>NC_052503.1:43193903-43411735 GCF_016617805.1 Bactrocera tryoni
TTACCCTTTCGATCCGAACGGGACGTATGTATCCCGGAGTATTTTCAAAGATACCTAGCGTAGAAAAGAAGTGGTTAAAAAGGTTAAAATAGTCCTATTTCGTAGCTTATACTATTCTTAACGATATTTGTTTGCATTCGTGGTATTTTAAATAGTAAACACGTGTTCATTAGCCAAAATAGAGCGAATGGTTGGACGCGTATTTCATAATTCGCAGTGAATTTTGTGATAATTTTAACTTTACTGTTTCTAAATCGGCTGAAACCTTAATAAATAGTTGTGCTAGTGTTCTTGGCATATTGTGAAGTTGGTGAGTACTAATATTTTATTGTATTTTTGTAATTATTGGTAGGTATAAGTTTGTGGGGTATATATGTGTCCCATCAGTATTCTTGTTGGGCTAAAAATGTCCCAATCAGGATCCGACGCACACATTTATTGGCAACATTTTAAATCAATTAATAATTTTATAACTTTTGTACATACTAACAATATCAAAACCAATAGATCGCAATGCAATTGCTAATATCTTGGAGTCTTCTGATGAGGGTAAAGACTTTTCGCACGTTAGTAGTGATGAATAGTTATAAGCCTACAGATCGTGAGAAGTCTACTACTGAAAGCAGTGATGCTGAGCATATTGACCATCAAGACAAGGATGCAGGAGTTAACTTACAAGAAGTAAACTCAGCATACAGTTTTCAAAATACTTCAGCTATTTGGTCTGCATCCACCCACTGCGACTTTTGTTCCAAGAAAAACTGTGAGCAGCCTTCGAATTCCAGATATAGGTCAACGTTTTAAAACGATGCGTATTACGCAATGTACCAACGAACGAATAAAAATTTTTCACAAATCTAAACCGGTGCATAAAAATACAAAGCTTACTGAAAATCCAGAGGAACAATCTGAACAATTTCCATATATTGAAGACGTGTTGGGGTGCCTGAAATCTCGATTTTTAGGTTCAAGGATGGAAAGTGCAGACCAGAGTTTTTTATAGACTACTTATGATGTCTGTTGGAAATTCTGGAGTAGTTAGTTCTCAACTGGGACGAAGACAAAACCCACTCATTGATTTTATGATAGTTTTGGCTGAGAACGTGATGGCAGAGGGAAAAGAAAAATAGTCGCTGGGCACCTACCGGTACAAATTCGCAATCGGAGGCGTTGTGCTAGTTGCGAAGAACAAAAAAAGGATAGGCGTACAAAAACAATATGCGAAGAATGTCAGAATCCTCTCTGCAAGGATTATTTTGCAACTTATCATAAATAAATACTAATATTAAAATATTTTCATTCATTTCAAATTTATTTTATTTTATAGTTGACATGGGATATGTATTTCACTTGTGTTTACCGAAAATTTTCATTGTAAATATTACAAATAAAACTAGCTTTCATATATAAACCAGTTGAAATAATATGTAAGCCTTAGGAGCATTAAGTACTAATCGTGATAAATATGTCCCAGCCAAAAATACTGGCGGGACATATTTGTCCCAACCCCTTCCTCCGCCTCTGATTCATTGAACTCGTTTTTTAACGGAAAATACGTTTTTACTATGCCTGTTATCTCGATTGATTATGCGAAATATGTTTTATTTACTTCAACGACTTTTCGGATCGAACGGGTTAAATTGAAAGTGTACAAAATACAGCTTGGGCAAGAACTGAAGCCGCTCGACCTTCTCAAGCGACATCGTTCGCTCTATGGGCTCTAAAGAAGTTCCAAGAAGGTTTGACATTTTCGAATCAAATTTTGTTCAGCGATGGGGCCCCTTTCTGGTATGTAAACAAGCAAACTTGCTGCATTTGAGACGAAAAGTAACCTGAAGCGATTCAAGAGCTGGCATTTCATCTAGAAAAAACAACGTTTGGTGTAGTTTAAGGGCCGGAGGAATAATCGGTCCATATTTGTTCAAAAATGATGCTGGTGAGAACGTAACCGTCACTGGCGACCATTATCGCGCCATGATAACCGTCTATTTGAAATTGAAGCTCGCATGAGTCCCACAAATCGCATAAGTCAATGGATCTATTAAGAGAACACTTCGGTGAACAGATAATTTTACATTTTGGGCCGGTAAATTGCCACCAAGATCGTGTAATACTACACCGGTCGACTTTTACCCGCCTTGGAGTCGATAGGTCTTAGTGATGATATGAAAAGTCTAAAGCCTTTGCCGACAATCCCGCTTCGATTTAGGCCTTGGAGCAAAACATTACGCGAGTCATTCGCCAGTTAACAGTCGAATTGCTCGAACGAGTCATGGAAAATTGAACTCAACGGATGGTCCATATAAGACGTACCCGATGATAATAAAAATTCTCTATTAAATTTGAAGTTTCTGTGCTTTTCTTTAAAAAAGTAGGGAACCACAAAATAGATTACCATTATTATGACAAATGTGAAGAATTTATTTAAAAGTATTTTAGCGTGCAGGTCTGAAGTCAGGGGCTGTTTACAACTTTCAAATAAAGCAGGCCAAAAAGGGAATATGAGCATTTTATATGCATGGAGCAGAAAAAAAAACAAAGTGCAGAATCTTCAAAACACTCACTGACCGATGTTGTATTGTTGTTATTATTGCCGCGGTAAACAATTTTCGCAAAGTACTCGTAAATGTGGAAATTGTGCGAAGTGATATTGAACAGGCGCCAGCAATTATTACACAGCCGCTTTACACGCGCCAATGCAAAAAATTATTTCACTGTGTGAAGCGCTGTATGAAAATACATGTTTGAGTGTGTGTGTATAAATGATTGAGCAAGCAGCTGGACTATCGATATCCGCTGGGATTGACTGCTAGGGTCAAACAATGTGTTTTTGTTATTTTGTATCTGCCGGTCTGTATATGTCTTTTTTTCTGCATATGTGTGTGCGTTTGGCTGTATTTTTGTATGTATGCGAGTGCGTAGCGAATTGTGTGTAAAAGGTGAGGCCATACATAGCTGCCGGCAAATAGGTCAAGGCTGCTCGGTATCAATTAGCGTGTAAACGAACGTGGAGGATATTACAATGCAAATATACATACATACACATGTATATATGTAAGTATGTGTGTGTGTATTAAAATAGGCTGACAATATTATAAATTATTTTAATGAAGGTTTAAGCAAACAAACGGCAATTGTTTGCGGAACTGCATAATTAAAGCGGCGAACTGTGCGCTGTGGTCATTGCCGAGCAGCAGCTCAAAGGTAATTACTTTATTTTCACCTTTGACCACACCAGAAGTGACAATTGCAGTGCATAAGCAAAGCAGCCGTAACACACACACATGTACATATATGTATATACTAAATTATTACTGTTAACTCTGCCTACTTATGTACTCTGTCTATTTAAGGACCTATTGGCCAATGTTGCCGATTTCATCCCTTTGATGCATATCAAAACGCTGATTATACAAACGCTAATGAACAAATGAACATTTTCGAAGCCATGTGACTTGTGCAGGCGACTGCCATGCATTAGAGGCGTTACACACATAAGTTGGGGGTGGATTCGACAAAAGCAAAACAAAAAGTGAAATAATGCACTAATGCATTGCTGCTGCCGACAAGCAGTTATTTATATAAACAGCAGCAGCTGACGACTTCATCTGTGGTCGCGGTCGCAGTCAGACAACAAAGCGGCGCACGCGTCACAAGCAGGAAGCAAAATAAATAAATTCAAAAATAAATTAATATTCAAAAATGAAAAATGCGCATTTCGACTAGCCGGAAATTGTGTTCAATTAAGAGCTAAATGTATATAAAAAAAATGAATTAAACGCACATTTTCGTGGCCATTGAAAAGGCAAAGTTAAAATTCCCAAATAAATTTTGGTTGGAAATAAATATTATCAGAAATTATATCAAAAACACTTCCAACTCAATTGCGGACATGCACTCACCGCAATGCTCTACTGTACACACACATGCGCATTCATACATACATATATACAATGCAGTTGCATATGCCGCACAATAAATTCAGACACTTCACCGGCAACGCCTGCATTCACACTTCACACACAGTCGCGCAGCCGGCGTCCATCAGGCTGCACGCCCCCGCCACTTAGTTAGGCAATCAGTCAGCCAGGGAGCGGGTTGCCCTTCATTTAAATAATATTTCGTGTTTTTAAACAAAACTTCATACGCCGTGCGCTGAGTAAACAAATAAATGCAAGTGTTATTCATTTTCGGTTCCGGTCGCCGCGTATTCATAAGTGCCGTTGCGCCAACACTCTCACAAATCATGCTACTAGCACTCGCTGGCCGTCGCCGCTGTCCCCTTTGCCACTTTTGCGCATACGAATCGGACAAGTGACACATTTGGCCACAGCTGCTCGTTCATTGAGCCCATAAAATCATAAAATTGTGGCACTTCCTATAGAATACATTCAGGCGTTGGTGAAAAATTGCTCGCCGCGCTGCCGGCGTTAGCGCCACCGTTGACAGCACGATTTCCGCAGTTCATTGTAGTTTGAATGCGTCGACTTTGTTTTGACGTTCTGCTGTGTTGCTTGTGTGTGTGTTTGGCTATTTCTGTTCTGTTCGGGGTGGTTTTCGCATATTTAATTTGGTGGAACGCACTTTTAATCAGTAATATTATTGTTTTTGCTGCTTGTTATGGTGAATTGATTTTAATTTAAATTTTTAGTCAAATTTTAAATGCAGTGAACAGCATTAAACGTTGTGATCTGAGCATTTTCTGCATCACAATGAGTTTTAACGTGTGTCTTATCATCTATATCAATTCTTTAAGTTCTTGAAAGTGACTTTTTCCTTTAGCGAAGTCTTATTACTTCGCCCTACATTGTGCAACTCTGGTATTTTTAAGATCCTCTATTGTGGTCATATCATTGATATTGTGTTGACACTTTCTTCTAAGTTTTTAGAGCTATTTCATCTCATTCTAAATTCTAAGGTCTTAACATTTATCTTAAGAAGAATTTCTACCATGAAGACCTCTAGCGCCATTTTAAACGTTGTAATTAATGTTTGTTATATTATTAGATCGTTCAAGTCGATGTCATTAACAATATAAAAGTCTAGGAAGAGCACTAAGCTCTTTAAGAGATTAAAACACAAAGAGATAATAATAATTAACATCTTATGTAAGAGTATGGGCATAGCTTTAAATATATGGACCATCCTTATCTACAAAGCGATACGAGTAATACTTTGTACGCTAGCTGCTGACCAGTTTCTCATAGTAGACATTGTCAGATAAATAAATGAGAATGCTCTGCTTATAAACTAACCTCAAATATAGGAGAAAGCTAAATATATCTTCTTCTTTATTGGCGTAGACATCGCTAGCGCGCCTGTCGTTCTTCCTTTTCGGTGTTCGGCGCCAATTGAAGATTTCAAGTGTAGCCAGGTCCTTCCATCGGTGCGAAGTTCTTCCTCATCCTCTGCTTCACCCGTCTGGTACTGCGTCGAATACTGTCTGAGCTGAAGTGCTTTCATCCATTTGGATGATATGATTTAGCCAGCGTAGCCGCTGTCTCTTAATTCGCTGAACCATGTCAATGTCGTCGTATATCTCGTACAGCTTATCGGTCCATCGACAGCTGGATTGGACGTTGCCTATGCGTAAGGGATCATAAATCTTCTTTTCTCTCGTAAACTACATACAATATTAATATTTTTCATACATATGTTTACATACATACATTAGAAAGTGAACTATAGAGACTCCAAAGACAATATACTTGAAACCATATTGAATAAAGCGTATATATCAATTGAATGAGGTATCAGCAAGCCCCTCGAATCGATGATGCATTTAAAAACATATCTATATATAAATATAAAATAAATAAATTCATAAATGCAAGTGTTTATGTAGTCTTTCTGTTAGCTAGGAGTAGCAGTTCTGAAAGGTCCAAGCACAAATGTCGATGGAATGGATAGAATGAAGTTAAGAGGGAAGATAAGTGGTGAAGTTTCTTGTCGGGAACTCTTTATCAAATCTAGTTACTGGCTACCGGACCGCTGCAGCGTTTTTCAAGCGGAGATGGAAGCGCCAAGGTAGCAGTAGATACTGCTCCGAAGTGTAAGCTCCACTCACTCTGATAGTCAAATGGCTATAATAGCTTTAAGCTCGGATGCATGGAAGGCACCTTTATTTCAATTTCATCCGATTGGAACCGACAAGAGCTGGCCAACAACCAAAACTGTAAGAGGTCTTCCGAACTACTTGCAGTTAGCAAATTCAATCTAGCCACAATTGTAGGTGTTCTGACTGAACACTGTTTAAAATAAACACACGCGGTGCGACTTTTTTTGTCGGACGCTCTTTCCAATAGTTTTCCTCTATTGCCCAGCGTTTCTAAACTGAGTTGAAATATTTCGGTAGATACACCCTTGCAGAACCTTTCCTTTATCCTTTGTTAATCTATGAGGTGCACTTTTTGGAGTTTCTGAAAAACACAAAGGACACACATCTATTCATATGAGATCCATCGACTTTAGATCAATCCAAGGACCTAACCTAACCTAACTTAACTTGCGTGGTTAAGACGTCAATTATGAAAATAAATTGAATTTAAAATATAAATTGTAAATAATCAGCCTACATTTGAGTGCATCAGCCCTAATGATGACTTAGTAAAATGAGACTGCTTCGAAACTCTTATGTACTTGGTAGACAAACATTCGTCCACCTATGTCACCAATTTCTATAATTCGAACCGTATATTGACGTCTCAACTTCAACACTTCTGATTTATGTATATGTATGTATATACAATAGAGCGGGTTGATTGTTGGGTCGAAAACGGTTTTAGAACCATACTCTCTTTGGAAAAGTTATTCAGAATGATCTGTAGAACATTTCCCGAAAACGTGAACATACTCAAATTCCATTTGTTATACATAGATACCAATTCAAGTAGAGGATACGATTCCTTAGATCATTTTCAGTGAACACTCGCTTATCCTTCTCTCCCTCTTCTATCTAAGTCAAGACTACCGAATTATATACTACTCGAAGGGAAAAAATAAATTCCGTTAACTCATCAGTATATATGTACATACATATGTAAGGATATCCCACGCTATAAGCGCTGCTTCGCAACGAAATTAAAAGGTGCACCTTTAGGCAGCCCTTCCACCCACCAGTTAGTAGCCTTCCGGGAATTTCTTAAGCGACACCTTCAAAAGCGCCCTCCACTCCGTACAAACGTCCAAAGCTATTTAAGCAAGTAGCCGCTGTAATAGCGCGCGTTGGCGTCGACACCACGAGCGCGTCGCTGACGGCGGCGCAAAACAAAAAGTGGTGGCGAATGTAAAAGCACAACTTGGAAAAAACGCTTTCATATTTTCGGTTTGCGCTGCTCTCGCTCAATTACTTGTTTTTGAAATAAATGCTTTGCTACTTTGTGCTCACGCGCACTTTGTTTTCTGCTGCTTTAGTATTTTGCTTCATTCCTTCCGTTTTGCTTAGCCATTCTTTGCATTGGCTTGCTGCTGTTGTTGGCAGCTTTTTTGTAGCTTTTCGCTGTTTATTGTTGTTATGCTTTCTCGTTGCCTGCCTGTTATTGTTGTTATTCTTCGTTGTTGACGCGCACGTATTCTTTGCTTGGCTTGTTCGTCTGTTGCTTTTCTGTTTATATTTCTGCCTTTCCGCCGGTCGCTCTACGCGCGTCCGTGTGCGCTTCGTGGCTGCGTTTGCTTAGACGGTGGCTGCTTAGATTGTGTATGTGTGTGTGTGTGTGTGTGCGGGTATTTGTGGTGTTGGTGGTGGCAGCGTTGGCAACAATAGCGTCAGCGCGCCTTTGATGATGACAGCACACGCGAGCAGCGGACAACCAGCGGCGCGGAGCACCCAACTAGACAACGCTGGCTGGCTGGCACGCTAGCTGCTTGCTTGGTTGGTTGACTGGTTCAGTTTTAATTCTGACGGCTGACAGTTAAGTTGATTTCGTGCGCAGAACGCGGAACGTTAAAGCTAACAAAGCTGCCTGCTCTTCGAGTGACTTTTACTGTCTGTGAGACGGTGACTGTGTTTATGTGTGTGTGTGTGCGCGTCTAAAGTAAATTTTGTGGCTTTTGCCAAACACAACGAATTGTTTTGCGTTGTTTGAATTGAAATCAAACGATTAACGTTCATAACAGAAGGTAAACAAATATTTGGTAAAAAGATACGCTAAATTAAACTGTGAAGTTTTCTGAAATAGAAATAGTGACAGTGAATTTTGGCGAGAAACTTGTGACGGAAGGCGAAGTAGCAGCAGGAGGAAGTGCGCGAAAATTCTGGTGTGTGTTTGATTCTTACCATTTAATATAGAAATGATTTGAAATAAAATTAAAAAATTATTAATGTGTGGTATTAAGAGATCACAACTCAAGGTCATATATTTGTGTAAATAATTTTGGATTTGAAAGCATGAAATTGAGAACATTTTCTAGAAATATTTTTTCTGAAAGAAATTTACACTGACTTGTGGGTTAAGTTTCGTGCATATAACAAAAAAAGAAATACTTGCCATTATAAAAATAATACACACAGATACATTTTTAAAATACTTGTTTAAATATATAAAAATAATAAAACAAATAGTTCTGATTTTAATGGAAGGGATATGCAAAATATCGTCATATTTTGAATGATTTCTTTTATAAAAATTAAAAATTGTTTTTGTTTTTTTAAGTGTATACTTAAATATTTCTTATGCTGATGGTTTAAATACAATGTCAATTACACAAATACAAATTGTTTTCATACAAGTACTTCATTTGAACGGTCAGTTTGTATTGCAGATTTAATCCAAGGGGGTTTGATTCGAAATTTTTTTATCTGTGCCAAGTTGGTGGAAGATATAGTAAAGCGTAGCGTTTAGGAAGCGTAGTTCTAGTTTTATTCGTCGCATCGGGTCATGTTATACCTTTTTGGAAAGCTTTCACGCGCTAACACGTGTTTGATTGATTGTCGTTTCTTTTAAGTCGTTCGTGAGTTATAGCGTCGCAAACATGGAGCAAAATAAAGAGAAAATACGGCATATTTTACAGTACTACTACGATAAAGGCAAAAATGCATCTCCGACAATAAAATTTGTGCAGTTTATGGACCCCATACAGTTTCCATTTCCACCGCACAACGATGGTTTCAACATTTTCGTTCTGGTGTAGAGGTGGTCGAGGATGCGCACCGCTCCGGAAGGCCTGTCGTCGAAAATTGCGAGAAAATCGCTGAATTGGTCGAAAGGGACCGGCATAGTAGCATCGGTCAAGAGCTGGGCAAGAGTCATCAAAAATTCATTTCAATTTCAATAAAAAAAAATTCAATAAAAATACCGCAAGACTTTTTTGACAACCCATTATTGTCAAATAAACGAGTTTTTCATACAAGACCTTGATTTTGACTAATCAGTTTGTATGGCAGCTCTATGCTATAGTGGTCTGATCTGAGAGTCTTTTTACTGAGATTGTAGCTTTGCTTTTGGGAATATTCTATGCCCAATTTTGTGAAGAAATTTCGTCAAATAAAAAAGTTTTCCACACGAGAACTTGATTCAGATAGGTCTTTTTGTATCGTTGCTATAGACTATAGTGATCTGATAACAGTGGCTCCGACAGCTACTATGACTCTTCTCTCATGACATGTGCAAAATTGTAGGTCGATATCCCACGTAATTCAGACAGGTGGACAGACAGACATGGCTAAATTAACACAGCTCGCTATGCTGACTATTTATATACAAGTTATACAAATCTTCGTCGTTTGCTTGTCGGTGTTATAAACTTCGTAGCAAATACTTATATACTCTTCAAGGTATAACTATTTTTTTCACAGAAAAAGTTATAAACAGATTGAAAGTTGCTTTGCCCATTAAGGAGTTCTTACTGGGTACTATCCAATAGACATTCATTTGTCTTGTCGGACGCTGGTTATAAAAGTTGTATGGAGGAGAGTGCGGTGGAAACATCCAGACACTTTCTTCTCTATTGTCTAGCCGATATTTGTAGGGGTTTTATGATCCAGCATATAGGAGGTTTTAGGTAGTACAACGAACGAAATCTACCTCTAAGGTATTTTTTTTTGGACCTATTTAAGTAATTATTTGGCTTCCAAGCTTTAAAAAATTAAAAGTAAAAAAAAAGAAATGGATTGAAAGAAACATTTTTTGTATAAATAAAATGCTTACTAAAAATATTTTTTTTTAACGAAATAAAAATTAAGTAAAATTGTCAGTGCAATTTTTATATGACTTCCAAGCCTTAAAAATTATACAAAACTAAATTTTCAAAAAATAAAAAATAAAAACATGAACTTAATTAAAAGAAAAAGCTTCCTGTATAAAAGAACAACGTTAACGGTTCTTCTACATGGGCATTTTTTTCTCTCAAAATTAGCCTGTGATTAGCAGGTGTTAAAATAATGTTGATATTATTATTTCTAAATATCACAAATGCAAAAATCAAATAATTATTTTTTATAAAAAAAAATATTTTCATCAGATTTATGCAAATAAAGGAAGCATTGATTTAATAACTTCTGTACACCTTCTCATCATTTAAATTTTTTACCATTTCGCCTTCAAGTTAATCCATTCAGTAATTGGCTTGCTATTTTCATTCCCTGAAATTATGCGAAAGCGCGCCAAATGCAAAGAATCATGATGCTTAAGTGGAAAAGCACGCAACAAAAAATAGCAAAACCAAAACAAAGTAAAAAACAACATAAACACTGAAGCTAGTTTACGCTGATATATTCACTTAGCGAATCAGTGCGGTTTTTGCAAAAATTAAGTAGCATGCAGTATGCGGCCGCAAGCAGGCATTTATTTGTTCTTTTTCGGTTTTGCAAATTTCCTGCGCTGAAATACGATAGTCTGCAGGCTCGCGCACATGTTGCATCTGCAATGTGGCCAACAACAACACCGAATGTTGTGCAAATTTTGCGGTTGCCGAGGATTTGGTTCGTTTATTGATACTTGTGCGCTCTACGGTTGGACGCTTGGCTGCCAGGCGAAACATGACAGCAGATGCATAGATACAGTCATGTGTGGAACATGAGAAGCATAAAGATAATATTATCTATAGTTATAGAAGTTCTGATCGAAATTTTATACGAATTCGGTATAAATAGTTATACATATATAATGTTAAGTAAAAGAGTTACATTCAAAAGTAGCAACAAAGTTATGCAGTTACATTCAATACGAGACACACTTTTTGACGTTCCCACGACAATCGGGTCAACATAAGAGGAACTGACTCGGATTTTAACAATCCGTGGCGATCACCGCCTTATTCGACGAAAATTTCTTCCCAGCGAGCATGCTTTTGAGATCTGGGAACAGTAAATAGTCTGGAGATTACGAGGATGTGAAAGCAATTCGAAGTGCAGCAAAAATTATTCCTTGCGCAACTTTAAATAGAGACTCCACTTTGCCAGTCGGCTGTAGCGCTGTAACATGCTTTGGAGCGTATTCATCTTATGTAGTCCAATCAAATGACTGTCGATTGGACTTCGGATTGCAATGATGGAGCCATGTTTCATCCATTGTCACATATCGAAACAAAAACTCGTGTTTATTGCGCTTGAATATCTCCAAACACTGCTCTGAATCATCAACTCGTCATTGGTTTTGGTCAAAACAGGCCTCAGTTTCTCCAAATTGCTGGGAGTAACGAATCGAATCCAACTTATGTAAATATCTGGTAGGAGTATGAGAGAATATTAAAAAATTCGCTGTTCTCCGAGGTATGCTGAAACGAAAATATGGATGTAAAGTGCAAAACTATAGGCCGCCAAAAGTTAACTTGAACTTATTGTTACATTTAAAGCGTTCTGGGAAAAGAAGATTGCCAAAGTACCCTTCGCTTTGTTACCGAATCTGTTCAAGAAATACGCAAGTCGCTGAAATCGTTACCTAATAAAATTTCTGAAAAGGGTAATAGACGGACGAGATTGAATCCTTAAAGGCAAGCAGAATCGCCAAAATCATCTTTAAGTGAACGGACGGAAAACACGAAAATTCTCTACCCACGGTCTCGAAAAGACTACAGGATGGGTGTTGGCCTAGTCAGAGGCCACAACTGGCATCCTACGAACCGGATTGCTATTATTAACGACGACACATATGGGAAGGGTAGGGAAGTAGGTATGAGAGGTAGGTAATATCTCCTCTGCTGTATGACCTTATCAAGAACTCGACTTAGATATCTAGAAGCTTTGGAGTTCAAGGGACGGAATGAAGTATCAGAATTATATTTTTTTCGCTGATTTATGCGTCCTTAAAGTAGAGAGGAAAAAAGTCTGTCTCCTCGTCGTTATGATTTCTACCTTTTCGGTCGTCTGAAAATAAAGCAATAACAGATTCTTGATGTCTCTGTCTTAAGAAGCTGCAGAACTGAAGAAAATTTCATAATATGGCGGCTACTTAAACATAAACCTCGATTTTTTCACTAATTTTTAAACTTCGTCGAAAAAAGAATATGATCAGTAAATCAACTTTTTAGAACTAGAAGTATTGAGAAAAAGGCGCTACTTTTTCCAACTGCCATGACACTAAAACGGCTATAATTTCGGAAAAAATTTGAGTTTGAAATTTTTTTTTCTAAGATAGTTTTGAAGCAAAAAAAATGTCGGGAAATATTTTCAAAAAAAAAAACAAATTTTTTTTTGTAATTTTTAGGTTAATATTTTTTAGGAAAAAATTTAAATTTATAGAACTCTTTTGTGAGATAGTTTTGAATATACAAACTACCGAATTGTGAAAAAATTTTGAGTTTTAGAAATTTCTAGGCTGCAGAGAATACGCATTTAAAATAAATTAATTGAAAATTTTTTCTGTGATTCTGATTTTTGACACCATACTGTACATATAAGCGAGCATAAAAATGTGAGCAGTACACAAATAGCTTAGTATGTGTAAAATCTATAAATTACTTGGTTGCATGAATGAAACATTTGTTGCATCCACATGAGGGCAATAAGATTTCTACTCGCTTAATTTAAGCGTTGAAAGTGCGTTTTTTGCTACCGTTTGTTCTCATTTGATTTTTTTCCCGATTTGATTTTAAATGAGTGCGAGCGTGTGTGTGTGTGTGTGTAGGCGCTGAGTTGATGAAGAAAACAATCGATAAAATCTTTTATTGTGGAAATAAATGCAACTATAAATAAAGCGAATCAATAATGAAGCTGCAGAAGCGCGCCAGTTCCACCGGCCGCTCAGTGCGACAGCGCCCGTCAGCCGAGGGGCCAATACGGCACGCAGACGCTTGCAGCGTGAGTTGCTTATAAAAATAAACACTGTGCGAGCTTAAAGAAACAGGCACACGCATACAACTGCATAATGATATGTATGTATATGTGTGTGTAAAGGAATGTTTGCTGCTGGCATTTGTTGTTATTTACATTTGTCATTATTTAATTGTTTTTATTGCCAGGACACGAGTCAGCCATGCTGTTGTGGCTCTTGGGGAATTGCAGACAAGGCAGCTGCTTAGCCACATTGAGCACCGAGTTATTTATTTAAACAATTGAAATTAATTTTTACGCACAACTTTTTCGGTTTGGCTTGCTTATTCAAAAAGTTTCACGGCAGCACCACAGCACCCACACCCACATATACACCCACAGACAAATGTATGGAATTGTAGCTCTGTAGCTGTACAAAAATGCGGGTCATACAAAATTCAAGGACTCTCTTAATTATCTCTGTTCTGTAGGATGAGATCATCACACCACGCAAAATTACGTAAACAAAGAAAACGCAGAAAGAAGGAAGTGAAAAAACACAAAACTACTTTGCTTATACGTGCGTGTGTGTATTCTATGTATATATGAGCTTCTACACACACACACTTAGACATGAAAAACTTCTTTTTTTGTAAGTAGTAGTGGCTTATTTCAACTGGTTTGCCATTTTATCGCCTCGCTTTCGTTGCCGTCTCCTGCTGTACGACATTACCTTTAGTTCTTATAGATTTTGTTTTTGTCGCTCTTTATTTTCATCTTATGTATGCTATGGCTTTTGTTGGTTTTGTTGGCGCGTGACTTCATTGCAGTTGTAAATTTTGAGTCATCCGTTGAACTTGAACTTTATGCATTGGCAATCAGCATAGCAATCACGTACAGTGCTGGCGAATTCTCGTAAGTGTATGTGTGCATGAGTAAGTGTGTATGTGCTTTTGTATGTGAACGCACCATAAGGCTACATATGAAAGTAGGTCAGATGCATTTCTCTTATTTTTGTATTACTGTACTTGCTTGTGGAACACTTTGTAAGAATGACTAATAAGCGCATTTGAAATAACGGTGCAAAAAGCATTCATTATTAGAATTTTTTGCTTTTAAATAATATTTCTTGTATTGACTCACGGCATTTCTGTGGTTTCGCAGATATTCAGAAGGTTAATTTTTTTTACTATTTCCTTACTCTTTCACACACTGGACAGTATATACCATTGTCTTAGATCTCCTAAGAAGCTTGCTTCGTTCTAAATTTCTACTAATAAAGAAAACGTTCTGCTTTAACAGTTCACCATCGTACGTAAATATGCACAGTTTATGGAAAAAATTTCAACTTTAAGCCAAAGATTCTTAAAATCCTAATATGAACATTTTATAACGTGTTTCAACATATTCAAGGAGAACAAAAAAGTGCCTAACTCAGTTTCCTAAGTTTCATTAGTAAATACATATGTAGATTTCAAAATGAATGCTATCATCTCACAAGTCAACATCTACATAGCCATCCAAGCAGCAATCAAGGCAGTAACCTCGTATCGCGTATCGGAAGTGACTTGGGAAGCAGGACAGCAGTATAAAGTTGTTGCCAGAGGCTAGAAACTTCACTTCTACTGGGTGGCATGCCACAAAGGCATCGAGGACAATGAACTAGTGGGCGAAATTGTTAAGAATGGCTGGCATTCGAAAACGTGATCAACATTGGGAAACCCTTGTATTGCTATACGACGATTCCGACAGAAGCATGTTAAAGAAAATCAAAACCCGATGGAACGAGCTACCATGTGCAAAGGGTAGATCGGAAGTACACAGACTTCCTATTAGCACTCGATAGATGAGACTGTAGGAACATGATCGGAATACTAACTGGTCACTGTCTAGTGGCGAACTAGTTCGCAGGATGGGGCTGACAGAACGAGAAGACTGCAAGAAATGTCTAAAGCAGGGCAAGAGATGTCTAGAGCAGAGCAAGATGTAAACAGTGCAGCATCTCTTGTGCACTTGTCCTGCATTGACAAGACTATGCTGTAAGCATCTGGGCTCCTTACGGTATGATACACCAGAGAAGGTATCAAAAGTGAAGCCGAAGAGTCTGTTCAAATTCGCGTCAAGCGGAGGCAGCCTAAGAGATGACTACTCCTCATGGACCTAGCAACTGAACTCCATCTGGTATCACAAAGCACCAAAACGTCATCTGTGCGTGGCTTATTGGCCTACAAGATTAACCTAATGAATGCGCTGTTTTTCTTTCAAAATATGAACGTTGATTTAAGAAAAACTTCTACAATAGTGTTATTCAAAGTATTGCCCATCTGTAGCCTAATATTTTTCAATATTTCTGGCAATTTGTGGATTCCATCTCAGAGAAATTGCGCCGGTTGATGTGAAACTTATTTCAGTGAAGACATTCTGCATCGACCGGAACAAATGGTAGTCAGAAGCGTCAAGCATAGGTTTACAAGGTGGGTAAGGCAAAACATTCCAGCCGCTGTTTTCCAAACCCATAGTTTTTAACCGGTCTTGCAAAATAAGGCCAGGTGTTGTCATGTTGAAAATTATTACTTCGTATCAAGTCGCAAATTCTTGGAGCTATTTGGCAATCGCTTGCTTCAATTTGATAAATTGTTTTCGGGAGCGTGCCCAGTTAATGGTTTGTGTCAATTTTAAAAGCTCTGAATAGAGCACCGCCTTCTTTTCCCACCTAATACATATCAATGATTTGACGCCATGGCTAACTGTTGAGTATTTCTGATATATGTATCTTACAAAATCGTCTTTCAACGTCTACTGACTTCAATTTGTATGGCTTCCAATTTCCCTAATTTTAAATCTATCCAATTGCTTTAAAATGTATTCAAATGGCTGCTTGAGTTACTCCCAAAGGTTCTGCAAACTTTGACAATAATCTTCATAAATTCATGTTTCCAGTTTCTCATCTTGAAACATTTGCCGCTCACGCTGTTCTTCATGTTCCAAGCCAAAATCACCACTTTTAAATCATGCAAGCCCTTTTGATTCATATAGAGTGTATTTACCATAAACTTTCATCAAAATACGCTGATTTTCGGCGAAGATTTTCTGCATATTAAAGTAAAGTGACGAAGAACTCCTCGCAAAACAGCTTTTTTCGCTAAATTTGGGAAGAAAAAATACATTATTGTTCTTTATGCTTCAGCTCAATTTTAGAGATTCTCTATCCATCATTCATTTTATGATATTCAAATTAAAAAATCAATTAAAATGAAACAACTCCAGAAAACCTTCATTTACCAGTGTTGTGTTGCTGTTATTATTTTGAATGAAGAAAATATATTTGTCCCTTTGGAAAACTTCAGCACATCCAAACCATAAGCAATATATACAATCCGACTTACTTTTTAATGTGATCACATACAATATATTAAAGCAAATTTGCTGACATCAAACAAACTTCAGATTTAAATACATTTTTACATGAGAGAAATGGCTTCATTGCCATCGATTTGTCTTTGTCATAAGCAAAGTAAATATGCCTCTGGGTGGTAAAGCGTTTGACGTCAAAAAAGCAAATTCACGACAGCCTTGAATTGTTTTAATGGCGTTGTGTGGTGTTTGTTTTCTCCACGGCTTCATGTTTACAATCCTAAAAGGAATATTAAACAAAAAAACTACATAATAAGCCATACGCCCCATGCAGAGCGAAAAAAAGTCCTCAAACAAAGCTTTCAACCAAACACAATTACAATTGTATGCAATTAAAGTGGGAGAAATTACACGAGTAAGCCACAAAAATGCACGCGAAACAAGGTCTGTGAATAGGTAAATAGTCCACATATATGTATGTATGTACTTAAACATACACTCAAATCATACACTCAAATCATATATACGTATATCATTATAAATACATGTTTATGGTGGAAATAAAGTTAGAAAATTAGTTACATATATCTGCTTTTCCCTAAATGGTGTAGTTCTAGTGCTTTTAAGCACAGTTAACGTACTATTTCATTTGTAGAGAAGACGTTTAAGGAAAACATAAGTTCCATAAAATTGATTAAAAAGTCTTTGGAATTCCTTAAGTTACTTTCTAAAAGTTAAAATTTCCATAAAGTTACGTTTATAGAAAAGTCAATTTACTACTAATTATATTAAGTATAAAATATACTAATGCAGTGGCCGCCAAGCGGAGATCATAGAATTAAAGAAGGCCTTCTTGATCTGAAAAAAGTTTTTTCATAACAAGGAACGTCTGAACGCCACTCTACCTACCTAAATACACAGTTTGTCAGGAAAGTAATAGAACTGAGTCGATTTAAAAAAATATATTGAACCAATCGTTACAATTCTTTGAAAACTTTCAAAATAGGCTGCTTCTGCGTCGATGCAGCGCTGTTAGCGCGATTTCTAAGCATTGTATGCTGCTTGGATCTCACTTGTCATCTCAAATTGCTTGCCTTTCATCGGCTTTTTCAGGCATGGAAACAAAAAAGTCCCGGGGCCGCATCTATGCAGAAGGACGGCTGCGGAAGTGTTGGGATGTCGGTCTTATAGGTAGCTGTTCATAAGAAAGGCGGTGTGAGCCGAGGCGTTGTCGTGGTGCAACTTCCAATATGACAATCCATTATGGATTATGCTTCAAATTTTCGAATCTGACTCTTAAGACAATTTTTCGTTCGAAAATTTTAGGCAAAATATTTTAGTTAAATTTTAAGTTAGGTGTAATCAATGAGCTGATTTCGCGTGAGATCATGAATAATCATGATCATGACATGTGAACAACTAAAGACGCTTGTCCGTTGTGATGCTCAGAACACTTAGCTGTGAATCAATCTGTATATACTTTCTGTATATACTCGAACGTTTTTGATATTCTAAACTTTTGCACACGATCTCTTTTTCCTAAGAAGTTGCTTGTTTTTCGAAACCACCAATATTAGACCACTAATAGCGTATAGCTGTCATTTCAACAGAACGACCAAAATCATGTCGTTGTATGGACAATTTTTTTCTTTGTGAAGGGTATTATAGCTTCTTGCTTCTTGTCGAAACTAAAAATAATCAATAATCATATAGTAAAGTTATTCCTTTAGAACTAATTAATACCTAATCGTATAAAAAGCGCTTGTAATGAAGGCTAATTCAATTTTAATTGTACAGTGTAAAGAGATAGACTCAACGTTTATTGCAGGGTTTGGAATAAATACATATGTATACTTTGAATATTATATGTGGGGCTGTGAGTCTATATTGTCATGAAAATATTGAAATATTTTATTAAATTTTTTTGTGGTTTCTTTTGATGAGTTTCAGAGAGTTCTAACTGAGCTTAGAAAAATGAAGTAAGAATATTAAATAGAGCCATTTGCATTCAAACGACAATTATTTTATATTCAGCCAATGCTGACCTAATGCAAAAACACTGACACATAAAAATACATAGAAGTGACCTGCAACATGCAACATGCATGTCGGCCACACATGCAACACATTCGCAAAAGTGAAAACTTTTCAACGCAATTAATTTTTATTGGCGTCATCACCATTGCCGCCAACGACCACCAAATGGATGAAGTGCTGTCATGTGGTTGTTGCTGTTGCTCATGTGCTTTTGTAATGCATTTTGCATTTCTGTTGAACTTATTGCAAATGCTGTTATTGCCACTGACTAAGCGCTGCCATTTGAAATTTTGTTGCGCCAAAATATTGTCGTTACTTTGTTGTTGCTGCTGCTGCTGCCGCTGGTGCTGTTGGTGCTGCTATGGCGCTTTGATGTGGTCGCTTACATCACTGGCCATCAAAAAGTGCAACAACAAGCGCTTGCATGTGTCAACAGTTTTACGCCGTCATTGTTGCACCAACACAACTGTGTGTTGAAGTGGCAGTCTGTTGGTTTTTACGTAACATGTGACAATAACGGCATTTACTTATTCATTGCGTGCATGTGTGTGTGTGGGTGTGTAGGTGTGCGCATGCACTCGTGATTAAATTTGCATTTCACACATATTTCACAGGAGCGCAGCGCTGAATTATAATGTGATAACTGTGAATTTTCTAATTACGGCGGGCGCACATACATCCACAGCGGCAGCAACACCTAAAAGTCTATGCATGTGTCGGTGTGTGAGGCGCGTGTGTTTGTGTGGGTGTGCGTGCGTTTGCTATAAAACAAGTGCACTTGTGCAACATTTAATGCAATTAGTTTGCTAAATTGCTCGTGTGCAAATCGTTCTTATGACTATATGCATTTATGTATCCATACATACATATGTATATATGTGTATATATAGAACATTTTTAGTTGGAAATATAAGCAACTGTATTTGTTTAACATAACTGCATATGTATATTTCTAATAAAAGTGTAGTTGTGCTTTAATTGCTGTTGTTGGCAAGGATTTTCGGCGAATGAGCTCATACACTTTCAAATTAGGGTAGTTCTATTTTTATAAAAAAGTATTTACACTTTATATATGTACATATCGTCACCTAAAATGCAAATCAGCGTATCATCAAAAAAAAAAAATCAAAAATTGCTATCAGATATAATAACCAATATATAACCATTTTATAACCAAAACTGAAATTTTTTTCACTTTGAGTGGTTTCTATAAAATCATTTTACCTTCGCCTGTAAATTTATGAAAAGTGAGGTTAAGTTATTTTGCATATAAAATGTTAGCCAGGCGGACTAAAAAGTTCGTCCAGTTGCATAATAAAGCGCCTCCAAATGCTTTTTTTGTTCGACCTGAACTTCAAAATTAATGCTGTTGCCAAAAAGCAAAAATGGTTTTATGAGTGTTAAGGGGTTACGTGGGTATTGACGCCCGAAAAAATAATTATTTTCACCAATTTTTTTCATTTGATTAGGTGTTTCATATAGTCTCATAAAGTTATAAGTTATAACGATCTGAAATCATAGCATTGAGAATTGTAAATGTGTAAACTCATTTTTGTATGTAATCCAACTACAAAATTTGTTAACCAGTGTAAAAATTTATAATTTTATGATTTTACGATGCTTTATGACGGGTTGTGAGTACGCCAAATAAATAAATTAATTTTTTATTACTTTTGAGCATATAAAAGAGCAACGTTAGAATAATTCAATTTTTCCTAAATTTTTTTGGAAATTCCACCATTGGTTGGCGGCACTGCCCAAAAATGTCTCCTCGCAGTGATCAGCATAAAACCCGAAAGATTCATCTTAAATCAAAAACTCAAATTTCATCGGTGAGTAGATGAGTATTGGTCGTGATTAGTATAGGGATTTGAAGAAAAATATGAACCTTTGGCAAAGCTGTAAACAAAACAGTATAATTTTACGTCTAATTTTTACCACAATTTGCCTTGATCTTATGATTTTATAATTTATGAAAAGATTAGTATCGAAGTTGTCGAAGTAAACATTTTATCAAAACCTTCGATTTCAAAGCCATCTTTCTAAGAAAAACTATGAAAAATTTCAACAAGGTCTTCACTGGGCGGTTACATGGGTTTCCTCGGTTAAAAAGCAGCATTTTTTTTCAATTGTTTTTTTCATATAAAAAATTCAATATTTTATTAAATTCTTTATTTTTAAGTATTAACAAAGAAATTCTGTAATGTTTGGGTAAAAATATTTTTAACTGGCGTCGCCTTTTCCGGTGATCTCTCAGAAAAAAGATGCGCCCCCTTTGGCAGGATAAATCCTTACAAGATCTTCTAAAGTGAAAAAATACTTGTTTTAGTTAAAACCTTAGAACTTGGACAAAAATTTCGCGGCATTTTTTTAATAGTTGAAACAAAAAAAAATCCTTTATTCAAGTGTTTAAAAATTGTATCTCAAAGACCTATGTAAAATAGATTTTTGAAACCCGTAAACCGATGTAAACCCTTAACCGACAAGACAAAATTTCGAACATAAATGAAATTGACATTTAGACAGCTGACGCCTTAAAGCCATCAAAACAACGTGAATATGTAAAGGCTCTGAGTTAAGGAGTCAGTGAGATAACACCATCGCCGATTTACTGTAATTCAAATTAATGAAAACTCAAATTGAATTAATTGGGCTTCGAATGGATTCAAATGATCCGTATTCTCCCAAACTCAAGAAAGTGCGAAGAAATCGTTGAGACTTAGCTCTTCTTTGAAACAAAATAACAACAATACTGCAAAAATTATATTTATTGATGACAACTATGTGAAACAATAAAATGGTATTTAGCCAAAATTGTTTTCTTTCGCTCATATTCATAAAGAAAGTATCTAATAAGGTCGTATGAAAATGTCAAGTCGATTAAAAAAGTCTTACGTATGCACTCATATGCCTGAAACTATGGCAGCTATTAAAGTAGCAATAGACTTACTGCTACGTTGTGTAACTTCTCTCAGGGAGATGAGAATTCACTCCGATAGCAGAACGGCAATACTAACGCTGACTCGCAAGCTAACTCATTATCAGATTCGTTTGGATGCCTGGTCATAGCGGAACCACTGCAAACTGGAAGTCCGTAATCTAGCCAGAAGGGCGCCCGAGTTGACACTCCGGTCGCATTTTGGCATTTAGCAATCGCTGGTTGACGGTCTGAGTCATTGCAAGATCCTTTTGGCCCAGAGTACAACATATTAGATCTTTTGAATTACTGGCCCCTGGCAAAGTACATCTTGGCGCAATTGCAGGAGATCTTACTAAACATTGTCGGACGCAAATTATCAAACATGGAAAAAAGTGAGTTGCAAATGTCCAGCTACTTTTTCCTCCTTTGTCCATTTCTTGAAAGACTGAAGTTGAAACACCTTGACGGTCATACCTTGGGCGAATCAAGAGACATAGTTCGTCTCAACAAAATCAGCTAAAAGCGCTTTGTCGTTTTTGAGGATCAATCAATTTTATAAGAGTTCTAGATATCGCAATGGATCATTATACATCAATCCTGAACTTAGGTTTTAAGGTTATCACTACTTTAAAACAAAAAAATATTTAATTTTCATTTTAGTATACAATTCCGAACCACCCTAGCACATTTTACTATAGTAACTTTACTACAAATAAACGCTTACAGATATGTAACATATACACTCTTATTGCACATTTAACGTGCAACATTTTGTGACAATATCGTTTTGTCGATGCGGTGTCATTTGGCGTGTTATTTCAGCGTTGTTGTGTGTACCACAACTGTATGCATAAATTTAGCAGTTTAGCATTGAAGTTGGCTGCACTGCATAAGCAACTGCACAATATGCACGGATGCTCGCTCGCAAGTGCATACATAATAGATAGATTACTGAGTAAACGCCCCTAGGAAAAATTGGAGAAGATGTGAGAAAAATTCATTTAGTTCAATATTTAATCTACAAAATTAAGGATCTAAAATACAAGCAAAGATGTTAAATTTAGCTTCAGACCAGTGGAAAGAATTGCAAAGTTTTCCATCAGGGCGTTCACTAAGAATGATATGCCAAGCATTTTCCTGTGACTGTGTGAGTGGAGTTAGAATTAATATAGAATCCCATCGGAAATGCGCTAAAGCGAAAAGTAAAATAGTTTTCGAGCAGACTCTAACTTGTCAGTATGTATTTGGTAACTAGGTAGGTTTCAGACCACAGAGCCATATTCCAATTTAGGCCTAACCAAAGTTGTAATAAGTCTTTTAGTAATATCTCGAAGTTCTTTAACAAAAAAAAAAAAAAAAAAATTAGAACACCTTTTGCTTTCAAAACCGTTCTATATAGTAAAAATGACGACTAAAAATATGTTTCGGGTCCATAGTAACTACGAAATGAAAAAAGTTTAAAACTTGCTGTATTATATAGATTTTTTTATTACATAGCGACAGTGGTGGATGGATTTACGGGTAAAGCGCATCGTCCGACATGTTCCCACGACAGTCGGGTCTACGTAACCGGAACGGACCCAGATTTTTATCCGGCCAAGGACTGTCAACTCGGCAGAATTCTACCGCTACAACAACAACAACATGTTTTGATGATATTCAATGGCAAATCATTTCTATCACACTAAGCAACCCAATTGTTTAAGTCTTTTTGCAACAGACATCTTTCATCAGTTAAGGTATATGTTTAGAATAGAAACTAAAAACACTTCTTTCGTAGAAGTTATTGCCGATTTCGTACCAGGTGTGCACTCTTAACCATTCCACTCTCTGCGTGGTTTGAGCATATACACCAATACATATGCATATATTTATGGTATTCTCATTTATTTGTATAAATTGCGTGTGAGCGTTGGCAGCTGATGTCGTTTTGTTCTTTTAGTTGTTATTGTATGATTGCAGTTAAACGAATTATCCTGTAATTACACGCTGATTTCATCTACTTGCTGATAATACGTTAAAGTTTTTAAAGTCAAATACTAATGCGAGCAATTGTTGTAATTAAATCGTGGTATTTGTATATTTAGTAATTAGGTAATATAATTTTATTGGAAATTTAATTTTCACAGGCTCTCTTTGAAAGTTACTGCGCAGTTTGTTTACGAATGTTGAAATAATTTAAATATTGTACAATAAATAGAGTTCTTATTTAAGGGGCGGAAATGCAGGCGGTCTTTATGGTAGACTTATCGATTTTATGACGTAGTGCTCACTTAAAGCTGTTTTGTAGGCAAGTAAAGCTTTTTTAACCACGTTACTTGCAGAGTATGCACGCTGAAAGGTATCTCTTGTGATGAATGATGATTAGAGATATTGAAATAGTTTTGCCACTGCTAGTTTATTAGGTGTCACGAGACTGCCTTTCCAATTTTTGATGTTATATTTAAATAACTGGCGCTACTGCTGATAGTTTCATACTACGTAGGTTGCCTTTTATATTTCGGGATTAGAGAGCAAAAACATATAATCATTATCGAAAATTGCTTCATTGTCTTTCAAAATGTTCTACAATAAGATATACATATGTGACCTGGTCTACGAAAAAAGGGCTTAGGTGTCCATAAAAAAGGAGAACAATTAATGAGATAACGAGAAACTGACGATTATTTTTAACAGCTTTTCCCAGAAAACTAGTTTTCGTTAGCCCCCTTTTCGTAGACCAGGTCACATATAGACTTTTGCAGGCATTTTAACAAATTCTCAAAGCACTTTTACCACTTTGATTGAAGTATCTCCAAAACATGCGTTCTGAATGCATCAACTGCCTCTTCAGGTGCCAAAAAACGTTGACTTCTTAATTTCTTCTTTACGAACTGGAATAAAAAGATGTCTTTCGGTACTAAGTCAGGACTATAAGGTGGATGACTCATCAAATGGATGTTTTGAGTGCTCAAATATGGCATTTGTTTCAATTGCTTCAGTCACTGTGTGAGAATTTGCATTATTGTGGTGAAGGGTGATCCGTGCTTGGTGGCTGCAGATTTCTTGCAAGACAAGTGGCACAATAATGATTGTGCACGACTCAGAATTTGCTGTTTGGCGTTATTCTAGTGCAGTGGCAACATGTTCCGTTTTTCCAAAAACAAGCAACCATTGGCTAGGAATTACTTCGTAGTCGAACAGCTTTTGTTAGATTTGTCTCATTTTGAAAAAACCATACAGTCGACTGCTCATCACTTTCGGGCTTATACGCGTAAATCTACGATTCATCACATACCACGTTATTATAGCGATGTTTCAAAGCAGCTTTATCGTATATTTGCCTCTTTTGAGTGATCACCAAATTGTGTGCGATCCCACGTGAAAAATGTTTGCTACAATGAAATGTTTATGCAATCTTGAATGTATGCCAGTCTTGCTAATATCTATAATTTTCGCAATCCCACGATGGGTCATATGACGATCTTGCAGTATTAGTTGGTGCACAGCATCAATAGTTTCTTAAACAAGAACTAGTTTTGGACGACCTCCAGGAAACTCGTCTTGGAGTGATCTCCGACCTCGATTGGATTCACCGTACCGTCGATAAACACTGTTTCTTAATGGTGCTTCATCACTAAAATTTGAACTAAGTTCATCGATACACTGTTGCTAAGGTAATCCTCGTCGAAAGTTGTAAAAAACAATCGCGCGAGAACTTAATTTCAATTTTTGGCCGAGAAGAATGTATTAAGTAACTGTAAACAACACGAATACGCGCTAGTTTGTCAAAATGTTCTGAGTATGTATAACATGATGGAGATTGATTTAAAATATAATTAGATTTTTTTGTTCGACATGAATATTTTAGGTTACTGTGAACAACACTAGTAGCGCTCGTATGTCAAAACGTTCTAAGTATGAATAACATCAAAAATTTCAATGTTCACGACTAAGTTGCGAGTTGCCCGAAATATAAAACGCAATCTACGTATCTAATGCGAGAAATGAATGCTCTTACATATATATTTAAAAAACTATTAAATTACAATGCAACACATTCGCTTATTAGCCTCATGCGGATTGGTTCTAAGGTGGTTCTGAAAAAAGCTTCAGTTTTGATATGTGCGCATATATTTTTAAAATGTGTGAAGTATAGTTAAAAGTTAGTATACGTATTCATCTATATATTTTTATATTATATACTAATATATAATGAAAGGTGATATGTTAGACGTGTGAATTTCAATAAAGCATTAATTTTCGGAGATTGTCTTTTCACAATTACAACTTTATTTATACTAAATTTTGTTCCATAATAAAACGACTTGTTTCAGAAATCATATAAATGTATTACCAAAATAACGGTTCGATTCGAGTTCGAAACGAGTTGGCAACAGATCACGATTTTCACAAGAAAATGTAGTACAATGGATACGATACTAAACAATATTTCGTGGATCTACGACGTAGTCTCCAAGATCGTCTGAGTTTTAGTAGAGTTCTAGGAAGACATTTGATCTCGCAGATAAGATTGAGACTATTGATGCTTTGGAAGATAATATTCAGCGCGTTATTGTGACCCCAGTTGTTGCAAAAAGTGCTCGAAAATTGGCCTTACTGCTGGGATTTACTCAAGTTCCGGCCAAAAATGATTTGTAAAACATAGTGGAAACTCCTTATCTATATAACAAAGCCAAATCCTTGGCCACAACATTAAATTATATGCATTTAATTTCTTCTTTAAAACCACATGTCTAAAAACAAACGCTCCCTTCCAGCTAAAGAGCCAATTTTTATGAAATTTCTAAATATTTGTGCTGTGAAAAATACCCAAACTCTAGTCGGAATCCCAACTTTTTTCTGTGTGACCAAAAATTTCAATTTCATTTGGAAAGTTCCATTCGAAAAATTTCGCACAAACCGAATAAAAATAAAGTATATACAATAAAAATAAAATTAATGAAATTCATTTCAAATTTATCAGGAGTAAGTGTGGGGCTAAACTAAATATAAATACAGTTTTCGAATTCTATAGTTTTCCATACACACATACATAAAAAAATATACGAATATATAAAATGAAATATAAATTCGTGCGTGGCTGCGTTTGTGTGGATGTGTGTTGGTGTATTTCATTTATGGGATCCACTGACAAAACTTTTGCTGTCGACAACACAGCGCCAACGTCGGAAGCCGAAAAAACTATCAGAAAAGCAAAAGTTGTGTGCCCCACTTTTCGCTACAAACACAGCGAGCACAAAAGTGCGCAGACATACTTACATAAATAAAAATAATGTATAATACACGAAGTAAAATTAGATCCACAAACAAAAAAACAAACAAGAAAATATTGTCTAGTAAATATTGACAATTGCGTGTGTGCGAAGGAGGCGGGCGGAGTTAGTGTCGCGGTGAAAGCGCGCTAAAAGGAGGCCACATTATATTAAATAAGAGGATCAGACAGACACTGCAGGAAAGTCAGCGTCAATAATCGCCGACCAAAATAGAAGCCTGAAACGTATACAAACAATAAAGTGTCCGCTTGTATACAAAGTACTTAAATTTTAGTAATTTTATGCGCTGAGATGAGTGGTTTACTTGGTTGATAGGCTATCAAAATGTTACGCGGTTGTGGAGTTAATTTATATTTATTTGAAGATGTTGGGTGTTGAAAGCTTAGTGTATTCTATGATGTTTACGCAATGGAGATGATAAATTAATAAATACGATATTCATCAATATAAACTAGTTAATAACATAAACGACTTAAACCTATTTAATTCCTACGCAAGGAAGAAAAGCTTTGTCACATTTCATCCGATGTATTTTTTTTAGTTTACGAAAGAACGTAATATCCAACTAAGGATTATCTTCATAGAGGCAAACTTCGCTTTTAAAGTAAGCTCTTTTCGCTTCCCAATTTTTGTTTTAAACAAAACAGAACAGGAATAGTTTCCAGAACCACAGTCTTCCATGTAGGCCTTATTGCAAGAAATGACTTCGAAGATTATGCGAGTGACCGCTATTTTGTGTAAAAATTGAAAAATAAAACTTACTCCCAGAATAAATTTAAGCCTGTTTTGAGACTTTAGATTGACTTAATCCCATAATATTTTCTCTTTTTATCAGCGTATGTCAGCGTTCCTTCTTTCTACTCCATACAGGTGAGGTTAGGGTGCTTTGGTAGGCTCGTGAGCCACGCATAGATAAGTTTTGGTTCTTAGCGATGCCAGATCGAGTGTCATTACATAGTCCATGAAAGTAGTCAACAGACTCTGTGGCCTTACTTACGACACCCGTCCCAGTCTCTCAAACTGAGGTGCCTCAATTGTTTGAAGCATTGTCTTGCTAGTACGGGACATGTGTACAAGGGATGCTCTATGGTCTCCCTGGTGTCTCTTGACATTTCCTGCATTCATCTCGATATGTCAGTCCCATTCTTCAGGCGTGTGTCGTCGTTTGTGACCTGTGAGTATTCGAATATGGTTTGGTTCAGACTATCTCTTTATTTTTGATATACCGCTTTGCATATGCCTTTTGCCGCCTTGCATCACGATAGATCATTCAATCGAATTGTAACCTCCTTGCCATACTTTTGTCCAGATCGTCGTAAAAACAATGCACGGATTTGCCAATGTCGGTCACGTTATCGCATTACAGCCATACACTACTCTTGGCAATCTCGTCCACTATCTAATTGCTACCGATTCTCTTTGGATCTGGAACACAGAAGAAGTCATGTCGCCTGACGACACTCTCCGCTGCTACTCTGCTGCCCAAAAGACTTCTGGCCGATATACGAGACGGGATTACCTACTTGATTATTGGTAGTGTATCTCCGGAGTTGTCTGCTTATGCATTAGATGCTAAGTTCGCAGCTTTCTCAATACCAAAGACCAATGCTTAAAATATGCTGCAGTGGCCTGACAGCTTAAACGGCTGCGTATTGTGGGTATCTGCTGACGACAACCTTACCCTTCGAGACTCAACAGCACAGCGGGTCACTTTGGGTTCCGTTTGCAATGCCACTTCACATTCAACTGACAAAGTGTCAGTTCTTCCCGAATTCGGGTTTTAACCACAAACACCACGATACTCCTTGAGGGACCAGTCCACATGATCAGGTTGGAGCGAATTCCAAGAGCTCCTGATCCCCGTGGTACCAGAATTAAACCTCCGGTCAGACCTCGTAGCCGAAACTACTACCAGTTGAGCTTCCATACTGCTCTGGACCGGTGACCAGGGGTTGGACTCCATACACATATTATATGCAAATACCGTTCACACAAGAAGCTAACCATAATTCTTTGTTAAACGCCTTCGCCGTCTAAACAATTCATGCGTAAACGACCATAACGGAATTCCGACGGAGATCACACCGCTAACATCTAAACGTTCATGAGTCCAGCTAATATCCATACCACTTAGATCCCTAATGTTTGAATACATCGGGCATTTTGTAATTACATGAACCCAGTCCTCTACGCTCACCCCACAAAAGCAACCCGACCTTTACACCAATTGTATTTTCCTGTGTTTACCCTAAACCTTCTTTACCAATTATAAATTAGGATCATGTAGTCGGTGTTTGTCAAACCGCCGTTACCCACCAAGCTATGCCCGATGCTTCTAAATGTAAATTCTCCTGCAATCACAGCGTAGAAGTCTATAGGTGCCAGATTTAGTAATAGCTCAAGAGCCACCGTTGAAGTGGCCTTAGATCTCGCGTTATGAAGAGCACAGTGAATCTTTATTCGCTTCTATTGACTTCGAGCAGATAGATTTCAGTATGTCTGTTTACAACATGCCTATGGCGTAGAGCTGAATTGATCTTACAAACGCTGTGTAGGACCCGTCCATGAGAGAGGTAAAAATCTCCTACTCTATATAATATGGTAATTCAAATATTTTGGGACACGACGACTATTTTAATTACAAGTAGTTCGGTGGTCTACACTCAGTGACGAATACCCGAGAAGGCAACCCCAACCACTACCCACCTATAGTTGTCTTACTAAAGGACCCCTAGTTCCCAATTAAAACTATTTAAGTACATACATACATATATATGTCAAAATCTCGATCCCTTATGAACAGACACGATTGTCGAGCAATCCAATATGTGCATATGTGTTCATCGCACCTCTTTTATTTCTATTGGCATCGTTGTGAAAGCGTGGCATTGTCGTAAAAATAGCTTTAAACTCGCCATCGACACGAGTGATCTGTCGCCAACAGATTTCGAGCAATAAACATTTATGTCACACATATTTTTAGATGTTATGAGCTTTTCGTGTTTTTGTCACAACCTTTTCTTTTCGCTTTTCGTTCAATTGTTTGCTGTCATTGCTGTTGTTTTAAGGATGTTAACATATCAAGAGCTTAGAACTGAAATTGCATAGTTTTGTTTACTGTTGCACTTAGCTGTGTATGTGCGACAAACTTTGTAGCATGCAACATGCGGCAGCAATCTGCAATGAAGCTGTCAAATGCGAGTATGTCAGTTCATAGCAAAATGCTGAAAGTTGCACTTAAGCTGAAGTGTGTTAGAGTGGAAGGGTCTTACAAGTGTATTTACACATGTAAGGTACAGGGAGGTCAAATTTTAGACATTCGTTAAATGAATATTTATTTACGTGTTGGAATTAAAATAATAATTAATAATCGTTAATTAATAAAATTGTTTACAGAAATTAGCGAAATAACAAAAATAATTCTCTTTAAACTTTTCATTAAAAATGTAAATAATTTTTTCAACAAAATCTTATTTTTTTTAATAATCCAGTTTTCAACAAAATCTTATTTTTTTTTAATATTCCCGTCAAAGACGTTGAAAATTTGTCGTCATTTGAAAAATAAAATTTTATTTCTAGTTTGTTTGCATACTTTATTGGGATTTTTTCCTGTTATTTTTAGATTTTGTAAGTTTTTATGTATTTGTAAATGCGCATGTATGTGTGTATGTATCTCTAGCTGCTAGTAATGAATTAGCATGTTTGTTTAATTGTTGTTAGTGTGTCAATGTTGCCAATGCCCGCGCTTTTGCTATGCCTCATTGCCGACGCGGCACATCTCGCAGCGGCTATGTTGACGGCATTTCCACCATTCACTCGCATATAAAACCGTATATAAGTACATATGTAAGCATGTATATTAGTATTATATTTGCTTTTAATTCTTGATGCTGGTGATGTCATCGGCGCTTTAGGCACGCCACCAGCAATGCCATTAACATTTGTATGTTTTATAATCCACTACCTTTTGTTGCTGATTTATGCGCCAGCATTTGTGGTTAGTTTCGCATGTGTTATTTTATTTTCTTCGTTTCTCTTTTCGCGCGCTGTAATTAAGTTCATATTCATTAAACCATTCGTTCTAGACCTTTACTTTAGTTTCCAAATTTCGTTAATTAATTATCAACAACAAGTGGCTGGTTCTGCAAGTATTTCGGCATTGACGACGTGACTAATTAAGTTCTTTTTATACCCATGAATTACTTGGAATTAAAACGTAATAAAATAAGAACGGTTACTATATTCCCAACACTGCAAATTTAAAGCTTGATTTCTGTGATATTTAGTGTATTCCTGACTTGTGCTAAAACTAAGTTGTTCACTTAATCGTTGAATTAGTAAGCAGCCTCATATATGTTCAATATTGGCTTATATACATATAAAGTATATTTTCAAAAATCTCCGTTCATAGATGCCTTTCTTTTAGTAACTATGTGTTCTGTTTGTATGGAAGCTACATGCTATAGTAATCCGGAGATTATATTATTACATTAAGCAGGAATCCATGTCAAATTTCGTGAAAATATATCGTCAAATGAGGAAGTTTCCCATGCAAGTATTTGATTGCGATCATTCAGTTTGTATGGCAGCTATACGCTATAGTTAACCTAACTGAACAATTTCTTCGGAGATTACATTGTTGTCTTAGAAAATAATCTATACCGAATTTCGTGAAGATACATTGTCAAATGCAAAAGTTTTCCATACCAGCACTAGGTTTCGATCGTTTAGTTTGTATGGCAGCTATATGATATAGTACGCCGATCTGAACAATTTCTTCGAAGATTACATTGTTGCCTTAGAAAATAACCTGTGCCAACTTTTGTGAAGATACATTGTCAAATGTGAAAGTTTTCCATACAAGAACTTGATTTCGATCATTCAGTTTGTATGACAGCTATATGTTTTAGTGATCCGATATCGGCAGTTCCGAGAAATCAAAGCGATATCTTAAAAACTGAGGGACTAGTTCGTATATATACAGACAGACGGACAGACAGACAGACGGACATGGCTAAATCGACTCAGCTCAACATACTGATCATTTATATATGTATGTTCTTTATAGGGTCTCCGACGCTTCCTTTTTGGTGTTACAAACTTCGTGGCAAACTTAATATACCCTGTTCAGGGTATAATAAAAAATTTTGTACAAATATATGCCGAATAACTAATGTAGCTAAGAATTGTTAGAAAATTAAACTCATTTAGATCAAAAATAATAACGCCTAGTGCCATAGTAAGAGGTTTGTGTTTAGAGGGCGGCGGATTTTCTGCATTTCATCTAATTACGTTCTTAATTGCATAATTTACCAAAACTATATATATAAGGCATAGTATTAACTACAAAAAAAATTATACCCAGTATAATATACAAAGAACTGACTTCCTCTAATTAAAATCTCAAATTTCTTGAATGTAATTCACACGGCAGCGCCAAGCCCTTTCCCAAATGAAACTATGCATATTAGCCCAACCAAATACATATTACCATTTTAATAAGCCGTAAATAAATCCGAATCCATGACGATCAATATATCAATAAATTAAAGGCATTTTCAACACACAAATTACATATTTAGGGTGAGCATAGACAAGGAAAAAGTGTTGAATTTCATAGCGCACAAAAAATGTTTGACAATAGCTCAGCGGGTAGGCCGGAACATCTAGTCTCTCAAATCCACAAGGATCACATTTCAGCGGCTTTCGGGAAATTGGTGGAAAAAATAATCGATATTTTATGCACGCACAGCAAGAAGGTAAACAAAAACCGAATCAAACAATGGATGGGAGAATTTTTGGCCAAATAACAGTACTTAGATAGCATAGAAATTACAGAAACACCGAGGGTTGAAAATTCTACGGAGCATTGCGTAAGCAAGCATGCATACCGGCGCTAAAGCAACAGTGAGGAAAGACGATACACAGAACCTTTATTATCGAAGTGAACAAGCGACTTTAGGAAAAAGACTTACTTCGCACATCAAATACCGCCGCCAAAGCAAGGAAGTTACGAATGTGTTTTGGGGTAGCGAATATTGAGTTGGAATGCGGGAAAACAACCACCAGGCAGAGTTGGTTCTAGCTACGCACAACTCACGCACCTTGGCATATACGAAGGTATTTACAATCGTAAATAAACGAGTGGATAATGCAGTACTTCAGCAAAACAAATGGCATCAGACACCCTTAAGGCCCAATCAAAGCCAGCAGAACTGATGGCATTTGAATGAAATAAGCGTAAAAAGTATGCAGGAGTGTATAAGAGGGCGAAGGACGCGTTAAGGAAACATTTAATTGCAGGAAAATGCTCGAACGGCCCATAGGGGTTGCAATTGCGTACCGGCATTTCAGTTAAGACGGGCGTTTGTGCAGTATATATGCGATTAAAAGTGCCACAGGATGTGGCAAGCAACGGGCGTCTGGGGCATAAAACTGACGGGCAGTTGATAGCGTTAGACGCCGGTGTCGGCACAAACCAGACGCATCGTAGACAAAAGAAATGCTGATAAATATTAGATGAAGAAGAAGAACTACTAGAGGTAGAGATAGAGTAGGAAAAGGTAAGCAATGGCAGAAATCCAAAGTGAAGGAGTAAGCAGGCAATCAATGAATGTATGGGAAGGCAAAGGCGAATGTTGGAGAGCATAAAATTTGTCTGTGAGATTTGGAATTAATTTTTTCATATGTTCGTGTGTGTATGTGAATGATCTTTGAACGCGCCGGATGAGGTTTGCGTGCAAAAGACATTCTATACAAAGCAACGAAACAAAAACGCTATAATGTAAAACAATCAAAAAAGCCACAGTGAATGAAAGAGAAAAAGGTGACCGCATACATTTTGTTGTAGCATGAAAGATACGTAATATTCACAGACAAAAGAAATACATGTGTATGTAGTTGTGTATGTACCTGGTTTGATACAAGTTAATATGCGAAAACGTACTGTGAAAAAAAAAAAAATTGAAAAACACAAACTTGACGAACAACTTCTCTAAATGAGCAATATCCATGTGGGAATATAAAAATAATCACAGGCACGAATTCTAATGCAGAAATAATGACGAAATCATTAAAATGTTACAAATGACTTTGTTTCTAAAAGGGTTCTCTTGCAATGTGTCAACATACGCATAAATATAATACATATATGTATGTATGTACATATATTATATCGTCACCTAAAATGCAAAATAAAGTAAGATCATTTTTCATAAGTATACAGGCGAATGAAAAAAGTTATAATAGAAACCACTCATATTGAAACAAAATTTGAGTTGTGGTTATAAAGTGGTTATATATTGGTTATGTATTGGTTATATCTGGGAGCGGAAGCTGAAATTTTTATGTTATATATATGTAATATGATGTTGAGAATCGTAAGCAATAAAAAACTCGATTTCGATTTTGTGATGATACGTTGTTCTGCATTTTAGTTGATACGTATGTATATAAATGTAACATGACTTGATGACTTGGGGTCCTTTAGAAATTTTGTACAGAATCATCTTGAGAACTACTAAAATATAACAGTAAATTATAAAATACATTTTTTAGTCAATAATTAGAGATGAAACCATTATCTTAATGTTAAGAATCGAATCAGATACAACGAATGTACTGTAATGTTAGCAAAAAAAGATCTTAATGGCAAGGTGAAGAATTTACAAATTGGTTTTTGCTTAAAATACAATTTATGGGCCTAAAATTGATCACTCAGTGCTTAGTGAGAACTATACTTTGGATGAATCAACAAATCGATGCTTTGAGCGCTCAAAAATGCAGTTGTTTCAGTCGATCTGTGAGAGTTCGCATTGTCATGGAGAAGACTGATTCGTCTTCATCTCTCTTGATTTCTCGAAAGTCAACTGGCAAACAAATAGTTATGTACTACGTAGAATTTACTACTATACGTTGTTCTAGTGATATGGTTGCCACATGTCCAGTTTTTCAAAAAACAAGTAACCATTTGCTTGAAAGTGCTTCGTAGTCATCAAAAATTACTCCATGCGCATTTCCAAATACAGATGTCGTAACCTTTCCGGCCAAATATAGCGTTTTCCAATGCTTGGGAGCGAGTTTATTGTGTGCAGTCCACTAGAATGACTGTCGGTTGGACTTCGGAGTGAAATAGTAGAATCATGTTTCATTCATTGCTAAATACCGATGCAAAAACTCGGGTTTATTACGCATGAATATTTTTAAATGCTGCTTCAAATCTTCAGCTCGTCATTGTTTTTGATCAAAGGTGAGATCGCGTGGCATCCACTTTCAGTAGAGCTCTCTTTTACCCAAAGATTCTTGAATCGTGTGATGTATACATTCAGTTCATACCTTCAGAGTGTCTGCTATCGCCTTCAACTTCGCTTTACGGCCATCTAAAATTATTTTGTAGATCTTTTTGATGTTTTCGTAGGTAACAACGCTTTCTGGGCCTCCACTTCGGTGCCCATTTCAACACGTCATACCAATGCAAATTATGTTGATCAGTCCAAACCTTCGCTTCATTTATATGGCTTAAGAGAAAGACAGAGAAAAATATTCCATAATTATTTTCATTATTAAGACATGTTTATTATTCTAAATAAATTTCTGTTTTCTCAATTTAATATGTTTATCTGTTTACTTATTGGCTCTAAACCTATTACTTTCTGTAATACAATAAATTTGTTTAAAAATTAAAACAATAAATACGTAATTGCCTAAGATCAAAGAGACCACATTATTCCTATCTGCACTTCTTCGTCATGTCCGCTTTAAGTAATGAGAAATGCTTTTGCTTCATACTTTGCGTCAAGTGGCGTTGAGTCCACTTAAGCTACTTAGTGTCACTATGCTCAGAAGTGTAATTACAAGCTGAGGCTAATAGGATTTAAAGTGTTTATTGTTATTGCAATGGATAAACATTATTGGAAGAGAATAAATGTTTTGTTTAATATTGTTAAAATATTTCTTGTTGTGCGGTGAGAGAATACAGATTAAAAATTTAAGCAAAACAAGTTTCTCCCAAATGTATAAATATAGGCACTTATAAATAATATTTTAATAACTAAATTTTATGATTTTATATGCCTACTCAAGCTAAGCAATTTGGCGGCTATATGTATTATTTTTGACATGAAATTGCTTCGGTTTGCTGGTATTTTGTTGAACTAGGGCTGATCATGAAGTAGGTCACTTGTTTTTGGCAACTTCTAATAGGGCTTTAACACACAGGCTGATAATTTCGTATCGTATAGAAAGAAAATACTTTTCGCGAAACTTCAATGTTGAGGTGTCGTCAAGGGTGATGCTCCATTTATAACAATAATCTAGCCTTTCGACATCGTTTTGTATTAAGATTGCTTGTTGCGTCAAAATATGGCAAGCCTGGGCTATTACTACCAGCGGTCATTTCCATATTCTTGAAGTATGAGTACAAGAAACAACACTAGGTCTATACCCGGAAGATACCTTAAATGCGTAAGCAATAGAAAGTCCAACTTGTATATTTTTGCAATTGGCCTGTTCCACAATCATTTTGTCTAGAGCTTTTGCTTAACAAGTTTTTTTGATACATTTAAAGTATCAGATCTCTCAATAAAATCCTCTTTATGATCATCCTAAACCAATTTTTTTAACTATACTCTGAACAGGGTACATACTATATTAGCGATCAGCGTGGTGAGCTGCGTCCATTTAGTCAAATCCGTCTGTCTATCTGTCCGCAAATACGCGAACTATTCTCTCAGGTTTTGAAACGTCGTACTTTCCTTACAAAAAAGCTGCTGATTTGTCGCAATTGCCGTTATTAATTATATATTTGTTTTTTATTTTTATATAAGGTAAAGATCTTTTTATACACTTTTTTGCTATAAAAATGCACTTGAGGAAGGTTTTATAGTGTCGGTGCAGGCGGAATCATTTTTTTTTACGTTTTTTCTCTTGACTGTTAACTGGGTTCATCGCCTTTCGTGTTCATATGACCTGTCATGATTTTTTTTTATAGTAGGAAGAAGCATCGAAAGCCGGAGTGCGGAACTTTAATCCGCTAAGCCTAACCTACTTCCATCTCAACGGAAACACGGGACAAATTTTTAAAGTTTCATCTATTGTACGGACTGACTGACGCCTAATCTGTTGTAAATGTCTTATCATAATTAGAGTTGAAGCTTCTGTGACAGCTTTCCATTTTTCAGAGGACTCGCACATACATAAGTGCAGTTACCGTGAGACTATCTCCAAGTGTGGCTATCAGCTTTTCCCTTATACTTCAAAACCGAGGGCAATGATAGAGTACGTGTTCAGAGACTTTTTGACATTCTGTATACGTCAGCCAATATGGACTAAATGTATGACGATATTTGTATAGATAGCTTTTAAAGCACTGATGCTTTCTGAGTATTTGGGTCAGGTGGAAATCCAGGTCCGCATTTTGTCTATCTATACACAAATGTATACTGCAATGAATTGATAATTTTATAATTGTATGGGACTTAATATGCACTTAATTAAGCCATAGAACTGTAATTTGGTAGGAAAGGGGCACCTGAGGGATACAAAATTTTAAAAGTGAGCGTGGAACCGTGCACATTTAGATGAAATTACATATCTCGGGATCCGCCCTACCGATTCAATCAAATTTGGTAAGTGAAATTATACCGCATACATCAGCCAATATGGGAGTTATCTCAATGAAAATGAAGGAGCGTGTTTTATTGTGATTGTTACTGCCTTGCAAAGATAAAATTGGCCGAAAACCATACCTAGCTATTATCAAAATTTTCGAATATCCGTCTGTCATTACTCCATGCGATTGGTGAAGGTATGTTTGTGGGGTACCTTAATGAACCTCAGGAAACATTTCATTAGTATGTGGCATGTTAATAGTATGTGTTACTTGCAAAAATACATAAAATCGGGTCAATACTACTCCCAACTCCCATATTTTCCTAAAGGAATTTCCCTGGCTTTGATGCCTGCAAGTTTCAAGAGTATAAAATTTTCTGTTAAACCCGAATTTAGCCCACCCTGACTTGTTTTTAATTCAAGATCCGTCTTCTTCTTGAAACTATTTGGAACGGTTATACAAACTTCAATTCTAAACTGGCCAGGAGGCTTTTAGGCATTTATTTGCTTTAACCTTTACTCCACGAACTTCAGCGTTTTAGCGCACATTTAAGCTCTAAGCCGGTTAAATAAGTCTAGATAGTTACAAATGTGTATTCATGCATTGTTATTGCAGATACATATATGTATATGTATGTACATACATGTCAAACAGTAACAATGGAGCGAGCAAACGCGAATTTGTAAACAAAAGCAAAATTTCAAAAATAAACTTCTTCTGTGTATTTGCGAGCAACAAACAGTCGAAGCAGCAGCAGTTAGAAGTCTAACTGCTATCTATGTGTATATGCCTATGTATGCCATTGTTCCTGTTGTTGCGAAAACCAGTTGCGAGACAATAGAGGAAATGATTTTAATGCGTGACGCCGTTACAGCTGCCACCACAGTCGCTCAACGGCGGCGATAGATGTTCGTCGCCCTTCTGTTGTTGCTGTTGGCCAACTTACCTTGTCGCTGGTTGTGCACCTCTATTTTATTGTCATTGCAAATGTTGCCATTGCATGATTGCGATTGTCATTGTCGTCAGCGTTGTGCACTTGAAATGTTGTTGTTGTTTTTTTTGTTATTGTATTGTAGCAAACAGCAATTTTTTCTACACAATTATTGTTTTATTCTTGCTGTCAGCTAGATTCGTTGGATGCTGCATTCGGTTTGTGGGTATGTATGTGTGTGTATGAGTGAGTGATGTTGCACTGCTTTACTAGTCAGCGCAATAGAATTTGCTTGGTTGCCACAATAGTTACCGTTCCTCTTCATTGCATACCGTTGCCAATATTAATATTGTTGCTCGTATTTTTTCTGCTGTTCTACGATTGCTCAGTTGCATGCGGCAAGCGGTATACAAAATATATTTGTTGCATGTTGGCAGGTTGCAGGACAGCGACCACCGATTTTTCGCCTCTAGCTTGTGGTGCCCTTTGCTATATACTCTTACAAATATATTTAGATATATTTCTATGTTTGCTATTTGCTATATATTCTTAGTTTTTGCCCTATTGCCTAGTCGTTTCACTGTGCAGAGAAATGTTGCTGCAAATTGCGTAGTGATTGTTATGTAGCAACATTGTTGCTGTCTCCGTTGTCGTCAATCATCGGTTTTTGTGTGCGCGCGCGCTTCAAAGTAGCAATGTGGCGGGTTCAAGTTAACAAGTTGTAGAGGATTTGTCGCTTTCTGCGCTGCGCCACAGCTGTTGCAAGCAGCACAAAAGTAGCAGCTGAAATTTGCTGAAGAAATTGCTGGCATTTAAAGCAATAAATTACGTAGACTCTGACAAAAAGTGGCGCCATAAATTGATTTGTGGACAGGTGTAACAGGTTGGACCATTTGTTGGATTTTAAAATTCCTCGCTGACAATTAAAGTATTCGCTGGCATGCGCATTTGTTAGGAAAATTTGCAGAAAAATCTGGAATTGAGCGAGGGTTAAAGAAAAGTCTTAATTTATTGGACTCCAGTACAAGATGCTTCTCTCTTAAAGTCGTCAGGCTATTTGTTGATGTTGTAGATTATTATCGTTTGTAAATAACATGCAAATTAAACTATTTTTGTCTGAAATATTGAGTCCATACAGACAATTTGGCAAAGAAATTATGAAATATATTGAAAAAGTCTTTCAGTAAAATAGCAGCGAAAATCTTCTTCTTCTTTATTGGCGTACACACCGTTTACGCGGTTATAGCCGAGTTTACAACAGCGCGCCTGTCGTTTATTCTTTTCACCAATTGGAGATTCCAAGTATTGCCAGATCCTTTCTCAACAGGTCTTCCCAAGGATGTAGATGTCCTCCTCTGATTTCCCTGACGAATACTCCGTCTAATACTCTAAGGTCTGGAGTGTTTTCATCTCCTCACCTCCTAATTCGCTGAACTCAGTCAATGTCGTCGTATAATTCGTAAAGCTCATCGTTCCATCGACTATGGTACTCGTCGTTGCTAATACGCAATGGACCATAAACCGTCCGCAAAACTTTTCTCTAGAACACTCCTAAGGTCGACTCATCAGACGATGTCATTGTCCATGTCTCCGCACTATATGGCTCGACGGGAATGATGTGGGACTTGTAAAGTTTGGTCTTTGTTCACTGAGAGAACATTTTACTTCTTAATTTCCTATTTCAGTCCGAAGTAGCACCTGTTGACAAGACTTATTCTGGGTTAGATTTCGATTTTGACATTGTTGCTGGTGTTAAGGGGGTATTCTAGTCTAGAATTTTGAAAAAATGGATTTTTTTTGCATATTCGTAAAGACTGGACCTTTAATAATATATTCCCCAAAGAAATTTTTAAAATTCCTATTATTTACCGACTTATAGCTATTTTAGTAATGTAAGTATAGACTGCCTGCAGTTAGACTCAAATCTTTAATCGCGTTTTTCTCGAAACTATTATTTTCAACACTTCTGACATGATTTCTCAAGTTCTAATGAACATATTAACTAAATTTGGTGTGGACCTTCTTTATATATCTCTCTATGGTTGGAACTAGGATTATTAAAAAATTTTGTTTTTTACTATTTTTAAAAAATTTTGATCTTTGCCATAAAACTGGCAAAAAATTCAAACAGTCGCAGGTGTTAAAGCTGGTTTCAAGATATACGAAACTATCTATGACTTCGATGTTATGACTGTCAACAGTGACATGGGAGCTAAGTCGCGAATGCGATGTCTGTTTGTTTGATGACAGGAGATATTTCTTTTTGCTATGGTTCACTACCAGACCAATTTGCTTCGCTTCTGTGTCTAATCTGGAGAAAGTGGAACTAACGGCGTGGTTCTTATGGCTTTTCGAGAAGATTCGAGAATGTTTATGCAGTAAGCATTGACCGTTTATTACAAACGTCTACAGTTGATTACTCAGAGATAAGTGGACGTCATCTCATGGTTCGAACCAGCTCAAATAAATAAGCTATTTGCGAATGCACACGCTGAAACCTCCTTAAAAAGCAGTAGATATAGATATATAGACCAGATCAGTAGCAATACCTATTCGAGTTGATCTCCATTTGAAAGCCTACAGTCGGTCAACTGGTCATTTTCTGACAATGCGCTTGAAGCAAATTAGGCTCCACAGATTTAAGCGGCTTTTTCAGTGGCACGCGGTCAACGGCCATGAAAGTGTGCTTTTTATAACTGAAAAAATTTAATTGTTGAAAAAGTTTTAGTAAGCAAAACAACAAATTCTACGCAAACGCTTCCAAAAACATAAATAATGTCTGCAATGGTTTGATAGTGAGTTAGTGGCAAGGCGTTACACTACTTCCCTTTTGTAAAAAGGGATTAAAACGAAGAAATGTATACCAGGAGAATATTTTGGCTGTTGTAAAGCAGTTAAGCAGTACTCGCTTCAATGGATTTTCCAGAAATCCTCTGAGACAGCAAAAATCATCCAGCAATGACTTAGCAACATCCTGATTTCATAGCTGCATATAATTGGCGGCCTGAAAGTCCAAATTTGAATCCAATGTACCACATTTCATGGTCATGGGAGAACATGACCTGTCAAATAACACACATAAATTTGAGGAGACTCAAAAATCTATGGCTCGAATAACAGCGTCTATACCAATAGAAATTGTGCATGTTGCTATTGATCAGTGGCCGTATCGTTTGAGCGCTTATGTGAAGGCAAAAGGTCGTTCAAATGTGACCCTTGTAGATTTGAGAGAAAAGATGTTCTGACCTACCCTTCAGTTATTATGCCGAAACTTTTTGTTTGTTTTGTAAATCAACCTCTCTACCCTTACGCTAAATACGCAATTTGTGTATTGAAAATGCGCCTAATTTATTGATATATTGATCGTCGTGTATTGGGATTTTTTTTTGGTTTATTAAAAAAACATTTGTTTTATGCTATTTGGTTGGGTTCCGAAAGGCCTTGCTGCTAATTTTTTTAAGGACAGGAAGTCAGTTGATCGGTTATTATAGCGTCTTGCTTTGTTTTTGACTTGTAGCCGTACGTAAAATAATACTATGTTACTTACTAATATGAGCAAAAAATAGTAAGATTTTGTCAATAATTTTAAAATTCTTAATTCATTCTTTACAATCAAAATTCTTCCTCAAAGTATTCTTTCTTGGCACCAATTCACTTGTGCCAACGTTTTTTCAATTTTTTAAACAGTTGTTAAGGTAAATTTTTCGGAATAGCTTTTAACGGTCGTAGCGATTCACGTTTAATGTCTTTAATTGACTCAAAACGGTTTCCCCGGAGCGGTCGTTTGAGTTTGCTGAAAAGCCAGAAGTCACACAGAGCTAAATAAGGCAAATTCGGTGGTTGCGGCACGATGTTGGTTTAACATTTGGCGAAAAATTCACGAAGGATCAACGAAGTATGTGACGGTGTATTATCGTGGTGCAAGAACTACAAACTACACTTGTCGGCCTCTTCTTACGCATAACTTCGAGCAAACGACGCATAATACTCAAATAGTATTCCTTGTTGATTATTTAGTCGATTGGAAGGAGTTTGGAGTGCACCACACCTCGATACTCGAAGAAAACTGTCAACATAACCTTGAGTTTTGACCTGCCTTCCGAGGTTTTTTCGGCTTCGGCTCACCTTTGCCATGATATTCGGTCAAATGATCGTCTGCTTCCGGGTCGTAAGCTTATATCCAAGACTCATCGCCAGTAATAGTACATTTTATGACATCCTAGTATTCACAAAGCATTGCTTCACATACGTTAACGCGACAATGTTTTTTTTGGAAAAATTGAGTGTTTTTGGAACCATTCGTGGTTTCACGTTTCTTAGGCTCAAATGATCTTTCAGAATGGTTTTCACTGATCCTTCCGGTATTCAAACGACGCCAGTAAGATCTCTGATTGTTAATCATCGATTTTTAAGAAGCAATTCTTTTATTTTATTGACGTGTTGATCATTAGTTGATGTTGATGGCCGTCTTGAACTTGGTTCATCGTAACGTGTTCTCGAGCCCCATTGAATAATTTGTAGCAATCAAAAACACTGGCTCGCGGCAAACATTTATCGCCGAACGCCTTTTCCAACATTCTAAACCTTGGGTACCAGAAATTTGATTCCCGACTCAAAATTTACAGAAATTTCTTCTTTGAATAATTTCACTCATCGTAATTATCGCCGAATGCACTTCATGTACCTCAGAAAATCAAGCGTATACTGAGCACTGATGATTATTTTGATGTGATATTTGTCACCGATGTATTAACAGTCATACCGAAAAAAAAATTTTTGGACGAATGGTTTTTGTACGAAATTTTTCTTAAAAAGTCTTACTAGTTTTTGCCGACAGTAGTATATAGTTCTAAAGATCAAAAATCGAATTTTGCCAGTTCAAAAAATTCTAAATTTTAGGATAACATACTTTTTTCTTTAAATGTTGGCAGGTTTTCAAATTTAAATTTTTTTTAGATTTTAGTTCTTTATACTGTGAATATCTTCTAGAGAGGTTTCCTTCGATTTCTTCCACAGAAAATGATAAAATTGCTGCAGTCGGAGGCCTCACATAACTCAAGAAATATTTTATTTTTTTTTATCAAAAATATAACCTTATATTTTTGAAATATATTTAAATATGCTTTTAAATTTTTAAGAAAATTGATACAATATTTTTTTAAATTTTCAAAAATCGCCATTTTGTTAGGCTGCCATACAAGTTGTCTCCCTAACAGTTGGAATTGAACCAACAAACTTGGCGAGTGACGTCATTTTATGGTATATTCTCTTCAAAAGCAAGTAAAATTTCTCATAGATATAAAACGCGCAAAATAAATTTCACTTTTGGAAGATTTACTTCATCAAATAAGTTCATATCGTAGTTTCTCTAACCGCTTTGCGCTGTGAGCGACTTCGTTGTATTTTTCTTTTAATTCGACTCTATTAAATAAATTAAACTAATTGTCTAATTTGATTTGAACTCAATTGCAATGCAGTCATTGAATGCATAGCAGAAATATTTTGCAATTTCCTCTAAATTCCATTAACCTACATTCTAGAAGCGCACCTAAAGCACATCACTTCGTAGTCTATATATATATATATATATATAAATATGTGTGTATGTACGAATGCATGTATGCACATATATAAATAAAAACAGACAACGCCGCTTTCGCTTCACTTCCGTCTGCTATTTATTCATTTCAAGCGCTTCCACTGTCAAGCGTTTGTAGCCGAAATAGTTTGGCTATTTTTAATTGCAGTCTGCATACAAACATAGGCAGACATAGACATACCGACCGACACATAAATCGGCGTGTCAACCAACCTTTTTAGCTGAAAAAACATTAAAGCAATTGTAATTGATTGCCAATTGTTTAATTAAAATTTAATACGGATTTAATTGCAGGCACTGCGGGCTAAATATGTTTAGCAATTTCGTTTTCAAAACGACGAAGTGACAAAAACGGATGTGCATTTTCACTTTTTCAAATTTCACAAATTAAAAAAATGTACTTGATTAAATTTGGTAAAGTGCCGCTAGCGCTGATGGCAAAAACACATAAAATTGCTAAAAAAGTTTTGATTTTTGAACGCTTCATCGCTTTGTATATTTTAAAACGTAAAAGCTCATAGCTAATCTCAAATCAAGTAACGGTTAGCATAAAGTGATTTTAATAAAATTTTGGTAGCTGTTGGCAGCAGCGCTAGTGAATAAAATCATTCGAAAGCATTTCTCCTTCCAACAAAAAAAAATAAATAAAATAAAATGAAACAGGAAATTGTCGCTATAAATTTTTACTAAATACATTGATTAGCGACTTTGTTGCAACGGTACTTTTCAAGTAATCTTAATCGTGCGCCTCTGCACTGCCCACTCTACTGAGAGTTAAATATTAAAAGCTAGTAATAATCGTTACAAAATGCTAATTTTCAAAACTCGACTTTTATATGTACATACATACTAAGACTGTATATCTGTGTGTTTGTTTGACTGAATATGATCAGCTAGTCGTTTAGTTATGCTGCAGTTCATAAAGTTATATTAAATATATTTTTCGAGTAGGCACGAGTCGGCAGTTTGTTGCTAACAACTGTCAGCTGTCTTCACTGTCAACAACACTGTGCGCTGTCACACATGCGTACATACATTTAGTTGCCCATTTATGGTTAGTTTATGATATTTGTTAATTCATTGAAAATGTCAAATTTAAGCGAGTCGCGGTTAAACGGAATTCGTAAGCATTAATTTGCTTAGTTGCTGAGACACTACAAAAATAATATAATACCCGAGGAGAGGGGAGTAAAACTAAATAATGTATTAAGTGTACCAAATATTTTTTTCATTGAAAAAAGTTTGTAAACTGTGGGCGTGGGTTAGAAATGTGGTCTTCGAAATGATAGCTTTACATAGTAGTGAGTCTCATATTAGGGGATTAATCACCTTCATGAATTTGAATAATATAATACTCATGAGGTGTGTTCGCTTCGCCATATCTCTACTCGTTATCATTGAGCCCTGCTTTCCGGCTGAAAATTTGATATTGAAAAACAACAACAAGATTAGTTAAGTCTAATTCGATACAAAGGAGTAAGCAAATACCTCATAAAAGTGCTACAACCGCTTTCGTCTATACTTCTAAGTTTTCTTCTACAGATTTGGACCAGTTTCACTATTTTGTTAAGGTGAAATGCTAAATTTTGTCAAAACTGTTAAAAACCTTAACTAAGGTTACAGTGAAGCTACAATAGCCGTCACAAATAGAAAGGATTCCACACAAGAACTTGAATTTAATTGGTCAGTTTATATGGCAGTTATATGATCTATAACAGCTTTATGGTTCAGTGGTTCTACCTGAACAATTTGCTTTTAATCTGAACAATTTATTGTACCGTTGTCTTGAATAACAATCCATATTTAGCTTCGTGCAGATATCCTGTCCAATGAAAAAGTTTTCCATACAAGCACTTTATTCCGATCGTTCAATTTGTATGGTAGCTATATGCTATAGTGGGCCAATTTAAACGTTTTCTTCGAATATTGCACCAGTCGTCTAAGGCAATAACTCATACTGAATTTCGTGAAGATATCTTCCCAAATAAAAAAGTTTTCCATACAACGACATAATTTTGATCGGTCATTTCGTATGGCAGCTGTATGCTATAGTGGTCTTTAAGGGGTCAGTAGGCTAATCTTTTTTCAATTTTCTTTTGTTTTTGCATTTTCTGTTCTTTTATACGCCTAGAATTAATGTATAAAAATACTTTACCATTGGAAGTTTCGAAAATGGGCCAAAAATAATAATACCGCTTGACGTTCGGAGCCCTGAGTGCACACCTCAAACTTTAAACGCATTTTACTCAAAACACACTTTCTTAAACTGGCGAACATGAACTACTCAACCGATTTACTAAATTTTTCTTTTTAAATGTTCACAAAATGCCTGGCTATCGTCCCTACATTTTTTATAATTTATTGACAATGTTATGACAAAATTTATGTAAAAAAACATGGGAAAAAATTAAAAAAAAAACGTTAATTACGATTTTATTTATCAAAATTTTTTCATGATTCTAGTAGGGACGATAACCATTCACGTACTTTTTAAGAATAAATTGGGTTTTTGTGTTTCAGATGATCCAAGCATGAGAAATCGTGTCCGCCAGTGAAAAAATGCATCTCATTCACCCAGCTATTTCTCCGACAGATGTCATCAAAAAATTCCGAAAAAATTTGTTTAAATACTCCACGATAAGGTTCTATTGTAGAATAAAAATTTCTTTGAAAAAAAATGTCAGAAAACAGGCCAGATTACCCTACTGTCCCCTTAACGGCGGTTCGCACAAATGAGCAACTTTTTAGTGAGAAAAATATGTGAGCAAAATTTCAGACCGACATCTCAAATTTCGTGTATATAAAGACACACGAAAATAGCTAACTCAACTCAGCTCGTCATGCTGATCATTTGTCTAGCCTCTAAGGGTATCTAATTAAAGAGTTTTGTTTTATATATTTCGACACGTTTTACTACTTTGGAGGGCTCAAACAACAACTTACTACCAAAAAAAATTACATTCAAAGACTTTTTGATTGTCTTTAAATATTTATTGCTTGAATTAAGATATAATTTCTGATAGAAAACATAAGTCTTCGAAGCTAAATGAAATAGTGGACTTTAAGTATTATGTAATCATTCAAGTATTATGGTCTGCTTTTATTACCTTCATACATAAGATGTAAAGATAAGTGATGGTCGGGAAATACTTGAAAATTAACAGTAACAATATTTGAACAATTATGCTTACTATAGCTAATAAGTACTATGTTGGGATTAGATTTAATATACGCTAATTTTTAACTAACAATCTTTCATCGCATTAAATTCAGACTAATTAGTTACGGTAATCTGCCAGCGACTGAAATGCGATGCTCTGCTCTACTAATTCAAAAGCACATGCAGAATTTCATGGTGACACTTGTTCCCACCACTCATTTGCATATACCCAATATCCAAGTGTGAGCGTACTCATAATTTTTTACGCTATGTAGCGCTGGATGTGTGTGGACGCCCATGGCGCACTGAAAAGTAAACAAACCTGTTGTGCTAGCTGACTGTAAAAAAATAAATTGTTTCTATTTTCATATTTTAAAATTCGTTTCATTTGTTGTTTTGCCATTGAGCGCGTCATCGTCGTCGACCACACATCCAATGTAAGGTTAAGTAAAAGTGAATTTCATGCTGTTGGCTAAGGTGGCATAAATTTAAACTAATGATTGGTCCCATGATGTCATCCAACCAGTTTGTTGTTAGCTGACATTTGCCGGCTTTTGGCTGTCGCCGAAGGCTTTCGTTGGTTGACATTTGCTGACATTAATGCGCTGCTGAATTGCTGATTTTGTGAATTAACCATTGAAATATGTTCATATGTGCAGTGGAAATGGGAAATATATTATAACGGTATCGCATTACAACTAAACAGTACACACCTTAGATACTAACGGTCTATTTTTAAATTAAGTTAGTATATGTTAATTAAGTTGCAACTGAAATTAAAGTGCGTTGCCTTATGGTTCCTATACCCGTATTTAACAGCTATTCGCTTTATTTATTGGTTATTTTTACAATTTCATTAGCTTTTGATATATATTTTTACAGTCTACAATAGTATCGGCATATAAACGAAGATCTATTGGCCTCGATTGAGCTCAGTTATCGTTGATTGAAAGCTTGCATTTACGCAACTGCGAGATCCTTCTGTCCTAGATTCCGTTGATTAATTTCATTGAACTATTTGCTAACGGGAAATTTTATCTTGTCGCGATTGTAAGATGATTTAGGCACCTATGCTAGGGCTTGGCAGACGACAATTATCAAAGGTAACTGGAGTAACGCGAGTTGGAAATATCTATTAGGTGATCCATTTTGAGGTTCTCTACTTTTTTAAAGAGAGAACATAAAAACTTTCAATTTAATGGGGAATGTCTATTATCATACGAAAGATTATTCAATGCCATTTATTTTTTGAAGATTATCTCTTTCAAGTTTTGACCACGTCTACGTTTCAGATGATACTTCCGTTGAATAAAAATTTTCGATAACCCGTTCGAGCCAGTCGAAATGGTAACTGGCGAATGACACTCGTGATATTTTACTCCATGTCCTGAACCGAAGAGAGATTGTCCACTGAAGTGTTTTCTTAATAAATCCATTCATTGACACGATGTGGGAGAAGTGGTTGAAGTCAAATGTGTCCGAAATCACGAGCTTCAATTTCAGGCATCAAATAGTCAGTTACCATGGCGCAATAACGGTCGCCATTGACCACACAAAATCTTAGCTTTTTCGGGATGAAATGGCATCTCTTTATGCTGGATCTCAAGATGGGTGATGGTGTCGAATAGTACGCTTAATTCTTGACGATAAGTTGAGCGAAGCGAGCGAAATATATTCGTAAATTTTCGAGATAAAGTTGAACAATTTATAAATGTTGTTCAATCGTAAATCTCTTCGTGATGAAATGCCAAACAATACCGAACAAATATAATATGACAGCTTGACGCGACGCGCATAATCTATCAAAAAGAGGTCTCTAGTGGATCACCTGTTAGAGCCTTCGTTACAATGAGCTTGAAATATCTCTAAATTCAAACTTAAGGTAAATCGGATGAATTTGCAACAACCGACATAAAAATTTGTGATACCAAAAATATGTTTCAAGCCAAGCTTTATGAGACCACCTCAGATATTAAAAAAAAACAAAATCATTCATGTATTTACTCCACATCTTTTAATTTCAAAAATTTTTCTTTGCTAACTATTTTGCTTATGCACTTCCCACACTCAATTCTACTTAACGCAGCAAAAACAAAAAAAGTACTAAGTATTATTCACACCATCTTAATTTTTAGCAGCTGTGATTTGCTGTGGCCGCTATCCAAAAATGAAACTATGCAATAAATACTCGAAATAAAGCAGCAAAACAAAAAGATTTTTCCGAAAATAGAATGAATAAAATACTGTAGATGAAATAGAAATGATTTTGAGTGCAAAAGCATTAGCCGACGCTTGCCACATGTTGCATCTGTCAAGCGCTACCGCCAGTCAACCAACCATACGAAACTTGTGAAATTTTGAAAGCCTAAAATTTACACACACATGCATACATAAACTGTTTACGAATGTATAGGTATGCCATGCATTTGTGCTATTTATTGTTATTGTGTGCTTTTTGTGAAAGATTTAAAAAAATGGTTTTTAATTTTTAATTCACTTGACTGAAAGCCGCCTTTATTTTATTCACAAAACTATATATTTTCAACTGAAGCGCATATTTTATCTTACCGGCACCTTTTCAATTTCGGCAAAGGCAGCATACGAACTCATAATCGTAAATATTGTATATTTGAATATTTGACTTTGGTGGCGTTTTGAAATATTTATGCAGCATTCACCTAAGGCAACTCATCTCCGACTACATTTGCGTTTATATTTATGCCTGTATGTGTATTTGAGTTCTGTGTGTGGAAATCGCACAAAAAGCTTTGAATAATACACATATGCATGTATGAGTATTCTTTTTTATAAATTTGGGACTTGGCGCTGCTCAATTCTTTTTCTGTTTAGTCAATAATTTCGCGCTTGCTTGTGACAGTCGGGCTGCCGGCAAGTGGATGTGGGTGCTGGCAGATATACTATATTTACATGTGTAGTGGCATGCATGTGTCAGCGCGTCGCTATAAATTTTCGTATTCTAATTTTTCCTCATACTGTGAGTTCTGATTGCTTATATGTGTATGTATGTGTATGTGTGTGAGTTTTAGCACAAACAAATACGCTCGAACGCGAAAACTTTTAGTAAAATGTGTGGCTGCGTTGCAGTGTGTTCCAATTAAACTAATTAGCTTCCATAAAGTAATGGTGGATAATAGAAAGAAAATTTAGAAAATTGGTGTTATAAAAATACAACTCGTGTGAGATATATAAATATTTACTTTGCGCCTTGCCATTTGATTGCCTTCAAAAAACTCGTTTGCTGGCAATAAAATTGTGATTTATGCATAATTTTTCAAATATGCCGTTATTCCTAAAACAAGTGCTTTTTTGTGTGTGTGAAATTTTGAATTCGATGTAGCTGAATTCCAAAAATATACATACTATATGTATGTATATCGTCATCTAAAATAAACAAAATAACGTAACATCATTATTCATAACTTTATAGGCGAAGTGAAAACGATATAATATAAATCATTTATACTGAAACAAAATTTGAGTTTCGGTTATAAAATTTGTTATATATGGCTAATATACCCTTCACAGCTGTATTTCTTTTAGTAACTTTGTGTTCAGTTTGTATGGCAACTATATGCTATAGTAAGCCGATCTGAACAATTTCTTCCTATATTACATTATTTCTATGAACAATAACTCATACCAAATTTCGTGAAGATATATTGTCAAATGTGAAAGTTTTTCATACAAGAACTTGATTCCGATCGTTCAGTTTGTATGGCAGCTATATGTTATAGTGGTCCGATATCGGCAGTTCCGACAAATGAGCAGCTTCTTGAAGAGAAAATAACGTTTGCAAAGTTTCAAAACGATATCTTGGAAACGGAGGGACTAGTTCGTATATATACAGACAGACGGACAGACAGACAGACAGACCGACAGACAGACCGATAAACGGACAGACAGACAGACTGACAGACAGACAGACGGAATTGGCTACATCGACTCAGCTCAACACTCTGATCATTTATATAGTATATACTTTATAGGGTCTTCGACGCTTCCTTCTGGGTTTTACAAACTTCGTGACAAACTTAATATACCCCGTTCAGGGTATAAATATAATTTCGATTTTTTTTGATGATACGTTGTTTTGCATTTTAGGTGACGATATGTAAATAGTTTGTTATAACAAGCATCTATTTCAAACAGAGCGATAGGCTTGCAGAACAAAACTAAAATTTAATAAAGACAAATAATATTGAAAATTAAAATAAATTTAATTTAATAAAATAATATATTAAATATTTGTAATTAAAAATAGACAGATAACCCAAAGGTGTTTTAAGACTTTAGCTATATAAATTTATAAAAAAAGAAAAAAAAGGTTAAGGGGGTATTCTTGTCTAGGTTTTTGAAAAAATCGATTTTTTTTTGCATATCTTGAAAGTTTAGACTTTCAAAAATATGACTTTGGAAGGATTTTTCAAAATTCGACTTATTTTCGGAGATACAGCCGATTTTTTGACGTGCCGTCCGTGTTCACCAGATTTGTCTCCTAAACTTTAAATGCGTTTTACTCAAAACTGACTTTTTCGAAACGATACTCACGATTTCTCAGGTTCTACTACACTGATTTACTTGAAATTTTTATAGATTCTTCATTATAGGCTTGTCTATGGTTGGAACTAGCCCCATCCCCAAATTTTTATTTTTAAAAAATTCAAAATAGTCAGAAAAAGTGATCCAAAAACCTTTTTTTCAGGCAGTCGCCATTCTGTGAAAAAATTGTTTTCCCACTTTTCCGTAGTTCCGGCCATTGCGACATTATTCTAGATTAATAATCTTTTTTTTTTGGTTCAGATAACTAGGAGGGTTGAAATCATGGGTATGGTCAAGTGGAAATTTTTAGAGACCCCCCACTTCGTCAGCTCATAAGTTTTGAAATTTATTACTTTTTTTAGTTATTAACTTTTTTCTGTACTCTTCTAAAATTAGCAAATAACTAATAAGAAAAATGGATGGTAAAAATATTAATTGCCTTTTTTACGACACTTTAAAAATTATCTGAAATTCATGCTTCTAGACCAGAATGTCTCCTTAACATCAAAGCTAATACCCGTCATAAATAAAAAGTTTTCATACAAGAACTCGATTTTGATCGATCGTTTTGTATGGCAGCTATATCTTATATTGGTCCGATATGAACAATTTTTTCAATTAATATAGCCTTGGTTTGAATAATAATCAATGTGAAATTCCATAAAGATATCTTGCCTGATAAAAAAGTTTTCAATATACGAACTAGATCCGGTAATTCAGTTTGTATGGCAGCTATATGCTATTGTGGTCCAATCTGAACAATGTTTTCAGAGATTACGTCCTCGTGTTAAGTTAGTATCCATGCCAAATTTTAAAGAGATAACTTGTCAAATACGAAAGTTTCTTATACAAGACATATAAGCAGTTTCTTGGAAGAAAGGATGTGTGCATAATTTCAGATCAACATCTCTAAAACTGCGTGACTAGTTCACGTATATACAGACGGAAAGACGGCAAAATCGACTCAGCTCGTCACACTGTTCATTTATATTCAAGTATGTTTCATTGCTATAAAGAAAGTATTTCTGTGAAATACTGAAAAAAAAGTGTTTCCATTCCAAAAACGAATGCTATTATTTTAAAGCTCTATGGTAACTCTAACAGTTCTATAAAAACATTTTTTCTAACGATACTTTTGCTACTATCGTAGTAAGCGAATCCACTGATAACGGTGTCTCATATCTATAAAGACAGCTAAAGAAAGAAACAAAGTTCTCTTTTTTCTTAATAATTTATTGTGTTTTATAACAAGTACTATGGTACGCAGAATCATAAAGTTCATCCGGTAAAATAATATTATGATATTTTAATTTATGAACATTTTGATAATGTCTCTGGTGAGAAAAGCTGTAATTTTTCAGCCTTTACAGTGTCACAAAAAACACACTTTAGTTTTTCTTCTTCACTCGACATTTCAGATAAATCAAATGAATAATAAACTTTAAAAGATTTGATAAATAACTTTAGAAATTCACAAAACACAAGGCACTCTAGGTTCACACTGTACTGAAAACATCTGACAAAAACACTTGAGATGAGGATACAACTTGGCCCTCTCAAGTCTAAAATCTGAACGATTCGAAAGCTAGTAAGTTTACGAGAGAATACTATAGCCTAGAGTGTGTGAAATAATAATTTTTAGGGGAAAAATGAAGGATGGCTACAAACAGTCTATGCATATACCTGACCGGATAGTAATAAAGATTATGCTGTCTGCTGAAGTGAGTACAATAAAATCGTCTGCCGTGATTAAAATAGGTTTATAAGACACAAATGAATAAAATATATTAATGGCAGATCTGGTCAAATACTTTTAAAATTTAATTTTTTTCAGCACTTTCAAAACCGTCTGCTGCAATGTTAAACGCGCGATAATGGTCTGCCATTGTTGTTTTTCGATAATAATAATAATATATTGTAAAATAGCAAAACGGCAGACGTGGTCAAATACATTTAAATTTCACCAAAAATCGATACCTGTCTTACCAGGGCGCGCGCCGCGTCCGCCACGTTGGGCTTAGTGAGTCCCCATGTCATGTACAATAAGTATAGGGGCCTCACTGGACAAAACCCTAGGTCTGGTCAAATACATACTGAACAATCCTCGTAAACCTTTCTTACCAGCCATTTCCAGATGTTATCAATAGGACTTACATGAGGAGAACAAGCTGGCCATTCCAAAAAATCGATCTTTTTAGGTTGAAGCCACGTTTTCGTTGACTTACTCGTATGGCCTCTTGCGTCGTCTTGTTGAAAAGAGAAACATATTTCATTTAATTATAAATTTCAAAGCGGTTTTCGAATTATTTCACTGTTGTTCTAAAAAACTATATCTTCAAAAATTAAAATTTCTACAATTTATTAAATTTTCAAGCTCATATGCGCGCACAAGCTCGTCTCAAATAAAAATACAGTTCATCCTGGCAATATATTACTTTTATTTATACATGTATTCTCCTTACCACAACATATTCGAAAATAACTGCGCAAGTAAAAGGGTTTCCATTAATTTGTTGCTTTTTTCTTCCATTTTCAGGTCCTTGCAGTACAACCACCGCGTCCACCTAAAAGGTAAGCTATCAATTTTGCTTGCACATTCGCGTGCAGATTGCTCGCCTGCGTGCGTTTGATCTATAAATTTAGACAACTTTCGCAGCTACATGCAGACATACGTATATAAGCATATGTATTATGCACGGACGCATATCGTGTTAAAAATAAAGCTATACACATGCACATTGCTCACACGAGTCAAGTTATTTCTCACTCCGCGACGCGTGTCCTATTTATGTGGCATGGCTGCTGATGTGGCGAAATTTATTATTAACTAGCAGCGGGATACGAGCGCGTGTAAAGAATATTGCGTTTGTTGGCGGCTTGCCCTGCAAGGAAAATGTGGATTATGAGTGTTGATTCCAAATATTTATAAACAATTTTAATAATTTTACATTTATTAAGATATTATTTAATAATTAAGCATTATATTGCAATTCATTAATATTTAGTTCACACTTGGTGTCTTACGTAAAGACTGATCCTTTGGAACCTAGTGGTTTAAGTATAATGAAAATTCTGTTATTAAAATATCGAGCACTTATTTCTGTATGATGTTCTCAAAAAGGAAGAGTTCCACGAGATCAAAGTCCTCTATAGAGAGTTGATTAAAGATCAAAAGGAAAAGTTCTACAAGATCAAAGCCCTCTATAGAGAGTTGATTGAAGATCAAAGAGAAAAGTTCTAACAGATTAAAGTAGTTTATAGAGAGTTGATTGAGGATCAAAAGGAAAAGTTCCACCAGATTAAAGTCATCTACAGAGAGTTCATTTAAGATCAAAAGGAAAAGTTCCACAAGATCAAAGTCCTCTATAGAGAGTTGATTGATAATCAAAAAGAAAAGTTCTAACAGATTAAAGTCATGTATAGAGAGTTGATTGAAGATCAGAAGGAAAAGTTCTATGAGATTTAACTTGCCTCTAGAGGGTGATTGATGTTTTCTTTAATATATTTTTGTCAACTCAAAAAAACTCTCAGGTTTTTCATATTATTTCACGAGCTTCAACTAACATTAGAACAACACTCGCTTTACAATTCTATGCTTTAGGCCTAGACGAGAGTTTAACCCACATACTTCCGGTTGAAAACCCACAAGCAACTAAATTACTGCCACCACTTGCCAGTTACAGTTACTCAAAACAAATTTCTATAGTAGTCTTAGCCCAGTGTTGCAACTAAAACAACAATGCCTTGAGTAAAGTAGTCTTAGCCCAGTGTTACAACTAATACAACAATGCCTTGAGTAAATTTCTATTCAGAAAATAGATAATAGAGTTCAATGTGCCAAGAACATGTCCATTTACACCACACATGTGTGATAGGCCCACCCAAACTGCTGTCATATTTCATTAGAGAAAATCGAAGCCAATCCTTGTTATGCACTTGCATGTGCTTCAGTTCGCATGAACTCTTTCTTCTACTGACACTTCACCCTTTGATAGACACTGCCTCCTTTTAATGTGCTAGAACCGGCTTTCTAATTAATTGGCAACAATCTGTCAGGCATATGAATTAGATGGTCTATAAAGATAGCCAGTTGCTAGGTGGTGTGAATATGTTTACAAGCCTAACTATTTTTGAACATATATGCAAGCGGGCGCAGATACAAACTTGTATATGTATATGTGGGTAAACATGCTGAATATTTAGTAAGCTTTATATAAGTTTGAGCACAGTTGTCTTCTAAGGTGTGTCGATTGTCTTCACGCATGACTAAGACATTACAAATTCTTGTGGTGGCAGCAATGTAGGCACCCGAGAAGGTTGTGCTTCTTATTTAGCTACTCATATTAGTTTTGATTTATTTACTCAATATATTTGAACGAAAATGTTTTTTTTTGCAAATATTTTCATTAGCATTGTACATTTGCTGTTATGGCTGACTGTTGACTGCTGTTGATTGGCAGCACGAGATTTCTTCGGAATGTGCGGTATTTAGAGCAAAAATGTGCTGGAAATAAATTTGTGCAAGGCGCAGTTGCCTCAGAAGAAGTGAAACATTGATAACATTTGTTACTAGTTAATAATTAAACTTACTATATATAGATTATGTGTGTATATATATGTAGATTATAGTTCATACACCGAAGTACTAGAAAGGCAGCCGATTTTCTAAGACAGTTGGGTACTGTGGATTTTCTTTCGTTTATGTTCATTCAGTAAGAAATGGCAGTTTTTGATAACTTACACTATTTTCGAAGACTTGAAACATAATAAAATCCCCTTTTAGCTACTTCCCATTGAGTGATAAGGTTCGGATTGGTTGTCATCGCAGTCTTCTCACAATATGCCTGGTGAATGTGCTGTTTCGACTAGGTCAGTCCAAACGGAGAGAAGCGTTGGAAAAGTGTAATTCGTTGGACATGCAAAGAGGTCGGGACTCATTGCATGTTGCACATACTATATATTTAATATGTCTTAATCGATTCTAAATAAGTAGGAGTGTAACCTCCTACAGTATCCAAAACGAAGTTTTGCAAAAGTAACTCTATTCTCAGGGGAACTCGAGCTCATCGTGTGCAATGGGTGTAGGTTTGACTTAAAGTACGCCATTCACTGGGATGGCGTCGGTAAAGCTGTTGATGACTCCACTGTAAATGCTGGCCTGTGCGTGGCTAAAGTTAGTTACGTTTGAAGTTTGACCTGTATACTGCTCGATATCATCGACCTTTTCAAAGAAAGACATCTAGATGTTACTAGCAGGCGGCTACGCTTTAAGCAGACGTATGCATGGATGGTTTGAGCGAAAGCAGCCCAGCAAAAACTGGTTGGAGAGGAATTAATTCGATCCTTTACCGCAAGCATGCAGACCTTGCAGTGTAAATGTTCAACCGGAGGTCTCAAGAGGCATATTGTAAACATCTGGGGTGCAGTATTGTGACACATCTGAAGCTTCTGGGTCAAACCACGTCAAGTGGTCCATGAAAATTTCGAAATATCACCGATTTTGAAAATTTGCAGTTATTAGGAAGGGGGCCAGACTCATACCCCGTGATATAAATATTTCGTTAAAATTGTATTTTTGTTAAAGTTATTGAAGTTTAAAATTTAGAGCATGATAAAATCGTAAAATTTTTTTCTCATAAACTACTTGAGATAAATCGATGAAATTTTGTGAAGTCAAAGAAAAATGGTCGTGCTAGATTATAGATATTTTTTCAAGATCCATATGTTTAAATAATAATGTTTTACATACTTTTTTGTTAAACAATTGAAATTTTTAAAGTGTTCTTCCAGCTAAAAAAATCGAAAAGTATGTGACACAACGCCGAAAATATTCGCCTTTAATAATCTGCAAAAAATTTTTGTTCATTCATGACATTCCAAATATATTGAATTTTTTGTCCCCCTACCACTCTTAAAACGTATGGCATATCCATCGTTGCGCAGTGCGCTCGTTAGCTTCCGGCATCTGTGACGCAAGAAAAGCATTAGCGAATTCGCTGTGTGTTGGGGGGTGAGTGTCAAGCTCTTTGCAGAGTAAAAGCGAGTAAGTTTGGAGAGATGGCAGTTTACTTTCGAACACTTCTCACCGATTTCAGTACCTCTGGGTTACTATATAATATAGTTGTAAACAGTGGTTAATAAATCAATAATATGTTAAATTATCGTAATTATCCATAACGTTTATATTTCCACAGCTAGACTTCGAAATATTTGAATTAAAATAGCATAGAAATTTCTGGAAGAGATTGAATATCTAAAGCCAAAATATATCAAGCAATAGCAGCGTTTTACGCTTATTCACTTCCTTTGTAAGGTTATTAAAGAGATGAGAAAACGGACCTTAGATAATATTCATTCGAATATAAACGCCCCTCATAGGAATAGATTTATACATAAACTTCTAATTATAAAACCTCTGTTATTTAAGCGACTAGTTTAACCTAACTAAGTTGGCCTAACTCTTGGATACTATACTATGTGTGGGCAACTAGTCTTCAAAAATAATTATATTCAATAATAAAAAAATGACGTTTGCTCACTCAATTGCTTATGATTAGTACTTGGTTGCCATGCATAAGGAAACTTTTGGTATTTGGTTGCCTAGCTGCTACACTAGTCGCTATATACAAGGTCTGTCGCAAAAGAAACAGGACTGTTAAAAAAACAACAAAAAATTAATATTTTTCAAAAGTTATAATTTTTTATTCAAAGTAGTTTCCTTGTGCTTCGATACAGCGTTTAGCCCGCTCAGTTAGCATTTCAAACGAGTGTTTAAGGTTTTTTTTAAGGAGTTTTTTGTCAAAAAATCAGTGACAAGCGTCGACCGATGACAGGGCGCATTATCGTGCAATAGGCGCCAGGACCCTGCCTCACGGTATTGTGGTCGAGCACGACGAATGCGTGACAAAAGACGCTTCATAACACCAAGGTAAAACACAGCATTAACCGTTTGGCTAGGTGGGACGAACTCTCGGTGTACAATACCCTCGGAATCGTAAAAACAAATCAGCATTGTCTTTATTTTTGACTTTTTTTCGGTGATGGCTCGTGCTGGGTGCTTCCATTCGGCACCTTGACGTTTGGTTTCGGGATCATATTGAAAGCACCATGTTTCATCACCAGTCACAATCGAATATTTGTAGTTTGTGTCCTTTCTCGACTCCTTAATCAAATCCTTACAATGTTGGATTCTTAGCAATTTTTGCTCTTCAGTCAATTTGTGCGGAACAAACTTGGAGCACACCTTCCGTAGACCCAATTTATCTATCAAAATGCAATGAATGGAGTCGGCTCATTCTTAAAAATTCCTGCACTTTTTCAGTATTGTTTTGGGTATTCACTGATTTTGGTCGGCCCGACTTCTGATCGTCACAGAGGTCCTCACGACCTTCTTGGAATCGCTTAAACCACTCATGCACATTACTACGGGATAGGCACTAATCACCATAAACTTTTTTTATAATTTGAAATGTTTCAGTAAACGTTTTCCCAAGCTTAAAACAAAATTTAATATTTGCTCTTTGCTCAAAATGCATTTTACATTACCGATGACCAAAAGCTGCTGTCACATTTTGATCGATAACATCGATTGTAGTTATCCAGTTGTCTTAAAATTTTTACGAAATGCCAACAAGAGATCAAACTTTTTTTTTCATATTCACCAACAGGTGGCGCCACCACAAACAGTTATATTTAAAAAGATATGTTTCTTTTGCGACAGACCTTGTATAATAGGCATGCAACATCCGGCTTCTACGTTAAGGCTTTTCAGCATAAAATAAACAGGACCGCTTTTTATTAAATAATTACAAAATTTTATTAAAGATTATGACAATCTTATAATAATCACCATCAATAGTTTATGTTGAAAAATGTTAATCAATATACAATACACTTATATATTGATTGTAATAAGTATGTTCTCAATATAACAAGTGGCTAAGTGGCTTCGAAACAACCTTGTATATCCTTTAATAAATTATATGTTATTGCCATAGGAATAATCCAATCATTTTTTTTACATTTTTCAATTTCAGAATATTGCTTAAGCAACTCAAACATATATATTTTACTCATTTAACGACTTGAGTGGTAGAATTAAATCATTGTAAGTGTGAAGAGACTTAATTTTGCCATAAATAATTACCTCATCATTGACGTGTGCTCATCTACAGTTAAACAGTTAAAGCGCAAATTGCTACAGTAATATTCATTGAATTCCAAACCAATTAGTGAGACTCGTATTCGTTCGCGTTAAGAAATACATAAGTATGTGCGATTTCTAAAGGGAATTATTTATTTATTCCCACTCAATTACACACATATTTGTTTATTCGTTGAATACAGAGCACGTCGAGTTGTTCAATTGATTGAATGATTCATTTGGAAAGGGGTCTCTGTATATATATGTTTTATTGAAAGATTGACGAGTAAGAAGTGACATATACTATTTCGCTCATAAAAAATTATTTATTTCTTATTAATTAGTGGCACTCATCGGGAGGTTTTATAGATTAATCGGTATTTGCGAAACTTTTGTAATAAATTTGATATTTAGATTTATCCAGTATATTTATTAATTTTTTGAGACTAATATCCGACTAACGATACTAGTGCAATGATAACTTATTAAGTTCATTTCGGCGACCATAACTATGATGAGTTTACTCAAATCTTACTCCAATGTACTTTGTTGTTCAATTTTGAAATTTTTGCCCACGGAGGAGTGGGACATAATATAATATTATACATTATTAGGGTCATTGATTATAATAAATTATCCGTGATAGCCTAAGCTAATCCGTTAGCCTAGATTTATTTAAAAATATATCCTATCTGGTGTAATATCCGGCTTTATCTCGGTGAATCATTTCGAAATCAAAAGAGCGAAGTATGTATTTTCTATAAAGGACTTACTGAACAACTATTGTTATCAGTGGGTTTGTAAATAATGCCTTCAAAAATGCTAAATTCTTGGCCACAACATTGAAATGATATAAAATCGAGTTTTCAATTTTTAGTTCCGATTTTGAAAATAGAAATTTTAGTTTTTAATCCAAGATGTTGGGATTAAGAATTCAATATTGAAAATTATTTTTTTTTATTAGTAATTTTCGACCACTTTTTCAACAATTTGAGGCCGTGTGTTAGCAGTGACGTGTCGAATATTCTCTTTCACTTCACATAACCCCACAACAAATAGTTAAGCGTACGATCGGACCTTAAATTAAGCGATCTTGAAGGCCGCGAAATAGGTTCTCGACGCCAAATAACATTCATTTTTAAAGAAATGTAGACAAATAATTCTCTCGACCCATCGATTAGTCCGAATAGTGACTTTTTGAGGATGTAACGGCGTCTTAACCATGACAGTTCGATTATCATCACTCTAAATGCGACAATTTTGTTTATTGACGTACCCATTCAATAGTGAGGTTCATTCCAGAACTAATTTTTTTCGTTTTGGGTCCATTCACTGAAAGTGAGATGCGCCTAACGGACGTTCGGCTTCACTCCTCGAGTTGGATTTTATAAACTCGAAAACCAATATTCTTCCACAAATTCTACAATAAAGTGAATTGGCATAACTCCAATTGTTGCGTATGATGGCGCATGTACTCATTCGGGTTTTCTTCGATACTCTGCTCCACAGCAGCAAAATCGCCTTCGGGTGCCCACAGTACGGTGTCTCTGAGGACTGGCATTATCCAATAGAGCAAACGTGGTTTGAAGCCCATCTATGGTTACTCGTATAACCGACTCTGTTGGGCGATTATATGGACTAGATTCTGATGGAAGAGCGCGTTGATTCGGTTGAACCGAAATGTTATTTTTTATAATTTGAAGTGATTTTGCATACCTTGTTCCGATCTAAATTTGTTTATTACGAAATGTCAAAATAAACTGCCTATACTCCGAAAAAAGTATTGCCTCACTGAAAACCAACTGTCTAAGAAAACACTCATACACCATTTTGAACTGAAAGAATTGGCCTAAATCAATATGAGCCGTCTTAAAAAATGTATCATACACTCAAAGGCCTCTATTGGTCCATCGTAAGGAGTTCTTTTTATCAAAATGACCAGTGTTTTAACTGTTCAAGCTGGATACTTGTGAAATCGTGGAACCTGGCCTAACTTAATATTTTCATATTTTCAAAACTGTCATATACTTTTCTTCACTAAATTATTTAAGCTTGATTGAATTCACACCATCACTATATTCAGTAAGCTTTACAGTAAACTAAAGTACCTATGCATATATGACTATAGCAACAGCAATTAGTGAAAACTTCTCTGCTTAATATTAAATTTGAATAGTAAATAAGATATGGCGCCTAAATGCCGTAGAGACCAAGCGTGTCATGATTGATGTTTACAACACTAAATTGACAATGAATGTTCGATTTCCGCTTATGAGTTAAAAAATTACCATTTCACCATAAAAAGAAGTGAAACACATTTTACAACTTAATTTTCAATGGCCATAAATAATTGTTTTTCGCAAATTAAAAGTGTCAAATGAATTTATTGCAGTAGTTTTTGATTATTGCCCATAATTGGCGCATGAAATAATTGTCTGCTGCCGTTTCAATCGACAGCAACAACAGAAACATGACATTTTTAAGTTCCAGCGCTCGCCAAACGCTGCTTATGTCTCAAGTATGCCCACTAATCACTTGACAGCTAAATTAATTCGATTCAATCAAGACATGCCACCGCCGCCGGTGCTGTCGCTGATGTGGCAAGCGCTTCAACAAAAATTTTATAATTCAGTTGTTTGCTTGCGCTTAACGCTTAATTGGCAGCGTAGTGGGCAAACGGGCATAAAAATAAATACAGCGAAAATGAAAATATGTGCGGAAAAATGTGGCAACAACACGTTCGCGCGTACACAATTAAAAATTCGCGCGATTAAATCATTAAAAGCTTGTCCGGCGGACTGTATTTGTGTGTGTTTCATATTTATTTGAATTTCTTTTATTATTTTTTCAACTGCCAGGTTGATTTTGATTAAGCAATTTTCAGCGCCACAAGAGCGCCGCCGTTTGCGCAAATCATAAAGAAATTGAATTGCTGAGCAAATTTATTTTCGCAAATATTATGAAAAAAGCGTTTATTTGCCGAACGAACGCACACACACACACACAAGCACGTATGCATGTGTTTGTTTAGCTGTGTGCGTAAACACAAACGGCCAGTGACATCATGCATTCGATATGCTAATATTGTTGTTGCACTTGATTGTTACCGCAGTGATTCAGTGCAAGCGAACAAGTGTCAGCTGCGCTGCACGCGCAACGCTCGCTACCATTCGCCATGCAATTGCAATTGTGCATGTGTGTGCGCACGCACGTGTTTGTATTGTAGTCCCAAAAAAATAAAACTGTGTTTTTTGCCAACATTCTCTATTCATGCTTTTGTCTATTCTAATTTTGCGAAAAGCTGTGAAAAAATGTAGCAACTTCAACGCGCTAATCGCATTGGAAGTGCTGGAAATTGGCGCAAAGTGCAAATGCAGTGCGTTCCTTTACGCAATCCGCTGCGAATTTTTCAACTCATTGCTGTTGTTGTTGTTGCAATATTTTGTTACCCTATTTTCCATGTACAGTGCATGTCATTATGCCCATTGGCATTTGCCTTGTGTGGCATTTTTTCGCGATTTTTTGTGTGATTATTGTTCGATAACGGCTTTGCCTGCACTTTGACGCTCATTTAAAAATGCATCAAAGCGCAATAGTTGCCTGGTTGAAAGTTAAACGCTTTCAAATAGATATTTAAGTATTTTTTCGATTTTTTAACGCTCTTAAAATTTAACGGTATTTTACCAAAACGACGCATTTTCATTGATGTCAATATACTATGCTGTAAAATAGCGTAAATTTGTTTGCTTTCGACCCTTTTGTATGCGAGTTTGCATATGGTAGGGATATATATTTACTTATACAGACCCAATCGGAATACATTTATTTGTTGATAAATAAATTGTTGTACAGCTTTGATTGCTGTGGAAACTAATTCGGAAGACGCGCATCATCCCTGAACGCACAAAATCAGCGAGACTGAAAAGTTCTTATCGTTTCTATGTGAGTACGCCTACACTATACTATATATACCAAAACAAAAAGACCTTAACTGCGATAGAACCGAAAGTTACAAAAACGTGATCCCTGATCGTTCAGTCCATACAAAGTGTCAGTATGCTACATTAATTCGATGTAAGTAATTTCTTTGAAGATTACAATAATGGGGTTTTCAATAGGGACGCTACAAAGGTAGACCGATAGGGACAGCAAACGACGCCATATTTTTTCTCGCTCTTTTGACATTTCTCTTCAGGCTTGCCATTTTATCATGGAACGATACTCGATCCAACAACGAGAATTTTTGGTCGTCATAATCGTCTTGTCAGATCAATCCTTGAGCGTCTAGTCGAAAAAAATTCTTTCCACAATCACAGTACCAAATGTTCCCTTGCCAGTGAAACAAAAAAGGGGAAGACACAAATCAGTCTCTCACACGTCATTTTCAAGCGTTGGTCACCTCCGTGACGTCGCTGTGTGGAATTTTGCGAAAAGATCTTAACCTACATCCTTAAAAGATCAAATTGACGCAAGAACTGAAGCCGCTTGACCATCAGAATCGTCGTATGTTCGTGAATTGGGCTGAGCAACAACTAAAAAATGATCCGAATCTTCATCGAATTCAGTGATGGGGCTCATTTCCGGCTGAATGTCTTCGGCAAATAGCAAAATATCCGTTATTAGTCAGGCAGCAATCCACACGTACTCCAATGCGTCCCGAAAAAATTACGTATTGTTGCGGTTTATGGGCCGGCGGCGTCATTGGGTCGTACTTCTTCCGTAATGATCAAGACCGACACGTTACTGTGAATGGGAATCACTACCGCTCAATAATAACTGAATATTTTTGACTCGAATGGGATGGTATGGATTTGGACAATATGTGGTTCCAACAGGACGGCACCACAAGCCACACAGCAAATGCCTCAATCGGTTTATTGAAAACCAAGTTGACCAATGCCATCGAATGTACTCTAACAAAAATAAAGAACATTGATATTCCAAATGGTTTTTGTTTAAAAAAAGACATTTGTAGCGCTCTTATTGTAAAACCCGTTCTTACTTTAGACAATGATCTCGTCAAATGAAAAAGTTTTCCATATAGATTCCTATATTTCGACCGTTCAATTTGTCGCAGCAGATATTGGTGACCCCGGATAAGAGGGCCAACCCCAATGCACTCAACTTTCTTACTCTATCGCCCGTAAGAGACAATCTCTAGTTATAACTCTTCTACTGCCATTCGGGGTTCAATAAAAACAAAGAATACGATTAGAAATCTTTGAGCTGTTGTTCAAAAAGCCAGATACTGCTTCAATAATAACCAAAATGATCTCGGAACGGTATTAGCGATTAGATGTTATCGCATAAATCAAAACCTTCGAATTTCGTGGGGTTTCTTAAAATTGGTATATATTACTTGGTGATTTTAGTTTGTTAAAAGCAAACACTACGTTGCTTGTTTTTGAATTCTTCGCCAAAAACGATGACCTAGTCTTCATAGTCATCAATTGTGGCGCCATGAGATTTTTATCTATTTCCAAAGACAAAGAGAACCTTAAAGGGCCGTCGTTCTACAAGAATGTCAAAAATCGTAAAAAGAGCTAAATGCTATCCCAAAAAACAAAACGAGTTTGAGAATTGTTTCGACGATTGAAAGAAACGATAATATCGAAGAAATGTCTAATATTAAATAAAGACTACTTTGAAGACAACAACACTAATGTAAATAAACAAATGAGTATTTTTTTTTTCAAAAAATGAAAATTGCCGTTATTTTTTGAACTCACTTCGTTCTTATTGGTAAAGTTCAGTTAATTTTTGACATTTCATAACTTCGACTTTCAGTTCATTTCTTATCAAACTATTCGCATGACAGTGGAAAATACTCTATAATTTGACTCTAATCAATTTGGATCTATTTCTATCTTCTTTTTCTTTACTGGCGTAAACACAGCTTATGCGAGTATAGCCATGTACCAATAGTTAAATAATTTTTAATAATTTTTATGCTCAGTAATAGTAAACAATTCTAAAATTAATTTATTTTTGTTTACTTGATAAAGTAAAGATCTAAAGCCTTATGAACTGCTTAAATACTCGCACTGCTTCCCTCGTATAATGAAAATATACTCAGCAATGCCTACTAACAAAATTTCCGACTGGGCTTATAGAGAAGCTCTTATTCACGCATTCACATAAAGTAATTTTTTTGTATGTGTAAGTTTTGACATTTGAACCGTGCGTACATTTGCGTGCGGCACTTAATTGCTCTTTTGCTCTTTACTCACTTTGTTGCTCCAGTTGTAGCACTTCATTGTATGTGGAACACTTTCAGATAGGTATATGGTATAAATATATGTATTGTATGTTTTTATATACACACTTTACTTTGTGTGCCTATCGCCGCTTTAATCGTCGACTTTGTGCTAATCAATTGACACACTTGTTTGTGCACTTTTTGTTGGCCATTTATTTTATTTTTTTCGCTTCACTCTTTTAAGTTTTGTTTTTGTTTTTCGACTGTTCGCTTAGTTTTGCTCAATTTGCAAAGTAGCTCTTGAAAGCGGGCTACAAATGGTAAGCTTAGTAATACTACAGTAACAATTTGAATGGGAAAGAGTTGATGATCATTTAGTTTAGGTTTAGGTTCGAAAGTATGTTCTGAAGAAATATTTGTGTTTGAAGACTTCGAATATTTATTTTTTCTGAAACTTAAGTAAAAAATTGTTGTTTTTATCACCATATTAAAGAAAGTATTTTATATCACAAACCAATTTTCCGAATGTAACCATGTGGGTTTTGAATGTTAGGTCTAACTAACTAAATTTGAATCAACGGATGGACACCATCTGAGAAGAGGCCAACATTTGAGAGAGATAATTTGCTAAAAATAACTGCCAAAGAATGTTATTTCGAATGATAATAAACATTTCCCATTAAATTTGAAGTTTCTGTGTTTTTACTTCAAAAAGTAGAAAACCTGGAAATGGATCACCTGTTAAGAGCATAAGAAATCACTTATTGCGGCTCGCGCTCGTAGAAACGACTCCTTAATTTCGTGATCGATATCTCGATCGTTGGAAAAAAATATCTTTTGGTGCACGAAGTTTTTTGTGAAACTCTCCCATTTAAGGAGGATTTTGGTCTATTCATAGTAAGAATCTATAATCTTATATCTATCTCTATATCAAGTTACTATGTCATGTTGAGTAAAATTTATGGTATATAACAGTTAAACTTTGACAATTTTTATGAAACTGCTAATTATAAAGGTTAGGTTAAGTAAGTCTGGTAGACTAATAAGCCACACATAGACATGTTTGGTCCGTTGCGATACCACATTGAATTCATTTGCAAAGTCCAAAAGGAGTAGTCATCGTTTAGGATGCCTGCGTTTGACGCGAATTTTAATAGGCTCTGCGGCCTCACTGTCGATACCTACTCCAATGTATCATACTGTGGGGACCAAGGATACTTACAGCGTAGGCTTCCCAATGCGATACAAGTGCACAAGAGATACCATTATTTTCCTGATGCTGTTCTAGACATTTTCTGCAATCTTTTCGATCTGTCAGCCCAATCCGGATGTTCCGGATGTTAGCCGCACACCCTTCTTGGTAATCTTGTCCACTATTTTATTACCCTCGATGCCCTTGTGGCCAACACTTTCCACTGATTCCCAAAACACTTCTGGTCGATATGCGATATAAGGTTACTGCCTAGATTGCTGCTTGGCTGTCTACGTAGATGTTGCTGGTATTCCATGAACTTTCTCATAGAACGATTTTAGATACAGTAAACAAGGCAATAACAGAAAGTTTAAAAGTTTTTACTCATTTTTTAAGAAAAGTCTAGTACGCGTGTTATCTGGCTAATTGCCAGACATGACAGCAGACTAGGAACACCATATAATGACTATTGTAATAGTGTCAGAAGGTAGAAGAATAAGAGACTATGAAACATATTTTGAATGTTTAGTAAAAATTAAGTTGTTGTTGTAGCGGCAGAATTCTGTCGAGTTCGCAGTCTTTGGCCGGATAAAAAGCCGTTCCGCTTACGTAGACCGGACAGTCGTCGGAACAGATAGGAGCTAACGGTTGCATGGATAAAACTTGTTTGCACTGATGAACTCCATCAGAAGCTCAGATTCAATGGAGTGAGGGGGTTTTAGTCGCGGTGGTTTGACAATGGACCTTCTAATTAGAGGTGCGTCGTCAACAGCCACTCGACCTACTTACCTACCTTTCTGAAATTAAAAATATACGATGGTCAGAGTTAGCCCGGATAATGTTATAGGGACCATTATCGCTAGCTACCCTCGCTAAACATACTATACTAGAAGCTCAAACAGAATAACAGCATTGGATTGCAATTTCCCCCAAATTGGCCTCACAAAATATAAATATAAAATTTCGTTGCTTGAAGACATGAAGAAAGCCTTTTCTTTGCGTCAAATAACATTTTATTAACATCTTTGCACTGAGCAGCGTCCACGCATTACATTATCCATAAAAATTTATTCCAAGTCAAGTCTAAAATTTTTTAAATTAATAACTGAATAACATCAGTTTAATAACAAATATAGTATTGACATAGCAACACCAATTTCAAAACTTTACAGTAAGTAAAAATAAGCGTGATCTCAGATTTATTGTTATTTTTTATTTCAAATATTGTATTGCAGTTGACTCGTCCATTATCAAGTCAGTTCAATGATTCATTCTATTATTTTTAGTAAATTGTGAACTTATATAGGGTGTCTCAAAATTAACACCATGGATTATTCTGACCAAATTTGGTACGAAGTTTTTAAACTGCGGTCGTGTCACGCTTCATTTTACTAAGACTAAACTGTTAGCTATCAATTTGTTTTTTTTAGGGCTGACCACATTTTATTACATATAGCAGCAAATTTAAATATTGCATTAATTTTGGCATACCCTGTATTTATTTCTTGCTTTTGCTTTAATTTTGGGACACCTTTTATTATAAATTAATTTTTTTAGTCCAAAAAATATTTTTAGGGTTGTCAACACTTTGGTACAGAAGTTGCGACAAATTTCAATATTGCGTTCATATTGGGGCACCCTCTATTAAAAATATTTTTTTTTTGCCGTAAGATATTTTTGGGGTTGCCAACACTTTAGTACAGAAATGGCGGCAAATTTGAATATTGCGTTCATTTTGGGACACCCTTTATTATAAAAATATTTTTTTGTGCTATAAGATTATTCAAATATGAACATTCTTCTTATCAATATTAAATTTTTATTAGAAAAACAGTGTTTTTTTGTTTGGCATGAAATTCGCAAGCAATTTATGAAAAATGGGTTTATGGCGCTGTAAAATCTGGCCTTAACCCATTTATTCTAATAAAAATGTCTAGAATAAAAAGTTGATGATAGCATTTGCTTATATATATGTATGTACGTGTGTATATATTGTGATTAATTAAAAAAATGCTGACAATGACTGAGACACAACAATCGAGCATCTTATCAGCTGTAACATGCACTTACACACATACATATATGTACAACATGTACGTATGTTTTGATATTCAGAAAATGTCATTTATTCAACAAATGTCATGATCACTGAAATATCTGACAATATACATTTTACATACAAGCACATATCTATGTAAATATGTTGTCATTGTAAGGTTCCAGCTAAGATGAAGAAGAAGTAAAATGACAACAAAATTGCCAAAAATAACATTTTGTTACAGCAGCAATAGCAGATCGTATTTTTATCGCCATTACAAACAAATTCTTTAATACTTAAATATACATACATGTATTATATAATAGTAGAATCACAGTTACTAAAGCTTTGGCAAACAGAGTTTGAATGAAAATCTCGCGCGCTTTAAGGTGAAGAGCAAAAGGCAATCAACGTAATCAACTTATTTGCTTGTTTATTTTTCTCTTTGTTTTTTAGACGCATACACTATAAATATATATACGAATATATGAATGATAAATGCTGCCGGCAACTTTAAGTCCACTTTTTATACAAAACGTGGTATGACGTAATGTTGCTATGACTACGATGGCAACAACAATAAACACCGTTTTGTTTTATTGTTATTGTCTGAAATAGCATAAGCAATAAAAGTCAACAATAACAGTGTGTTCATATAAATATACATATGTACATATGTAGGTACGTGTTTGGCTTTTATTAAAGGTATTGGAGTGTGGCGTGTATGTATGTGTGACTGACAGCGCTTGGTTAGGTGAATATTCAAATTAGCATCGAAGGTCTGCTGCTGGTCGCGGTCGGCTGCCTGCTGAACAGCTGCAAAACTTGACCAACTGGCAGTTTTGTAGGCAGTGTTGCCATAGCGATGAATTTTAGAATAATTTAGCATTTTTTTCATTTGGTCAGGCTATTTTTCATATCTTTCATTCCATCCAAAATTTAAATTAAAATTTTTATTTTGCAAAGTATTGGTTTTTGTGTTCTCTGACACGGAATGTATTTGAGTAAACGAAGAAAAGTATTTCATTATAAAAATAACTAGCCGGCATATTGTTTAAGATTTTTTCTCAGCTTTCGAATAGAAAATACGTTGGATTTATTCGACCTATTTTTTTAAACAAATATTTGTATTTCGAATTGGAAGAAATTTTAATTTGTTTTGTTCATTAGGCTCTTCACTGTTTAAGAGTGCTTTTTCGATCGTAGAAATTTCGAAATTTCGAAAATTCATAATTCCAAATTTTTCATATTGTGCCGAAATAAAAAAAAAATATGTGTTCAGTATTATGTCTAGAAAAACAAAAGATTTTCATGTTGAAAATAGGCGTTAGATGAGGCATTGAGCAATAATCTGCTCAACGATAATTGCCAAAAAATAAAAAAAAAAATATTGTTTTAAAAATGGGTCCGAAATTGCAAATTTTCCAACTTTAAGTACGAAAACTTATATTATCGTATTTTTATAATTACCGCGATTTAACTTATCAAACCTTTCTAAGATTAAAATAAATGCAGAATATGATATAATAAATGAGTAGTTTTGTGAGGAAATAATTTTAATTTTTATACTATTTGTAAGAAAACTATGAAAATAATGTTTCTCCTATATTTAGAATTTTTATTTTGTATTCTATTTTTTAATATTGGAGTAATTTTTGCTTTGTTTTTTTTTTTGACATAATAAATTAATAAATATTTAATTAAATGGTATAATGTGCAGTAAAGCCACCTTTGGCGGCTATAACTGCTTGAACCCGGGGAGGCATTGAAACGATCTAGCCCGATGACACGGGGCGGAATTGACCTGGAAGATGATGTCAGAAGTATTGCCTATATATACGACGGGCACAATAAAATGGGATACAACTTCTCCATACTTCTGATCGTTCATCATCCCATCAGTAAAAAGTAAATGACTCCGGATATAAAAAGAAAAGCTCGCCCAGACCATTAGTGCAAATTAAATTTGCTTTTATCCGACCATAATACCGTTTTCTGCCGACTAAAGGACCACTTACGGAGCGTTTCGCCCATTCCAAACAAGCAAACCTCATTTTCTTCGTTAAAAGCGGTTTGGCCGCTGATTTCCGCGCATTCAAAGCATACTCCTGCAACGTCCTCCGTCTTGTTCACGCACTTATTGCCACATTGTACTGCCTGCTCTAAGTCCCGTCTTCTCTCTGTAGTGTTCTTGAAGCTATCCTTTAAAGATATTCTATGGATAATATCATCTATTCGAGGAGATGTCTTCCTCCTAGTCCGAACACTATTGTAACGCTCCAAATAACCGTCCTGTTTAATTTTTTTTAATAAATTGAGTACTGTTGGATGGCTACATCTTATTTTTCTCGCTATCTCGCTAACCGACACTCTTACTTTCTTTATTGTAAACATAATCAATTTTTTATCACGCTTTTGCTTAGCGCACATTTTCAAAAACTTTCTGCTTACTGTACGACTTCGCACAAATCATTCAAATATACATATGTATGTATTTGTAAACATTTCACACTTCAATATCAAATAAAGGTTCTTGCATAGATCACAGCAAAAATTTATTAAAATTTGAACATAAGAAAATCCACTGGTAAGATTTGCGTGGCCACCAGAGTACATATTATACTATATCGTCACCTAAAATGCAAAATAACGTAACATCACTTTTCATAAGTTAGAGGCGAAGAAAAAAAGGATATAATAGAAACCACTAATATTGCGACAACATTTGAGTTTTTGTTATATAATGGTTATATATTAGTTATCATATACTCATAATAAAAACTAGAGTTTTCGCCACAAAACGGTTTTATATTGGTTATTATATCTGACAACGATTTTAAATATTTTTTGATAATACATTGTTTTGTATTTAAGGTATATATATAAATATATATACATAATTCAAACACTTAACGACATATTCGACAAAAGGTTTGTTGGAAAACAGAAAATCATTATACATATGTAGTATTTGTTAGTTGTGGTTAGTATTGACCTATTTATCATATCATCATACGATGAAAATGCCACATACTAATAAAATGTTCCCCGAGATTCATTAAGGTACCTCACATACAATCACCAATAATATTGGGTAAAGGCACACCGATGTTATATGTTTGTTATATGAGGGCTAAATCAAGTTTTTGTCAATTTTATGCACGAAGATACACTGTTGTCACAAAAACATGCTCTCTAATTTCATTTCCAGATCATTTTTGTAGAGCAAAAAGTGTCCTAAAGACTATTACCTTTCCCATTTATTATAATTTTTTTCATTGATTTATATCATAAGTAAAAAAATTGCATTAAAATAATCAAATTTTAATCGTTAATGTCTTTTAATCACTTAGGTTTAAGACAAATTCGTTCGATACTTTTTGGTGGATCAAAAAATTTCATTCAAAATCTATGATACGGGATATTTTGTTCAGTTGTTAAGAGCGAGATTTGAGTTTTTCTATCTGATAACAAGTATAAAATAAAAAACTGTAAAACGGAGGACCTACCCCCTCTAATTAGAGAAACTTTACTCGGATTAGAGGTGTCTAAAAACCTCTATATTTTTCAGTGTACTAAGTCAAAAAAATATTTGGTTTGTTCTGACTCACAAGAGTCAATATATTTCCTTTAACCTTAGTAATAATACATTGTTTGATGAAGACAGACACATCAATCTGTTCGTATGAGTATGATCAAGAGATCGCCACAAACAGTTTTTGTTTCTATGCTTTAGGATAATTAAGCCACTTTTTAGCACTAGAGGGGTATTTATCTTCTATTTAACAAAAGTTGACAACCCTATAAATTAATTTGTACGAATTCAGATATTTCAACACTTTCATGCGTTTGAAAAATATTCGACTATTTTTCTTTTGAAAATTATACGAAAAATGTACGCGACTTACTGTTTTGAAAAGCGCGATCTCATTCTTGTTATTCGTTGGTGAGTTTCAATTTTTCTTAAATTTGGGTATTTTCCTATTAGTCAGGCTTATTAGAGCATCACCTTTTGTTGCCTGCAATGCTTGCCTTCATATGTTAATGTTGAACGAAAAAAAAATTGTCATGCTACGCACATTCAAGTACCGTATACATATGTATGTATACTAGATATTATGCATATGTATATGTTGAAAGGAAAAGCACTGCGCTTGCGCTCACGCACTAACGAATGAGTCTAGAAAAAAATTACAGCCAGACACTTAAACAGCTACTAGTATAAACGCTTGCTCATGCATACGCTTGAAAAGCCACTCGCTATGCGGGTAGCATTACGATACAAAATAGTTATGGTAACGGTTCTGCCTGATAATCAACCGTACACCACCAAAAGTGCAATTTGTTGGCTTTTAATTGAAAATTATTCCATCTTTTGCCTTCCACCCGCTGCCGCTCTTACGCTGCATTATTTATGCGCGTTGCTGCTCGTTTGCCGCGCTTTTCTTCAGCCGCAGTAGTGGGTGCTGCCACACACAACAACTTTTTGGCTGCTCATTGTTGACTACACTAACCGGCACACGAGTGTGCACACGGCTTCATGCCGCCAACTAGTTGGCTTTGTTCATAGTGTTATTATTTTTGGAGTTTTTCCGCAATATTATCAGCAATCAAACATGTTGTTGTGGCATCTGCTTCCGCGGCCCATGCCACATGGTCTGCTAATTATGTACATACACTTCTAACAACCAACTATGACGCCAGCTAGTTTTATAAGCGCGTCCATTAGCCGCCTCAAGCGCAGATAGAAAGGGTGCGTGGCGTAGAAATAAAGCTTATTCAAAGTAGAAATATTTTTTCGTATATTCATTGTTAAGTGAAAGTTTATTGCTAGCGCTACTACTTTGTCTACGTGTGTGTGTCTGGGGTTTTCGGTTGCTTTTGCGTATCTTAAGTACACAATTTATGGTTTGTGCGTATTTATGGCTACGCAAGTACTTATGGGTTAATTGCATGTGCGTGTGTTTTATATGAGAAAGTGCCCCAAAATGAGTTGGATTGCGCTTGCTGTTGGTCAAAAGCCCATACAGGCACGAATGCTTCAATTAAGATTCTAATAAAAATATGAAATTTATGCCGAAATAGTGGAAGTAAAAATTTTAAAAGAGGAACATTTTATAGTAATAGCAAATTATTTCTTTTGGAACAATTTTATTTTTTTAGTATACGTATTTGTATATATATTAGGTTGTCAAAAATCTCCCTTCCGCTTTTATGCTCTCTATTCAATGCTTTATAAAGAGTGACCGGATTTAGTTCAAATATCCATAGTTTCGTTCCATAATCTATTTCCATCTAGACGGCAACTTCATAATACCCCCTCTTGGAAGCCCCCCTCCTTATTTGGGAAGAACTCGGACAGCCACTTTTCACAAGCCTCTTTTGAGTTCAACTTTACACCAACAAGGGCGTTCGCCATGGACAGGAACATGTGTCAATCACTTGGCGTTATGTCCGGGCTATATGGTGGATGCGATAAACATCTACCATCTGAGTTGCCGTAGCTTCTGACGAGTCATCAACGAAGTGTGTGGTCCCGCGTTGTCCTGGTGGAACATTACACTCTTCCTGTTGGCCAATTCTGGACGCTTCTGGTCCATCACCTGCTTCAAGCGGTCCAGTTGTTCGCAGTAGATGGTAGAATTAAGCGTCTGACCATACGGGAGCAGCTCATAGTGGAAGATTCCCTTCCAATACCATTAATCACAAAGCAAACCCTTCCTGGCCGTCAACCCCGCCTTGGCCACTGTTTGGGGCGATTCACCGGCCTTCGAACACGACCGTTTTCGCTTGATATTTTCGTGTATAATCCATTTCCAACGGTATTTTGAGTTTGCCAAATAGCGACAAGTCAGGTGGAACTAAATCAGGCGAATACGGTGGTTAAGCCACAATTGATTGAAAATTTGGCGAAAAACTCACGAAGAATCAAAGCAGTTGCTCATAGTTCCAACCTCTCTTTAGGAATAACTTCCCAAAAACAACACATAACACTCAAATAGTATTGTTTGTTGATAATTTGGCGGGTCAGAAGGAATTCGGAGTGCACCACACCGCGATATTCGAAGGAAACTGTAAATATAACCTTGATTTTTGACCTGCTTTGACGTAGTTTTTTCCAATTCGGCCCATCTTTGCCAAGGTCTTCAGCCGATTGATCATCTGTTTCCAGTTCGTAAGCATAGATCCAAGTCTCATCGCCAGTAATAATATGTTTTGTGGTATCCTGGTTGTCGGAAAGCATTATTTCACAGACGTTAACCGACGTTGGTTTTCGGAAAAATTTAGTGATTTTCGAACCAATCGTGATTTCACTTGTTTAGGTCCAAATGATCTGTCAAAATGGTTTTCACTGTTCCTTCTGAAATTCCAGCAATACCAGTAAGATCTTTGAATTGTAATCGTCGATTCTTAAGCATCCATTTCTTTGTTTCATTGACGTGTTGATCATCAGTAGATGTTGATGGCTGTCCTGGACGTGGTTCGTTGTCAACATGTTCTCGACCCTCTTTGAATAATTTGTACCAATCAAAAACACTTGTTCGCTACAAACAATATCTCCCAAGACCTTTTCCAACATTATGAACATTTCGGCACCAGAAATTTGCAATCCGATCATAAAATTTAATGAAATTTCTTTCTTGAATAATTTCACTGATCGAAAAAATAGTCAAATGTGTATACTAAACACTAATGGTTGTATTGATGTGACATTTGGCACAGATGTCACTGATTTCATACCAACCTTGAATAAAAAATTGCAACGAATAGGTTTTCGCGCGAAATTTTAATTATAAAGTCTTGCTATTTTTTGCCCACAACAGTAGGTATGGTATGATAATTGCTCAAACGACGACCACGCTTTTGAGTTAGATCTCTTACCAGATGTCAGTTGTTGAAGCTAATTTCGGAAGAACGGGTTTAAATTATATGAAAACTTCCTTTTTTATTGTTCCACTTGTACGTGATTAAGGCTAAAATACTGTGGATCTCACATTTTTGAATATCCAAGTCTACTAGCGGATATAGAAAAAATATCTAGGTAGGTATGTAAAAAGTTCAAGGCGCTTTGTTGATACAGGATTTTTGTTCCGAAAGCGGCTGTTTTTATTAGACGAAATGTGATGCTTTCTGGGAAAATTTTTCATAGAACTTAAACTAATAAAAAAATCTAATAGAAAACATTCCACTTTTAAGTTTACATCTTATTGACACAATTTTTAAATATTTTAGTTTATTTAATTTCGATCGCACTCACATCTTAAATATCAACAAAAAGCGATTTCCTGAAATTGTCATGGTCGACTGTTTTCTTATAAGAAATATATAAAAATTAGTAAAACTTTTCCGGTGAGTCCAAACAGCTGCGATCTTTCATTATAGTCGCTTTATAGTCAATAAACAAATATTCCAATATGCTATTTATATTTGCATATATATGTATATGCACGATTGAGAACAAGGCAGCATGCATTTGGATCTCCTTAAACACCAATTCATTGAATTGGAATAATTTTATTCCAATTTTCACCCCAAATTTCGAATTTCTTTCAACGCGCTTGCAACTCGTAACACAAATTATGCATTTTATATTTTAAGCATTATTTTTCTTAACTTTTTTTTTAAGCAGAACCCATAATTCGTTCCGCTCAATTATTTTGTGCTCGGTCTCCGCCCGAAATTTCCGAGATTTATTGCGTGCGGGAACGTCGAATTACGATGAGGCTTTACATCAAACAGTTGCTGTTCTACTATGTACATATGTACATTCGTTTTGTACATAAATAAATATGTGTGCAGGCACGCGTTCGCTGAAATATGAATGGAGCCGACACAAAAGCCGCATTTTTACTGCAATATATGGCTGACCCAGTTGATGGGTAGTGACAACAAGAATTATTTTATTTAAAAGCGTATGCAAATTCAGTCGTCTATTGATTTTATATATGTAGATACATGTTTTTCAAAAAATTCATGTGTATATGGTGAAACGTGTGAAGGAAAGTTTGTAGTTGGTACCACACGCTGACGAAGTAAACGCAACGGAGTTTTATGATTCATTCAGTTAGGTGTATGTATATTAAAATAGATGCACTACCGATCAGTAGGCGTCCACATGATGTAATAACTGTCTAGTTGCTAAAACAAAGTGCCATAAGTGATGTCAGCCGTGTGACGCATGCGCGAAAGTTTTGTGCTTCTTTTTTGAAGGAGAAGTCTTTCTCTCAGCCATTAAATACATAGCAGTTGTCTCTCAGTTAAAAACCTTACGTGTTCTATAAAGAACTATACTATGTGCTATGGTAGCTCGATATCGATGATTCCGACCATAACTTCTTGGACAGAAAAGGACATAAGCAAAATTTCAGATCAATATCTCGAAAACGGAAGGGCTTGTTGGAATATATATAGATGGACATGGCGAAATTAACTCAGCTTGTCAAGCTGATTACTCATATACCCTATGTAACTTAGAGAGTTTGCGACGTTTCCCTCTGGGTATTACAAACTTCTTGGCAAACTTGATCTACCTTGCTCAGGGTATAAAAATGTTTGCATTTTAATTTTTGAGAGAATTTTATCACATGAATCATTCATAATGGTTAAATTGGGCTCAAACGTGTAAAGCAAAATTTAATAGCAAGCGGTTGTACTAAGGACAGCGAGCGAAGAAATTTTGAATTAAAGATAGCTAAGATCAAACAAAGCTCAAGTAAGCAGGAGTATTATAGACATAAGTATATATGTACGTTAAGGCGGAAGATCCAGCAAACTTTCAGAAGCTTCCAAAAAAGTCTTAACTTTTCGCAACGCCATAATTTTTGAAGAAAAATGATGCGATGATTCCACCGGTCCACAAACTAGACCAAACCGTTTTTTTATCTAGATAAAATGGCAGCTCTTGAATCTCTTTAGGTTGTTCTTCCTCCCAAATATGGAATTTTGCATGTTTACATACCCATTGAGTCGAAAATGGGCCTCATTGCTGAACAAATTTGGCTCGAAAACATTGGATCTTCTTGAAACTTTTCAACAGTCTATAGAGCATAGCGATTTCGCTTGGGAAAGTCGAGCGGCTTCAGTGGATTCACAAGCTGTATTTTGTAAGCTTTTATCCCGATTTAAAATGCGCCAAATCGTTCCATACGTCAGTCCATTTGCTGCGAACGACGTCGAATTGCCTATCCACGGTCTTCGGGTACCCTTTAGCGGCTGCTATATTTTCCTCACTGGACGTGGTCTATATAGTCGAATATTATCCAAGAATGAATGGTGGGTCTGACGATGGATGATGATGTGGCGAATAGTACGCTCAGTAGGGCAATTATATTGACCATAAGTTGAGCAAAACGCCCGTTCTTTACAGAAGGTGAGTTTTCATAATAAAGTCAAAAGATTTGTCAACACTGTTCAGGCGTCTAACCCTTAAATGATGAAATGTCAAACAAAATAAAACTAACATAACAGCTTGACACGAATCACTTGTGATCTGTCAAAAAAAAGGCTATTGAAAATAGTGCCTTTACTGGGATCACCCTTCCGTTATAACTGAAGTCTTCCGTGTATGGAAATTTGACTGAAAACTAAAATTAAATAGGAATTGTATTCGACACCATTGTTTAACCAGCGTGGCAAAAGCATCTACGAATTTTAGAAACTAATCCCTTTGAAGTAGATTAATAAGTGATTGAGGAACCTTTTTTAGCTTGGCGCCAATCCTACGGGATTGTAGGTTTAATAAAGCAGCAGATTATATTAAAAACGTTATCAAAGACATTATATGAATATTTCCACACATGGCTTCCTATATACCAATAAACTTAAATTTTCCATTTATCGAAATCTCAGTATATGTAAGTATGTGTTTTCAATTTTATTCTTAACTTGGATTAGAAACACAATATTTTTTATTATTATCCAAACAACATGATTCAATGAATTATTTGGTGTGAACTTCCTCATAAATTTCATACACCGAATAAACGTTTGCTACTACTTTTGGTGCGCTTGAAAGCTAGCCGCGGATGTTATAAATCAAATTATTAAAATTATTTGCTAAAATTAACTATTTTCCAATAATTATTATTTTCGACAGCCAAGTGTCTGCATAATTTATGGTAGAATTAAACAATATATTAGAATAAGCATAAGTTAATGCAAAATAAAAATAATTTTATACCATAGGCCTTTTCGCATCAAATCCTTCTTGCTTTAGAATGAAAAAAATTAATAATTGAATTAGCAAAAGCTTTCCAGAGCACTATAGTCCGCTTTGTGAACGCCATAACCACATGAGTTCTATGTAAAAAACAACTTACAAATACATGTAGAAATATGCAGAAAAGTGTGTTTATACTTAAATATGTGCCAAACAATTTTGGTATTGTTTTCTTTGTAGCGTTTTAATAATTTATGTATTTATTCAAAACTCGTCTGGCAATTTGGTTTTCATTTCAATGTCAAATTTCGCCCTATGCATTATAAATGAGCCACTATTAGTTCAATTCGAATTCATTTACATACACAAATTTTGCTCAACATACAAATACAATACATCAATACATACAAATACATTAATATATATAACATACTTAAATATATATATTTTGATACATTTGCTTCCATACACTATTTTATCGAACTATAAGGGGACTATCGACAAAGCTTGTTTGTTGTTGTACGGCTCCGCCATGTAGCAGCTGACCTTCTGAAAAGTTATTTTTGAACAATTACATTTACATGTGTTTTCTTTTTTTTTGGAAATTGTTGGTGTTCGATTTTTTCGTTTATAAATAATGTAATGCTTCATATATTTTTTTCAACGAATTTTTATTTCTTTACAATACAAAAGTTTAGTTCAATATTGCTTCACTTTCAAAATATTTAATAAATAACTTGGAAAAATTACAAGAAGTATGGGCGTTACTGGTACATGTTTGCTAATTCATTTTTAAATTTCTTAAATATAAGTATGCGGTAATAATAATTTAGCTAAATTGCGATGGGTCGTAACAACGTCTCTTTGGTTCAGAATTTAACTATGGCTCCGCTGCATATAGAAAGAGTAAGTCTTCGTGTTGGCGAAGATATGAAATGAGTGAAAAGGAATGGTTTTTCACATTTCGGTTGCACTGAAACTAGAATGCTCTTCACAAATAATAAAGTTTCCATACAAGAATTTGATCATTCAGTTTGTATGACAGCTAGGCGCTACAGCCGTCCAATCTGGAAAGATGAACATTTTTGTTCTGAAGCAAATAAGTTCAAACTTTTTTAGTCCCGTAACATATTGCATAGAGTATAAGAAATTGTTCACTTAACGGTCTTTTGTATCAACTGAAGCGTATCGATATTTATAAACTCTTTTATATTGTTATGGTGGAGAAGCGATTTTTACTAGACCCTTACTATTGGAAGAATCAAATATCGTAACATATAGCTTTTTATAAGAAAGTCTCCCAAATATGATACATAAGATTTCAAATATCAAAGTCCAACTAAGAAAGACGAAAGAGTATATTTTGTAAATATTCCGGTATTTTGGGCTTTTGATGAAGGTGGAAGTTTAATACGAGCAGTTTGGGCTTTACGAATTTCAACCTATATCGTTGGTTGATGACTCTAATTAAGTGCTCATGTGCAGCCACCTAGTTTATTTAGTTTCCGTCATCCAGTGCACCCTGTTTAGGTGTCAATGGCCGCCAAAGGGCGACAAGAAAAACCGAAAAGTGCTTTTTTTGCGATTGCCACGTGGTGCCAGGTGATGCCCTCAAAGCCCTGCGTGTCCCCTAGACGGCGCAATTTGCTTGACCCACCTAGCTGACATACTCTGCCCGCTCGATGTCGCAGAAGTGAGCAAAATATAAGTTAATGACAGATAAGGAAATAACACAGATGAAGACTTCCGCCCATACGTTATAGTTGCTGGAATAATAAGGGCAGAGCAGATTTAATACGTGTCAAACAAGACCAGTTTTTATAATTTTTTTGTGTGTTGGATTATCTGAAATCAAAAAATCATTATCGCGTCGTTATATAATCACTTTTCCCAGGTAACGCAGAGAGGATTTCAGAAATATTTTAGGAAAACTTTCAGGGAAAAAACGTGATTGTTTGCGAAAAAATCCGTTAATCTGATATTGTAAAACAATAAATATCAACAATTAATAAAAAAGAACCCTACAGCCTTAAAATCAAAATTTAAAAATCGGCGCAGTAGTTTTAACATTATGCAGGGTAACGACTTTAAAAACATGATTTGTGGCGAAATGCCTTAAAGTTTTGAAATCCGATATAAAACGTTCAAACGACGGTTACAAAAATAAAATCTCCAATTGTAAACGTCACATACCCAATATAAAGGTTATCGCAGGAATAAAAGGATTGGCGCACAAAGCTTAATCTTTACCGATTGAACTAATATCTTCCTTCTAAACCTGTGCAATTATTTCAAAAATTTTGTTGAATATTTTTAACAAAATCAAGTGTTTTGGAAAGAAAAGTCAAAGGTTGCATTCATATATTTTGTATGAAAGACCTAATCTTTCAAAACACATGCATCATGCCACAGCTTTTGAGTAATTGGTTCGTGAGATGTGACATTTTGAGAGACGCAACTTTTTGTAATACGAAAACGCTGGATAAAATGGATTTTCATGGTCTAACAAAATGCTGTCACTGTCTTATAGTTGAAAAATCAGCTGCTATCAAACTATTTCCTCTCGAACTGTAGCGCTAGGTAGTTGAGGCGAAGTGTCTTGCACTTCTGGCGAAAAAGAGAGATTCCACTTTTATAAAAAAAATATTTTTTACTTTCAGAGGTATTTATATATGTCATGTTTGTATTTATATATTTGTTTAAATATACATACATATGTCTGCCTTCAAACGTTTATTCGCTTTTCAATTCCAATTTAATATAATTAAACGAATTACTGTTGCTTTACTTTCATTCGGAACGAAGCTTTGCCCACATTACTGTCAGAGTATTTACGTCTACAGTGTCACTTCATCTCACTTAATATATTATACCCTGAACAGGGTATTTTAAGTTTGTCACGAAGTTTGCTATCTATAAAGCCGACGTGATTTTGACAGCTCGTGGCGACCGTGTTTATGTAAAATTGGCTGTTTGGTGTGGATGAATATAATATCTACAGAATATAGCAGTTGTACAAACTGACCGATCAAAATAAGGTTCATGTAAGGAGTCTGTGAAGGGTATTAAAGTTTTCGGTCCAACTAAAGTTAATGTTTTATCTTGTTTTTTCTACAACTTTGGGTATATAGTACTTGTATGTATATATACATAGATATTTATAAGAGCATTTGTTGGCATTGGATTCTTACTTATTGCTTACGCTCAGCCTCCGCTATTTGCACATAGAGATATGATCACAATGTTTTACATACATACTGACTTATAACTCGATTCGTTTATCTTTCAAAGCATTTCGTTCACGCTTATACATACACATGTATATATATTGCCTGCTGATGTTGTGGGCGTATTTATCGCTTAGTTTCTTCCGTTGATGATGTGATTTCAAAGCCGACACCAACACACATTCGTTCGTGCAAATATAGTTTGCTCTAAGTATAAGTATATGTATATGTGTTTCAAGAATATTTCCCTGCAAACACGCATTAAGGTATTAAGCGTTTTGTTATTGTAATTGCTATTATGACATCCATATGCTCTTCTGTATTTGTATATGTATTATTGTCTCTCTATAATAGATATTATCACATCATTTATTATTATCGTTGTTGTTGTTGTTTGTATAGCTCATTACGCTTATTTGTGTCAGCTATTAATGATGACGTTATTGTTTTTGCCGCACAATGAGCTGTTGAATACACATGTCATTATGGCTGTTGATCTTTTATAAAAGGCGTGTCGTAATTATGTTGATCACCGGTTCCATGCGCTTGATTTGCTGTTAAGCAAACATTGAAGGCACATTGTTTGTTTAAGACTAACTTATTGATAAATTCATGTTTTAAATTTTTAAGTCGATTTACATTGTTAATATTTTTAAAGCTATTTTCATGTTTAATAATTATTTACTTTGTTGTATTAGCCAAGAAGCTAAACGGTAAATAGTTTAGAGTTTGAAAGAATTACGTACATACATAGATACATATATACCTCTTAGATTATTGCGATGCTTTTAGTTGTAATTCCAAAAAAATATGGAGGAACATACCAACACTGATCCATATAAGAGCATTCATAACCAGCTGTGTTATATTATATGTACATATGTAGTATGCAAGGTCAATGCTGTAAGACACTTCTGTTTTACAGGGTTCCATTTAAACTGCGCGCGCAAGGCGAATAGATGGTTTTTACTAAATTGTTTGTCTAGGAAATTGGACCATAAAAGAAATGAAAAACAAGTTTGTTCGAAATTTGGTTTGTTTTCTAATCAGATCACGGGTACAGAATTGTTAAAATTGTTGCAAACGTGCTTTGAGGAGTCTACTTCATCACGAGAAAACGATGAAGGCGTAGATGTTCTTGACAATTTAGCTGAGAACCCTATATTCATGAAACGCATGATTACTGGTGAGGAGTTTATGAAAATGACTTAAAAACTGTTCAACAAAATAGTGAATGACGCTTCAAAAACCGAAAATTCACGTAGAAAATCGATATAATGCTCACTCTTTTCTTAGATTACCGTTGTGTAGTTCAGGATGTCTTTGATCCCCAGGGTCAAACGCACTCAATAAAGAATACTATTTGGTTCTACGACCGAATTTGTGGGTAGAATAAAGCATGATTGTAATTGGCCCTTTGGTATTCACCTGTTACTCGTTTTTGTATTTAAAATCATTGAATCCACTAAATATCATTCGATAAAAGTATTGAAGGTCATTCCTTTTGGACATAACAAGTATGATTTTTTTTTTGCGGCTTGCACATTACTTTTCCCAGCTACTCGACTAGAATGGCAATATTTTCTCAGAAGAATTTTTATTGTAGACGTTGAATAGCTTGATTTACACTGTGATATATTGCTGCAGTAAGTTAAGGCCTTTTGTAAGCATATGCGGAGGAATTTGTAGAGCCAACATCCATATAGACTTCAATGGACGATTTCACTTTGTTTTTAAAATTATAACTCAATGATGGTTGTGGCACAATTGAGTTTTTCTCTTTGAGGCTTAATCAAATGTAGCTTTTGATAGACCTTGTAAGACCCTCGCAAAAGAAACAGAACTTTTTAAATATAACTGTTTCTGTTGGCGCCACCTATTGGTGGGTATATGAAAAAAAAATTTGATCTCTTGTTTACATTTCGTAAAAATTTTAAGACAATTGGATAACTACAATCGATGTTATCGATCAAAAAGTGACAGCAGCTTTTGGTCATCGGTCGTAAAATGCATTTTGAGCAAAGAGCAAATATTAAATTTTGTTTAAAGCTTGGGAAAACGTTTACTGAAACATTTCAAATGATGAAAAAAGTTTATGGTGATCAGTGCCTATCCCGTAGTAAAAGGTTTAAGCGATTCCAAGAAGTTCGTGAGGACCTCTGTGACGATCAGAAGTCGGGCCGGCCAAAATCAGTGATTACCCAAAACAATATTGAAAAAGTGCAGGAATTTATTAAGAATGAGCCGAAATCTTCTTTGTGTTACATGGAAATGGAGTAAAATATCACCAAAGACTCCATTTATAGCATTTTGATAGACAAATTGGGTCTACGGAAGGTGAGCTCCAAGTTTGTTCCGCACAAATTGACTGAAGAGCAAAAATTGCTACGAATTCAACATTGTAAGGATTTGAATAAGGAGTCGAGAAAGGACATAAACTACAAATATTCGATTGTGACTGGTGATGAAACGTGGTGCTTTCAATATGATCCCGAAACCAAACGTCAAAGTGCCCAATGGAAGCATCCAGACGAGTCATCACCGAAAAAAAGTCGTCTTCAGAAGTCAAAAATAAAGACAATGCTGATTTGTTTTTACGATTCCGAGGGTATTGTACACCGAGAGTTCGTCCCACCTGGCCAGACGATCAATGCTTGGTGTTATGAAGCGTTTTTTGTCAAGCATTCGTCGTGCTCGACCACAATACCGTGAGGCAGGGTCCTGGCGTCTGTTGCACGATAATGCGCCGTGTCAGCGGTCGACGCTTGTCACTGATTTTTTGACAAAAAACTACATATTAACCATTAATCACTCACCCTATTCACCTGATCTGGCACCCTGTGATTTCTACCTATTTGGAAATCATTTGCCCATGAAAAGACATTGTTTTCAGAACATTTCAGCTATCCAAAAGGCGACGACCGATATTCTCAAGAGCATTCCGAAAAATGACCGGGTAAACGCTGTATCGAAGCACAAGGAAACTACTTTGAATAAAAAATGACAGCTATATGTTATAGTGATTCCATCTGTACAATTACTATGGATATTATACCATTACCGTAGAGAATAACCTTTTTCAAATTTCTTGTAAATAACTTGTCGAATGAAAAAGTTTTCCATACAAGCGCTTGATTCCGATCGTTCAGTTTTATATCAGCTAACGCGTTATAACTAAAAATCTGCACTAATTTTATTTCAGCGTAACTCAATATATACTATTAACAAAAAGGAAAGCTATTGTATGTAGTATAATTATATTATATATTTAAAAACGAAAAAATTAATGAACTTCAAAAAAACTATTGTCAGCAATCCGTCTTTGTTTAGTCAGCATACTTCAGCAAGCATGTTATACACCGTTAGTATCAACTTCCTTGAGGAACTTCCGAATGCGACGTGTCAGCTGCTTCAAATTTTGAGCCTTCCAACCATTTTTATACACTAAAGCTTTGCCTTCTCCCAAAAAAATCCTCAATCGGTCGGCATTGTGTTAAGTTTGTCGGATTCTTTTCTTTAGGCACAAAGTAGATGTTTTTGTTGATCAAGAACTCCAATGTCACATTTGCATAATGAGAAGAGGATTTGACTGGCCGAAAATACGATTTCATCGTTTTTATGGTGTTCATGTATGAAAGGAATCAACATTTTGTCCAAACACTGATTGATGTACGTCTCTTGATTTATTGCCAGTCCATTTGGTTTAAAGAATGGCTCAGAAATACCCTTAGGAGAAACTGCTATGTAGAGCATAACTTTGGACAACATTTTTTGTTTTTTTGTATTGAGTATATTGTTCTTCTGGAGATGCCTTCCGCCATAAAATGCGCCACGTAAACACGCGGTTTCATGAATTTTTTCCAAAAGGTGTACAATTGTGACCCAATTTAATGCTTACGAATACCAACAATAAACCACCGTATTTACCAGAGTTGGCCAAAGTCAAGCTTAAAACCGTGGAACCCGTTTTCTGTCGATCGAAGAGATAAACAAATTCGATGAAGGAGCTGAAAACCATCCCAAAAAGTGTTTATGAAATGTGTTTCGAGGACTGGAAAATCGTTGACATAAGGGTATTACATCTAGTGAAGATTACTACAATCGATCGATGGCACACGGTTTAGCTAACGAGCACTTCAGTTCTTATGAATAAATCAAAAATTGGACTGATACATTGATCGACTCGAAAGATGAGGAGTTCTTTCGTCACGGAATACGCATGCTGCCAGAAAGATGGTCAAAAGTAGTAGCTAGCGACGGCCAATATTTTGAATACAAAAAAAAATGATGGAAGCAAAGTTGTAGACCTAATATGAAGGCGACAATGAAAATAATATTAAATATTTTGCGTTTTATTTACAATTTCCGGGTACTTTGTTGTCACAACATATATCTACTTCTAAATTAATAGGGTAATATTAATTTGAAATTACCCTTTCTAAAAAATTCTTTTACGTGAAATATTTTCTACTTCAAAGCTGTTTTAATTGATTTTTCAAATTTTTCAAGAAATATCCAATAAAATTAATTATAGCAACAACAAATACATCCATTGTAATATACAACTCGTAGTCATTGCTAGTGCTCGCCTCCGAAAGAATAAAATAGTTGTCATAAAATAGCATATATGGTAATCATCTGATAAAATGTTGATACACGTACATACATACATGTATAATATGATCTATTTTCTATAACACATTAATTTTGATATTTGAAGTTCATTTAATCGCTCGATGACATTTATTATTAATATTCTTTGAAATATTGGGTTAAGGTAAGCCTCTCTAATAAGTCGACAATAAATTATAATAAACTTCAAGAACAGCAACCGCTTCGAATTTCCACTTTTAGCTTCTCGCACACACACACTCATAAACTAAAATATGCCTACATTCATGCTTGCATACTTAATCCATGTCAGACACCACAAATGCCATTATTAAATTAAACACAAGTGGCAAAAGTTTAGCAGACCACTTAAGCGCACAATGACACTTTCCTTTTGAGCATTGAAGGCATTTTAGTAAGTAAATAAAATTATAAAAAAGTCAGTTGCCACTACAAATATTTAAGTAAACAGAAATTGCTTGGTTTTTTCACGCAATTTCTCTTTTGCCATTTACTTACTTGCACATGTCTGCTAGTTCACTTAAGGTGCACAACAACAACAACATTGTTGCAGTATTTTTCATTTTATTCTGCTGGCAGCACATATGTACATCAGACTTTCTACAATGGAGTGTTGCAATACTTCTGCTGCGCGGCCTGGCGACCAACGAACTTAGTCACAAACAAACACTCGCCCACATACACACATACACAGTGGCAGCGTAGTTCTGCTGAATGCGCACATTAACTGTGTTTATTGAATTAATTTTTTAAACGACAAATGTTGCCTTTTTGTTGTGTTGTTGTTGTGTAGTTGTTGCTGATTGCTTGTTGCACTCATAAGCTTACAAATAATACAATTGCATTGAGTCAGCGTCGGTGATTTATGGCAGCAAGACGGCGTGTTGGTGGCGGACAGACATAGTGACGGACACGCCTAGAACGTGCCTACGCGGTGGCGACACCCAACAACAACAACTAAAAGCATAATTATCAATCGTCATTAAAGTGCAACACAACCGCTATCACACACACACAAATATAGCAGTAGTGCTAAATATATTAGTTGTTTCGTTGTTGTTGTCCACCGGGAGATATTCACTTCGACAATTGATTGAAGTATGTACATAGCTAAATGCTTGTTAATTTATGGCAGATGAGAAAACAAAATGCGATCTGTTGAACTGTATAATAAATGCATAATAAAATATCGAAGCTGCTATTGTACATATACGTGTATGTGTGTGTGTGTGTGTATGTGTGTGAGCTTTAGAATTTTTATTGGCGCTACAATTTCAATTAATGTTCAGTAGCACTGCTCTCCGGGGTCACATAAATATTTTCATTTCGAATTACACATTTATGTGTTACTTTTACTTGTACTCCCAACAACAACCACTAACTACTTTTTTGTTAAATTATGTAATTAAATTGACACTGACACCCTTTTGCATATACAAATTATGTCATCATCAGTAACACCAGCGATCTAAATTATTGCGAACTCACAATGAAAATAAATAAATAATTGATGAAAAGTACACACAATAAATATGGCTGACAGCTGAGTGATGCATAGCGTTCGAACATACTGTCACTTTTACGACTTTCATAACTTAAACTGTCAATTGGCTGAACAAAATTTATCGATTGAAAAGTTTTAATTGCCATGCATTTCTGCAATACTAAGTAGTCTGAAAAGTTACATTTTTTTCAAAATTTTTTATTAATATTCAACATAACTGCTGGTGAATGCTGAAGTATTAAAATTCAAAAGATCTTCCACTTGTCGATACTATTTTTGTAACCTTGGCTTTCAAAATACGTCTCAGCTTTTGCATTTAGCTTTAGGATGCCGGACCACTGTAGTGTTTTTCAAGCAGAAGTGGCCCGTATCAATCTTGCGCTCAGCTCGCTAACTAAGTGTTCAATGCTAGTCACTAGAGATGCTATTCAGCATCAGACTCGTTTGAGTAGCTGCTCACAGCGGAATCGCTGGCAGCTGCAAAGCCAATAGTTTAGCCAGAGGAGGCACCTTTATCCACCTCACGTCGGAATGGTACCGATTTCGACCAGCATAGGCGTCTTGCGTTCTAGAACTGGACCAATAGATCTTGCGTACACTTAGCAAGCGTTGGTCCTATCTGATTGTGAGATCCTTTTGGCCTATGAATTACTTGCCATGAGCAAAGTTCCGCGATTGTAGGAGTTCTTAAAGGACACTGTTCAATAGGCATTCATGCGGTAAGGATTGAAATCTTGATGGTCGTTAGTTGTCACAGTTACATGGAGAAGGGTGTGCTAGAAATTGCTAGGGACTTTCCCTTCCGCTGTCCAAGGGACTGAGGCTGAAACATATCGGTAATCTTACCTTCGATACACTAGGAGTCGAAATCGAAATTGATATGAGGAAAAAATTTCAACAAATTTGTGATAGGCTCAAAACGCTTTGTGGATCTGTAAGATTCTTATGATCCAGTATTTAGAAAATATTAAGTACCACAACGGAGCGGCGTTCTAAGCTGTCCAATTGAGGATGCTTTTTAGGATTGACTCCTTAATCTTACCAAACCGAATCTATCATTTGCTTATTCATGGCCACTAAATTTCTTTCTACCGAATACTTTCTTGTGGGTTGAGAAAGGATATTGCGCGGAACTCTAGACTCCGAGAATATTTGGGTGAAGGATTCAAGTGTAATGTGAACTATTTTAAAAATGAGGTAGAAGAAGAAGAGATTGTGGAATATGTTCTATGCAAATGCAAGACTTTATATAGTAAAATAATCGCAACTATCGGTCAAAGGTTTCTTGACTATGTCTCGGAAGTTGCACTTTTAGAACAGAGACGAGAAAGCTTCAGACATGCAGTTTCTTTTGGGTTCTTTTCTTAAAAACCCTACCTGTAGTCGCCTTCTTGACGCAGGAACAATAAGAGGAACTTCCTTAACTACGTCGACGACATAAGACAATACGCCGAGCAGACTTCGGTCGCAACTAACTTCAGATATGTACTAACCGCCACATTCACTGTGGAACCACAAACACTTTCACCGACTCCCACTCAGTGAATGACGTACTTGAAGTCAAACCACCACCCATTGCAGGCTGGCGAGAATCAAAGGTGACCCTTGCACAGCTTCATTCTATATATCATACTGTAGCAGTTTAAATTCCTACTTATCCAGAATCGGCCCGCGACATACCAAATATATAACCAGCATGCAACGAGTCCCCGCACGACTCTAATATTCTCTTTGCATGCCCAGCTAACGCTACAGACTTAACACCCCTCTCCCTATCGACAGACCCCGTCAAAACTGCACGGATGACCTCGATGAAAACTTAGTATCTGAACCTCACCACCCTAACGGGGACTAGATAACCGTTACAACATGAACTTACCAACCTAGGAATTTGGAAAACGATTCTTTGTATTACACAGAGCCCAAGTAAAAATACCCTTGTGGCATCAGTTAAATACCTTTTTAGCTAGTTTATTCTTAATACCCAAACTTGCGCTTTTTAAAATGCTAGATTTCCCGAACCCTTTGGCCGAAAGCCGTAAAATGCATGAAGTTTACGAATTGGAAGTAGGTGTGGTTATGATGTGATTATTACACAAATATATACATATGTATATAAATGCATTTTTATTTCCCATCTTTCAAAAAACGGAAACGCTGCAGCCCAACCCATTCCGCCACAAGCCACTTTATAAAGCTTAACGTTAAAATTCATTGAAACATTGCTCACGTAATAAATGTATGCAATCGTATATACATATGTTAATCGATGTTGTGTTAAATTTTAGACGGATAATCCTAATAATTTTTCAAATAAACAGATTTGCGCAGATTTGTTAGTGATTAGCAATAACCTGAAAATGCATAGAGAGCTTGTCTGGTCAAGCGGTGTTATCTTGGATTAATATGTCATTGACTCATTTATATATAGTAAATACTAGCTGATAATATAGATGTGCGTTAAACTGGGGTAACATTTGCATTTATCCACACACTGAACAAGTTCAGCTCATTAATGTCATTAGTTATTCAAAACGTATGCTTGAACCACACATGCACATATACAACATTCATAAACAACAATAACAAGCGCAGAGCAAATGTAGGACTAATTTGTTGTTGTAGTTTGTGGCAAGTACTGCTGCTACTACAGGTGTTTGAGTAAATAATAGCTACTGACTGTTATGAACCAACTAACCGCAACTAAGCCACTTTCTGCTTACCTGGGCTTTGGCTTAATTGCACAGGTTTTAATGAAGTCTCAGATTACACACTTTGATGGCAGTCGGATATAAAGGTCATTTCCGTAATGTTGTGCTTTCAAAGCTAAGTGGGTGGTTTTGTCTAACCTTTGTGGCCGATTTGGTGATATTATACTAGCATGTGGTCTATATACATACATGATTTAATATTAGATTAACTTAGTAGAGTTATTTGGTTGCTGGAATGTTTGATATATCAGTAACCAAATGGAAGAAAATTAGTGATAAAAGTGATTTTCATAAAAGTTTTCAGAATTTAGTTATTTATCGTATTTTTTAATAACTTGAAATCAAAGTCTGGCATATGACACTTCTCAATGTTTGAGCTGCTGCGTGTGACTGCAGCAGCAGGCTCGAAAATATTCCAGCTATAACGCGCCGAATATGCTCTTCTAAAACTACTTCACATAACTCCACAAAATATAGTTCTGCGGTGTCGAATCACATGATTTTAGAGGTACACGACGCGAGATAATGCGCTCCCCAAAAACTTTCTTCACTAAATTGATTGTTTCTTTGGCTAAATAGCATGTCGCGTCGCCTTCTTGAAGCCCTTAAAGTAAGTAATAATGGATCTATAGCATTCCCCCGTGACTGTGGCTTTTTGAGGATGTCATGGCGTCTCACCAATGGCTTGTGAATTTTCATGACTTCAAATGCGACAATTTTGTTTATTAACGTACCCATTCAACTAAAAGAGTGAAATTCGGGATCGGGCGCATCTCGCGAACCGAAACATTATTTTAGTAATAAATTCTCTCGATTTTCAAACGTTGTTCCGGAGTAATTTATGAATTTTTAATGCACATTCATAATAAAAAAAATATATATATATATTTTTGGCATGAAAAGTCTGTTTTGAACACTTTTGAATCAGGTACATACAGCACCTATGAATACTATGTCGTTTCGTGGCTCGCCGACTTGCATACAAATAAATGTTTTGATTCAATTTCTGCCTGACCAAAGATGACAATTGTGGTGTGAACTCCTTTTTAGGAACATAATCGGATAATTGAAAATAATTTGAATTTAAAGATCAATATATTTTGATTTATAGTCATACCCAGATAAGTACAGGCACAAATGTAGATCTTTGGCTTGTGCACAAGCCATGCTAAGTGCTCTCCTGCTTTATTTTGTACTCTTACCCGTTCTTATGATACCAGTACTAGTCTCTAATCATTTCATAGGTATTAATGAATTTGCAAGGTGACTTTCCTTATTTACAGTTACACATTGTGACAAAAAAGTACCCTTAAATTGCAAATAAAACGAAAAATAATTAATTATTCCGATCAAGCATGTCCAAAGAGACATGTTTACGGTACTCTTTTTGAAAATATTTAGTTTTATCGGAACGAGTAAAGCAAGAACGCGTTTCATACCCAAAATATCCACCAAAATCATTCGAACAGACGCGCAAGATATAACGAGCTTTCTTTTCATCTCTCGAACACTTGCATGACGACTTTCAAGCACCATATCCTTCACTTTTTAATATTTTCATCAGTTTAGGAGGTCGAAGGTTGTCCAGAACGACGCATGTCTTCAACGAGATCTCGATGCTTAACTTTTTTCGGTAAATTTCTGGGTGCTTTTTGGTCACAATATAGTAATTTTACTAAGAATTTCAAATTTTTTCGATTGTCATACAAATTCTTGCCATAACTATATCATAGATAACAACTCCAATATTTGTTTTCAAAAATAATTAACCTCTTTTTTTTAATATTTTTCCAGCAAGTTGGTTGTAGAAAATCCGAACGATTCCGATGAAAAATATGAAACAATGAACGAAAAACGTCTGTGAAATTTTGCTTCCGAGGCATTTCGACTGTTGTTTGCTGAAAACAAAAACTAAAACGGATCCTGCCAGTCTAAAGTACTCAAAATTACCGTTAACAAGTCTCTCCTGTTAACCCAATAGCAATCATTTAGTTTGCTGTAGTTTAAGTTAAAAATAAATAATAAATCAAAGCAAACTTCAACAACAACACATCCAAACACTAACTCAAAATGGGCGCAACACGCGACAAGCCGCGCATCAACAAAACTCTCATCTCGCTCAAAGTGGTGGTATTCTTCGTCATCAGTGGTGAGTAGAATTTAACGAAAATAACTATTCAAATATATTGCTATATATATCTTGTTGCCACAGGTATTACCGCGCTGCACGTGCTGCATGCCACCAAGCCACTGCTGCTCGGCCTAAATTTCAATGAGTATCGCCGCATCAGCATTATTGCGCCATTCGTCTCAATACTTGGGCCGCTGGTTGCCGGTCCGTTGGCCGATCGTTTGGCTGCTAAGAATGCCACAAGTTTCGGTCGTATACTACGCTTCCTCACTGCCATCTTTCTGATACTCGCCGTTATTGTGTATGCTTGTCTCTTCGCCATACCCGAAGTGAAGAGGGAGGAAGCTCGTCGTCCGCTTGTCAGTTTCGGTTGTGATTTGCATGGCGCAGTCATATTTCAGGAACGCTGCTCCAAAGACGCCACCTGCCACAGTTGGAAAGAGAAGGTGGGCAATGTGAATTTGACACGCTGCACCTACACCTGCCAAGATCCCACCAAATATGAGAATTTGTATACACCATGGTTTGATGGTATACCCACACCGTTGCCGTCGACGGAACAAAGTTCCGAGTTCGATTATGAAGATGAATCGGTAGCGACATCAACAGAGAGTTTGCGGGAGCGACGCGCGATTGCTGGTTCGGCTGAATTTGGCGGTGAGTTGTTGAGTGCTGAGGTTCAACAACAACAACATCAACGTGTCGAGCGTGCTTTGAAAGATGGCACACCACAGAAGATTTATGTGGAGCCACCACATTTGTGTCTCACGGAGAAGACAGACAGCGGTGAGACGGTGGTGAAGAATTGTCATGTCTACACCCATGACACCAACAATATTGTTGTAAATTCGGTACTGCGTGCTGCGGATAACAGCAAGGATAACGACACACATAGCGCCGAGTGGTGCAAGTATCCTTTGGGTGAGTACGAAACGAATTGATATAACTTAGCGGCAAAAATCATTTCGATTCAGCACCAAGAAAACTCTTGGTTGGACCCCATTATTTTTGCATTGATCAAACTCTAGTTTAACAAACTTGGAGTATTCTAGTTACTAAAAAAATTTTCTCTTCTAAAAAGCAGCTATCAACACTTAGAAAGTTTTCTTCAGAAATATCTAATACCTGTACGTTAACTAAAATACGAAGATTCCCAAGCGGGAATTGCTGTAATTAACAGTTCCGTTAAGTTAATTGCTGTTAATGTAAACATTGAAAAAATCTTAAAAATATTATAGCATACTTTTAGGCGCGAAAAAACTGTAGTACTTACATTCTAAATCTAATTCTACGGGTGAACATTGTATGTGAGACCAAGTTATGCACGAATCCAATTTTGTGATTTTTATGATATTTCCGCTTATCGGTTAATAGATAATATTTTGTAAAATCACAAAATTTTTCTTGACGATCTTCAAGTTGTAAAGCCAGAAACAGAAGACAGAGCAAAGTAAGAGCCAGACAGAATAGTCACAAGCTGGGTTTTCTACATATATACATAAGTACCGCATAAACTGTACATCTAATGTGTTTTCATCCTAGCACTTCAATGTTACAAATTTGAACTGGAACCCAAGCGTACTCTTTTTCTTTCTAACATGATCATCGATAAAAAATCCACATCGTGCAAGCCTTTCAGCGAGAGATTTTCAGTTAAGGGGTTATATGAGTATCCTCGGGTAAAAAATAGTGTTTTTCCAAAATTTGTTCTTAAATAAGAAATGAAATAGTTTATTACAATTTTTTATCACTAGAAATTCTGAAATTTTTGGAAAATATATTTTAAACTCGGCAATTGCGACGCCATTTCCGGTGTCCCTCGGAAAAAAGATGCGCTCGCGTTGGTAGGATAACTCCTTACAGAATCATCTAAAGCGAAAAAATACGTGTTTTAGAAACAACCTTAACTTAGAACTTGGACGAAGGAAAAAACTGAAAATTGGATTTTTGGTAAATTTTTTTTTACAAAAAAATGGAAATTGCAGCGAAAATTTCACGAATTTTTTTTTCAAAATTTGTAATTGATAAAAATTCCTTCGTCCAAGTCTTTACGAACTATATCTCAAAGACCTGTGTAAAATTTCATTAAGATCGGTTGAGTAGGTTTTGAGAAATCTCGCCAACCGACTTCAAGAACACAGTTTCGAGAAAAACGCGAGCTAGCCTCGAGCGTACAAGTTCTCAAGACTGTATCTCCGACACTATTTTTCGGATCAACTTGATAATTAATAATTTAAGATAATATTGTAAAGGTATCGTAGAATTTAATAAGACAATAAAAATTCAATTCAAAACACAACTTTTTGAAACCCGTATACCCATATAACCCCTTAAAGAGTTAGCTATTGTCAGGGGCATGGACATTTTTATATATGTATGTCTTTTTGTCAGTAAATGATTTTATTTTATAAAAGTATAAACAAAGCATCATTAAATAAGGTTTCGTCTTGACATGACAGAAATTTGATAAAACCAAATTAATAATCTTATATGTAATGGCTGTTTGGGTTGATTTATAGTAAGTAGTTCCAACCGAAGTCACTTGCGGTGGCTATTACTAAATCTTCTAGGATTATCTGAAATTAATTAGACAAACAAAATTAGGTGTATTACTAGATCCGTCCTAATAAATATTTTGGTTTTTCGGAAATTAAGAAAATGGAGGCCTCCGTGTTTTTTCCGAATTGTTGGGAAAAACTCACAGTTAATTGTTTATAAAACATCGAAATTGAAAATAAAAAAATTTTAAAATTAGAGCACAAGATAGTCATATTCTAAAAAAATTTCTTTGAAATCGAACCGAGCGCTTGTCGAGCGACAGTAGTCACCAGTTTACACAAAGAACGAAGTTTTGAGGAAAATGTATTTTAAGTTTTGAATGAACATTCCACGGCACCTGAGAACGTTTTGCTAATTAACGAATAACTCTAAAACTATTTGTCAGACTTATTTCAAATTTGGAGAGAATATTTTATAATATACTAGGGGGTTCCGGCCACACGTTGCTGTGGAATAAATTTTATACTATTATTCAGATAAAAAACTATTCAATACAGTGAAAATCTTATTTACGAATAAAGGCAAAAACGTTTTTGTCGGTATAAGAATCCAAGGGATTGCATTTGAGATTTACATAACTTTGAAAATGTTCATACAAAAAAGTTTCATTGGATAAAACAGTGAATTTATGGCTGCTTTCTTAAGCTTTCTTTCAGCCTTTCTGTCCAGTTAATAGAGTTATCCGCTTAATAGATTGTACTTAATAAACATCAACATGCCAATGTGCATGGTTAATGGAGATGTCCGCCTAATAAAGCGTCTATTTAATAGAGCTTTCCTGTATTTTTTATTTATGATTTTTTTACTATCCTATCTTCTAAGTTGGTTCGAACTGGACACAGTGTGCTAAGTTTTGTTGAAATCGGTTCAGTAATTTAGGAGTTCATCGCGGACAAACAACGTGACACGTAATTTTTATATATAAAGATATTAATTATAGAAATGCATTGCAAAGATTTTTTTTTTAAATTCTAACTACCCGTAACACCTTAAAAGTTGCCCTGGATAGAAAAAATACTTTGCGAGAACATGTTTTGACTGTTTAAAATCAATTGTTCTTCAAACTTATGTTTTTCAACAGAATTTAATTTTGGTATTCAATATAAAGATAAAAATTACCACTCAGCATAGATAGTTAGAAAATAATTGAAGTTTTGCACTGCGACCTATAGGTCTATCGCCTCTGCTATATCACATATAGTCACAACAGACCACTCATCACACTATGAAAACTTTATTTAATAATAAGAGGACTTATCTGAAGATCAACTTCATGATAATTCTTCTTGCTCGCGTCATCTGTCAGCGGCTTTACATAGTAATCGACATTTTATTTCATTATGGTCAATTTGTATTGGAAATTCTGGCAACTCAATCCCCTTCAATCTTAATTCACGGCTGCTTTCTCTGCACTGATAAACGCCAACCACAGTCCATATGAATGTGTGGGTGTCACAAATCAATGTATTGTTGTAAATTGCCAGGTCACAAGTGTTTTGCAAACACTTTCAATTAGTGACAACAAATATTCGTGTCAATTTGGTGATTTGTAAACAACTGTGTCAACCAGCAATCGTGTCATCAACTACTAACTAATCACCAGTTACTATGGCACTCACCTCATCATTATCACCTTCAATGAACACATCACACAAATAAACACTTATTTACACACTTACATACATATGTACATGCATATATGCACATGTGTCCGATAGCAAACAAATTTACGTGCGAACAAATGTAATGACAGGCAATTTGCAAGTATAAACAGCGACCAACACTTACCGAACACACATACTCGCACAAAGTGTGGTGGAGGAATTTTTGGCAATATCCATACATTTCCTTGGTCACGACAACCAATTCACCTGTATACTGTTTATCACATTTCAGATGGCTTCCAGTGTAATATACCACTCAAACAGATTAAGCACATGAACGACATCAAGAACGGCACCGCATGCAAACCGATGATTGAATGCCAAGTGATTGATCCTTACGACAGCAAAGGCAGTGTATTGGCCGATAGTGAATGCATTAAAGTAAGTAATACGAAAAGCGCGCGCACACCGCTTGTCTGCAACCTGTCAGTCATACTCATTTAATCTCGTTTTTCCCCACCACTTCCACCTCTCTCTCTCTCTCCCCTCTCTTTCACATACACGCTCATTTTGGCTCAACCGCAAAATAGATTACTGGGGACTTGGATGCCACATTGGGCGGCTACACTGCCATCCGTCTGCTGGGCGATATCTTCGTGATGGCCGCGCTGACACTACTCAATACTGCCATCGTTATAGCTGTGCGCGAAACGTCGGAGGGACGCGGTGAGGTATGTCGTCAATATGCCTGGGGCGCTATCGGTTATGTGCTACTCTTCTCGCCAATCGATTTATTTGCCTTCGCCAACGATTCGAAACACGATGCTGCACTGGTGGCCCTAATACTTGTCATTGTGTGTCTGCTCATCGGTGCATTAGTGTTGCTCTTTGCCACACAAATGCCGCTGAGTCCGCCCGAGTGGTGGTGGCATACAAAGACCGGCATGCTAGTCTATCCCATGTCGGCCATACGCCGTTATAGTCCGGAAATTTTCGTACTTACATTGGTCGCCATACTATTCGGCACATTTTGGAGCAGCATACACAGCTTCCTCATTTGGACATTCAGTGACACGTATGCGGTCACTTATTCGGGCTTGATCTTGGTGTTGGTGCTGTTCTTCAATGTGGACAAATTCATTGAATATTGTGGACATTCGAATATCTTTATCGCCGGCTTTGCGGTCTTCGTCATACGTTTCACGGCGTTGAGTGGTGAGGGCACTGAATGGTTGACCGTTGTCATGGAGGCAGTCGAGCCGGTCGTCATCGGTGTTGTATGGATAACCATTATACTGTATATGCGGCATGCAATGCCTCGCAAGTTAACAGCGACCGGACAGGCAGTGGCTGTGTTGGCCTTCTTCGGTATTGGTAAGTAACATTTAAGTTTTTGAAATGGTGATACTAGAGATTAGTAAGGTGACGGAATATGGTACAATAAAGTTTGAAGCGTTAGGTAAAACTTGCATATTAAGCGGTGTTCTTAATAAGAATGTTTGTGAAGCAAGAACATTTCCTTAATTGTTAAAGCTTTTGGTAAGATTCTAGAAGTTCTTTACTTAACGGTTATTAAAAATGAGGATATCCTAGAGCATCGCTATTTACTTAACTGACCTTTATATTTTCATGATATTTACTTTATTCCAACACAAAATTGGACATAAAGTATAATTTCTTGAAAAGGGAGTTTTACATCGACTCTAGTTTCAGACCACCAGATCACCGTAGCATCATTCAAGCCCATCAACGATCTCTGTCATCAAAGTAGATATGCATTCACCCTTATAGCCGACCGGCTTTGGAGGGTCTCCTTACGATAATTTAATCCTATTGGAAGCGAGTCGGTTGTCCGATGTTCTCTTGCGCTCTCTGCCTGGTCTTACGCACCTCCAAAAACTCATCAAGGAGTGCTTGACCTCATTAGCAATAGTTTTAAGTGTTTGCCATATTAGACTTATACCGAGAAAGCGATGAGCTTGCTAGGGAGCGCACTCTTACACTTAATTCATACCATTCCAATCGAGTCAGTTGTCCGATGTCCCCTTGTGCTCTATCGCTGTATTTATAAAGCTACACTGAGCTTGGCAATCACAGGTCAAAAACCAGAGCTTGTGCGGCTGCGAAATCTTTCGGACCCAAAATGAACCGTAAGAGGTCCGCCGATTTACTTAAATTGAGAAAAGTCAATCTCGCAGTTATTGTAGGGATTATGACTAGGGATTATGACTAAACGGATGTCCTTTGCCGAAGCAATACAAAGAAATATGAGGTGGAATATTTATGTCACTTTCTATCCAGGATCCAAAGTGAACCGTAAGAGGTACTCCGAACTACTTACCCTTAGCAAAGTCCATCTCGTAGTTATTGTAGGAATTTTGACTCGACGGATATAGACAAATATTTGTCCAAGTGTCTCCGACTTAACTTAACCTAAACTCGATTTGGGTTGAACCCTACGACCTAACCTAACCTAACCGCTTTATTAAGACTTTTAGAAATTTGATCTTTTTACTGTTACTACCGGATCTGCGACGAGACAATTAGGAACTATTACATATCTATCTTATAATTTGCAAAACTCACGCATTAACTACGTATGCTCTTTTCCAGGCAAGGGTTTGGGTGCTGTCATTGGTTTGGCGCGCGACGACAAGGAGCCGAAAGCGGACGCGCAGGCCATCCATCAGTGGTTGGCGATTGCCGCTTGCATCATTGCGCTCGTTTACTTTATCATTTACAATTTGATTTTGGCGCCGCGTTGCACGGCCAAGTCACAGCATATCGAGGAGCTGATTTCCGGCTCGGCATCGCAGAATTTCAGCAACGGCACCAATGGGGCCGGCAGCACCGGACAGGGCAGCACCAGCGCTGGCGCGGCGCTGAATGGCAGCTCTAATTATTCACCGCTACGCGTGTACCACAATGAGCGAGGGAAATTGGGACAATTTAGATTTTAAATTTATGCGCTTTGATACACACACACAAACACACACGCACATACATGCATATACACATATGCGCGTCTGCTTGTATGTGCATACACTTGTACACATGTATTTGTTTAAAGAAGTTATATTTTATATAAATTTAATTGGATGTTTACACAAGTAACTTTTAATTTTAATGATTTTTGTATTAAATTAAATGTGTATATATGTATGTATATATATATACATATATTAATTGTAATAAAAAGTACATAAATACTAAAACAAAAAAAATTAAAAGCCGCATTGTAAACATAAAACGAATTAAATTGATGATGAAAAGAAAGTAAATGCTCTTTGTAGCACATTGGCGGTTATGTTGGCGTTTGGCAGCAGCGAGTAGGTACAGCGTGTAGACAGACGGTACGCAACGGTTTCAGTAACACACAATTTTATGCATCATTCAACCCACCTCAGCCATTTGTGTATGCGAATTTCAATGGAGTGTACAATTGACAAAACAGCATGACAATCCAGTAGCAACAACAACCACACACAGGTGTGTGTTGAGTTTGTTATAAGCACCAGCTGTTTTTTAGCCACCAAGCTGCTAACAATGAATGTTAATTCTAGTTTTAAGTCAACCTTTTGCTAAGATTATACACTGTAAAGCGTGAAAATATAATACATGTATTTATATATAAATATTTTGAACTATCCGTTGATATTATGATCGCAAAAAAGCTCTAACTAAATGGACATTAACATGCCTGCAAAATAAGATAAAATAATATTTTTAATTAAAAGCCATAAATAAGAAAAATCAACGCAATTATATGCACAATGATTAAATGAGATGTGTATCTGCCGCAGTTAAAAGATATATAAATATGATATTATTTACACACACACACACATACTCCTACTTAATACCTTTGTGTAATGCGAGTATTTGAATAAAAAATCAAATGAAATTATTTTTTTTTTGCAAACATACAATGTACTTCCCGTAGGTGCACCATTGTCGAGCATTTTTTTCGCGTGTCGCATTAGTTGTAATATTTTTTGTAATAAATAATAATAATTAAATAAAGTAATTTATTAAGCTTTGAAATAAGAGCGCAAGTAATAAATAAAATCCACACATTTGAAATTTTTGTGATGATTTTCAGCTCATTACAGCCTAACTGTTCGCAGCGGCATGCAAGCGCTGTGTCAACCATTGAAATCCAATAAAAAATTTAATAAATCACACACTTCATATAAATGTTTTTATTGCTTAGCAAACAATTTTCATGACATACTGCATTTTTTTGCGTTTTATACTACTTAAATTAAATATTGACTTTGCAAATGTGTTAGTAGTTTTTGCTTTCGCCGAAGAATTTAACACTATTACTGCATATTTGCATAATTTTCATCGACAGGAGAGAAGCCCCGAACTCTGTATACTCAAATAAGGTGAGTATTTTTTTAAATTAATTAAAGTAAATTAAATATTTGTCACTTTTACGTTTTTACATATAGAAACGTGCCTATTGAAGGCAAGTTAAAGTGCTTTGCAATGCACCATACCACGAAGGTTTTCCAGAAATCCTGGAGATGTTATCAACATACCTGGTTATAGAACTATTTACAAAGTATGACTGTAAAAGTATTTGGGGGCATCCATCTTCAAAAAGTATATCGTTTTAAGCCCCTCTCCGATTAGATTTTGTTGAGAACATCGTTCACGTTAATAATGTTATGAGAGAATTTGACATAAAAGGGGATTTCAATTCCAATATAAAAAAAATGTCTTTGGTTTTCACATTTTGGTACGCGATAAGCAAATAAAGCGCTAATGTCAAAGTTGGTGAGTACTAGATACAGATATTAAACATAAAAGGTGATCCCCTTCAGTGTTTCCTACCTTTTTAAAGAAAAAAAAAACAGAAAGTTCAAATTTAATTACCATTCGAAAGACCAGATTCTTGGCATTTATTTCTTGTAGATTATCTCTTTCAAATGTTGACCACGGCTACGTCTCCGATAATCCATCCATTGAGTAAAATTTTCAATGACTCGTTTGAGCATTTCGTCCAGTAACTGGCGAATGACACGCGTGAAGTTTTGCTGCAAGAACTGAATCGAAGCAGGATTGTCCGCATAGACTTTGGACTTTACATATTCAAAGGAACAATTTTAACGGTGTGATATTATACGATCTTGGTGGCCAACTGACCAGCATAAAAAGTGAAATTATCCGCTCACCGAAGTGTACTCTCAATAAATCCATTGCTGGATGCGATGTGTAGAAAGTGGCGCCATCTATGTGAAACCAAATGCCGCCGAGATCACAATCTTCAATTTCAGGCATCGAATAGTCGGTTATAAAGGCGCGATAACGGTCGGCATTGACGGTTACGTTCCCACCGGCATAACTTTTGAAGAAATATGGAGCGATGATTCCACTGGCCCACCAACTCTACCAAACCGTTGTTTTCAATTTGAAATGACAGCTCTTGAATTCCTTAAGGTTGCTCTCGTCTTAAATACGGCAATTTGCTTTTTTATATACCCATTGCTGATCAAAATTTGATTCGAAAACGAAGCATTTTCTCGGAACCTTTTAAGACCCCATAGAGCGAAGCGATGTTGCTTGGGAAGGTCGGGCGATTTCAGTTCTTGCACAAGCTGTATTTTGTGTGGTTTCAATTTAAGGTCACGACGTAAAATGCGCTAAGTCGTTTCATACGTCAGTCCGAGTTGCTACGAACGGCGCCGAATCGAGTCTCCACACTCTTTGTATACTCTCAGCTACAGCTGCTATATTTTCATCACTGCGTAGGTGAACGTAGTCTCTTTGGTCGAATATTATCCAATAATTAACGCTGGGTCTCAAGACGAGCGCGCGAAGCGCGCGAAACACATTCTTTACAGGACGTGAATTTTCGTAATAAAGTTGAAAGTTATTCAGACGAAGGTAGGATGATGAAATGCCAAACAATACTGAACAAAAATTACATGACAGCTTGATACGGCTCATGCGTGGTCTGTCAAAAAAGGCTATTGAATAAAGTACCTCTACTTGGATCACTCGTTATTAGAAAACTAACCGCGCTATAACCAACTATGCCCTTTATTTGTAAAAGTTAGTTTTAATGTCATTTGCATTAAATCGCTTATATTTTTGCGATTAATTATTTGCGTAGCACGTTTTATTTTAATTGCTACTAAGGATATCTCTCACAAATTCCGGTCATCCGACATACATACAAATATATGTACTATATATTCAGAATCTATCATTACTTTGATATGCGTATTTTCTATATCTAACCCTTTAGTATAACGTATTACGAAGAGCTATTTACTTAATATTTTAATTAGACAATAACTGGCAACAAGTTCGTTATGAACAAATCGTGCTGTCGGTAAAGAATTTCAGCTACATCATATCAAGCAATTTTTATCGTTTTCGTGAATATTTAGGTTCTGGAAGGTCTGTGTTGGTTTCCAAAATATTCTGCTGGCATTCCTGCACATCCTGATGCATTCTCTCGCCTTGTTCGACTCTCACAGCCCCCAAATTTGCCGGAAAAAAATCCAGATAGTCCAGCATAGTATTTTTAAGGATTGGCTATGTTCGTAAATGCATCATGACTTGCAGCATAAGCAACAGTTGCAACACTGCAAGTTTGACGTTTGATACTTCTTATACAATTTTTGAAAATTTGCAGATACATTTGTTTGCATTTTTGAACGCCTATAATACTAAAATGGAAATTTTGCTGAATCTAATACTAGACGAAATTTGTGAGCAAAGAAATGATAGATTTTCTTTAAATTTAAGAAAAAGAAGGCTATTGAAGTCAAAAAGAAAAATTTGTAGGTACAAATGTTTGTCTTTAAAAAGAAAAATACCTAAAAACAAATCATTTATTAAAACAATAAAGTCGTTTCCCGAGGACATTTTCTATAAGAAAAAACATTTATTTAACTAAACCTAGTTTCAATAAAAAAATAAGTTGAACTTCTTACACATATAAAAAATAAAAAGGTACATTTCAGTTCTCTACCACAGGCCAAATACTTATCTATTCATATTAACACTATTTTTTTAAATAATCTGCCAACACCGATTTCATGTCTAGTAGAGCTTTTATTCTTTCTTTTTCTAGAGACAGCTTTTCCCTCTCCATAGCCATGACCTCGTTATGTCGAGCTTCTTCTTTAACCGCCTCTGCTTCGAAAAACTTTAAAATGTCTTTGTTAGACGTCGCTCGAGGACGAGTGGCTCTCTGACTGCTAGTCGGTGGAGAATCTGGCGACTCATTTACTTCACTTGAAGATGTGGGCGACGTTGAAGGTTGCCAAATCCAAAGAGGCTTGCAAATTTGCTATTGGAGGAGTAATTGAGTGCCTTGTACCATAAACTTCGTCGAAGTCCTCAAAAATACCTCCAGGATGTAGCTTCTCTACCGGAAGAATTATTTCTTTTCTTAATGCGCTTGTACGTTACCAAGAGAGATTTAAGAATTTTCTTTGCGCTGTGGTGCTGTCCAGTCTTATATGTGGATTTACATTTTTAATTTCGCTCAAAACTTTCTTCCACAATACATTTTTCTTCTTTCTACCGGATTTAAATTCGTCCTCCATATTTAACCGTAATCTCAGCAATAACTGCGTCTCCCCATTACTGAGATTTTCACTAAAAATTTAAAAATAATAATTTATACAATTATTATTAACATAATTTAACTAAATTTCAATATAAAAATTAAAATAAAACAGTTTTGCACTTACTTTTCGTCAGACATCGTAGTTAAATGCAGTAAACAATTTTTTGATAGAAATTATGTATGACAGTTGATAGAAGTGTTGCTTCTTTGAACGCTTGATTATTGCAGTGTTGCAATATTGCATTTCTGAACGTTCTGTTTGTTATGCAATCGTCATGATGCGCGTCATGATGCATTTACGAACATAGCCATATATTACTGCACAAAGCTTTATATGACATCAAACGTTTATAGTCTTTGTAATTTTCCGACTTATGGTTTCCAAAAAAAATGTGAACATCGTTCACAATATTTTTCTTTTCGAGTGTTTCCTGAGCGTTTTTCTTTAAAGCTCTTATCCTCCATATTTGTGTGTTTGATATAAATCCACTGCCTTCTCAAAGCAAAGTTTTTACAAAATTTTGTGCCAGTCCGAGCTTTGCGATGTGTTGGATGGCGCTGTTGGCCGAAGACAAGTTCAGATATTGAGAAGTGAAAATAACAATCACTTAGATGATTCTTTGGTTCGGTCCAAAACATTGGTATAAATAAAGACATACTACTGTGATCAAATTGAGAGATAAATTTTGTCCATTTAAGCTCCTTCAAAGCAACCCGCTCCCACTGCAATACACTTATGCCAACAAATTTTCGAGTCATCATAGCACTTGGAAAAATCTTCCGTCTTGGGGCCATCAGAGCCTTGTACGATTCAGCTTTTATATCCTCAATTGAGTCAAAACGGTGTCCTCGGAGTGGTCATGTGAATTTGCTGAATAGCCTGAAGTTACACGAAGCTAAATCAGTCGAATGCGGTGGTTGCGGCACGATATTATTTGCAAATATGCGAAATAATCACGCATAACCAATGAGTATGAGATGGTGCATTATCGCACTTCTTTGCTCAATAAATTCAGACATAGTAAAAGTCGAAGAATTCACTTTTAGAGTCTCACAAAACGACGCGTATCTCAAGTACTAATGAATATTTTGTCGTGAAATTTAGCATAGATGTCACTAAAGGTACTCCCAACTTACAGAAAAAAAATTTACCGATTCCAAAGACACACGAAGTATAAATTAAATTGGTTCTTGTTAATCTCAACCTAATAGCAGTCTCAACTAAATAAAACACTTTCGTTAGTCGAATGCATTTATACATTCGTATAAATGAAGATATTTAAATAAAGTAAAGAAGAGCTAAGTTCGGGTGCGCACGAACATTTTATAATATCGCAATTTATAAGGAACAAAGCCAGGGAAATAGCCTTAGGTGTTTCCATAACTTTTTTTAAAAGCTGTTGCGAAAGAATTCAACATTCGTTGTTTGCATTTTTATCAATTTTCTTCCTTTCTTGAATCTCATTAGAAATATCACAGATTAGCCAATATACAAGGTGCGTTCCAGAGTACACAGAACTTAGAAAAAAAGAACAAGTGGTTTTTTCGTCAAAATTAATTTATTTTATTCATAATAGTCTCCTTCTGCTTCAATACAGCTTTTTGCACGGTCCAAAAACCTGCCGAGCGAGTGTTTTAGATCGTTGCCCGGTATGGTCGCCGGTATGCCGGCGCAAGCCTTTTGAATGGCCTCTACGTCTGCATAACGCTTTCCTTTCATGGGAAAATGCACTTTTCCGAAAAGGAAGAAGTCGCACGGTGCCATATCAGGGGAATAAGGGGACGGGTTAATGGTTAAAATATGAGTTTTGGTCAAATAATCGGTCACATGTGTCGATCGATGAGAGCAACTTTTGGTCGTCAGTCAATTTGTGCGGAACAAACCGTGCACACACCTTTCGTAAGCCCAAATGTTAGGTCAAAATGCGATAAATCGATGTTTTGTATCAATTCCATTTCCATGAATTTCAATGATGATTTCGGCTGATTTTTGTTGAATTCACGCACAGTTTCGATGGAATTTCCGGTGATCACGGATTTTGATTGGCCCATATGTTGATCGTCATTTATGTCCTCACGACCACTTTGAAAACGTTGAAACCACTCGTGCACTCTGCTACGGGATAGACAATCATCGCCATAAACTTGTTTCATCAATTGAAACGTTTCGGTAAAAGTTTTACCAATTTCTCTTCTTCTTTTTGTTTGAAGCTCATTTTCGCACCGATAACACAAATATACTGACACTTAAAACGCAATAACTTCACTTCCAATCAAAGAAATGTCACTGGATAATTGATAAAGATAGCTTCTTAAGATTCTAATGCATTAGTCGACATATAGATGGCGCCACCAGGGGGCGCTAGATTCCTGTTTACTTTGGGACGCACCTTGTATAAGATATAAAGTCAAGCGAATGTTTGAAAAATATTAGGTATATGGAGGCCAGAGGAAGTATTTCTCTGACATCAACCATTTAAGATATGAGGATATACTGTTATTAGACAGATATTTTTTTTTTTATTTCATTAAATTTCTTACATATTGACCAATAGATGCGGCCGAAATCTAGCCGAAGGATCGAAAATATTAGGTTGTCAAAAAAGTCTTGCGGTATTTCCGCTAGTTGACGCTGAAAGCGCGTAGTCCTAGTTTTATTCGTCGCTTCGGCTCATTCTATATCTTTTTGGAAAGCTCATTTCACGCGCTAATACGTGTTTGATTGATTGTCATTTATTTTAAGTCGTTCGTGACTTATAGCGTCGCAAACATGGAGCAAAATAAAGAGAAAATGCGGCATATTTTACAGTACTACTACGATAAAGGCAAAAATGCATCTCAAGGCGCCAATAAAATTTGTGCAGTTTATGAACCCGATACAGTTTCCATTTCCACCACACAACGATGGTTTCAACTTTTTCGTTCTGGTGTAGAGGTGGTCGAAGATGCGCCATCGCTGAATTGGTCGAAAGAGACCGGCATAGTAGCAGTCGTAGCATCGGTCAAGAGCTGGGCATGAGTCATCAAAAATTCATTTCAATTTCAATAAAAAAAAAAATTCAATAAATATACCGCAAGACTTTTTTGACCACCCATTATTTATATGAGGTACATGGGGGCTAAGGGAAGTAATGACAAAATTTTACCCATTTTTTAGCACAAAGACATGCTGTAGTCAGAAAAATATTTACACAAAATCTTAAAACTTGATCTCTCAGATTTATCGATATGTAGGTCCTTGAAAAGTTATAGTCCAATTTCGATATGTTTTTGAGTGTTAGATAAAATTCTTGAGGGAACTATTTGAGAAAAGTGGCATTCTGACAATTGATGTTTGATTTGTATAAAATCATGTGGAATTCAAAAGTTTTTTGTATGAGAAGTACATATGTGTCACAGTTTATAATAGGAATAATTGGATATCCTCATAACCAATTTTAGTTGAAATTGGTCAAGTAGTTTTTGAGGTATAGGATTTTACTTAAAAGTGGGCGGTGCCACTCCTTTATGTAATTTTACACTTGAACCTATAAAACCCTTCTCAATCATTTGATTGTGAAATTTTGTGGCGCATTTATTCTGTGCGTTTTCGCACCTTTACTAGTTTTCAATATAACCAACATTTGGAGAGTGGTCTTGGTTATTATCTGATTTTACACATATTTACAGCGCATGTTTGGTTGATTTAGCATCCGCATCATTTAGAAGGGGGACCACGCCTAATTTTCACCGATTTTCATCTTATAAGATTGAGCTTGAAGCAGGAAAGATTGTAGCATACTTTTAGGCAAATATGTTCAAAGCTCGAATATATTGATACATATAACTATGTGTGTATAAGTATGAGAAATATTAATACGGTATAATCTCAGTTGCCTGGGAAATTTATTAAAATCGTGCAAAGCTTTGTTCGAAAATAAAGAAAGTCAGCAGTTAAAAATTAAATTAAACGCTTCTTTCTTTTGTAAATTGTAGTAAAATTCATTGCGCATCAAAGCCAGGTATATAAACACACGAATTAATTTGTTTCAGGACTGTATTCAAAACATGGATATTTACCTATAAATGAGACCCTTTAATGAATTTTAATTTAAAATCACAAAAGCAGTGCATTGTGGGAGAAAGATGAATTAAAATGCAATGGAATATGAAGCAAAGGAAGGGGACAAACAAAATACGAGTTGGACAAATGCATTTGTGTTGCATTTAAGTGTTGTGTTTTCATTTTTAATGAATTGTATAATTAAAGTTTTGCATGAAAAGCAAAAAGCAATTAAACATTAACATTTTAAGCATTTAAACAAACAGCCGAAGTGTCAACGTGCTGCTGACAGTTGGGGTATTGTACCGTAAACACACGCAACAACCGTGCAACAAAGGCCTCCCTTTGACTCATTAAATGTGTCTTAACAAACACAGCACAAACACACAAGCAATAACACACACACATTCACGCACATTTGCCGCACATTAAACTGTAATAAGCAAATAAACAATAATTTACACATACAGATATATGAACAACATTAACGTTGGCGTACTACGCATACATACACGTTTATGTTAATACGACTGCGTTTGCGTCTGTACACACACACACACACATGCATTCGCACAAAGCACAATTGACTATGAGTATTTGCGAATGTTAATTTTTAAATGGCTAAGATAAATAATCGTAAATCTGCTGAATGTAAGCTGAATAAGCGCTGAACACATTTTTTCGCTATTAATTTTACGCATTCAACTTGTGCTGCAATGTACGCTCTTGTATACATAAGTATTTTAAATACTTAATTGAATATTAAATTTTTTGAATAAATTGACGCAGGCATAATAAATCATTAATTGTGCGAAAATGTTCACATGTGCGTTATGTAATATTAAAAGGTCGATTTAAATGGAAATCGGCAATCCGGTGCGGAGTACTGTGGCCAGAACACGTGGTTTATTTGGTAAAAAAATTGTAATTGGGGATGTGTAATACACGTAGGCGTACAAGCGTTGATGTTAAAAATTTGGACAGACCTTACATATTTAACAAAGAGAAACACCTTTCGCTCTTCAGACATCTAGACACTTCTTCTTTTTTGTCCATATTTCGATAGACTGAGGTTACAACACCTTAAATGTCATACTTTTAGCCATAGGGATGAATTGGCTGTAATAGAATATATGGTAGGTTAGATTAGATTATACTGGCTCTATCAGATCGTATCCAAGTGCACCTTCTCTGTGTGCCCGGTTGCAATGATATAGCCGGGAATGACTGGCTGATCACCCAACATGGTAGGAACCGCACCTTTCATTGCGGTTGTCCCCATACCATAATGAAGCTGCTATGCAAGGACGAACGAGTGGGCAGGGAGGGGTATTGGCAACAACTACTGGGCATGCGCCATGCCAAGTTGCTAATGGGTGGTTACGACCTTAAAAAGCTTAAATATGTAATCAACCTGGTAAGGGACAAACTCACTCTACATATTAGTCGCTTTCTACAGTGGTTATTGTAAGCTCAAGAAGCTCTTATATAACAGGGGTTTAGTCTCTTCGTGAATTGCCGGTTATGGAACATGGAGCCTGAAACTCCAAATCTCCTGCTAGTTGACTGCACAGCAGTCTATAGGCGCAGGATAAATGCCCTTGGATCGATGTTTTCAAATAGGGATCATGTCGGATCAATAACGCTTTTTCATCGGCTAGCCTGGGACTGCAAGTCAAAGATTGTCAGATGGTTGTACACCATGATCGTGCGACATATTATTACATATGGAGCGGTGGCTTGGGCCTCTAAATCATGGCAGACCTCGGTAGGTCTTGAGCTAACGAAGATGCAACGATTCGCCTGTGTCTGCGTATTACTGTTTAAGGCAACGGTACAACCTGCAAACAAATTGTTCAGATCGAACCACTATGCATATAGCTGCCATATAAACTGAAATGTCATAATACGGAAACCTTTTTATTTTTTTCTAATTTAATCTAATACTGGCCATACATTATCACACCATACTTGTATATATATCTACTAAAGATTTAGCTTATTTTGAGCTCAAGTACGCTGCTTCCGAACTTTAAGAACGACTTCACATCTAATTTTGATACTTCACCTATTCCCTTGAACTGCAAAGCTCCTACATATCTAAGACTGGACAGAAGGACAGAAGCACAGACGGTGTTTGAGTGTCTGCCCCATGCCTACTTCTCTTTACTGTTGCATGCATTGTCGTTACTCATGCACATGACTAGGTCAACAGTCGTCTTGCAGTTCTTTCGAGACCGTATTTGTAGAAAACTGGCACGTTTTTCTTCAGCAACAAGTTCATGATCTTGACGATTCTGCACATGCTCAAGGCGTTCCCTTTCGTCTTGAGCAGTCTGTTGGCCCTTCCCGAAACTTCGTTATGTAACGTTTTTAGTGACTAACATATTTCCTGTACTGCTTTTGTTTTCTAGAATTCTTTGGCGGCCTGGAATCCAATATAAATGCAGTCGCTACATCTACTGTCTTTCAGCTTCTAAGGAAATTCTCTTCTTCTGAGATGATTGCCTTAATTGTCGACAATATATTGATATTGTTGTTGCTGATGTTGTTTCCTGCGTTATTAGCTATCTCCAACAGTTTTCTGTATCAGATTTTGCTGAGAGCGGTCCACCACATCAAAGTACCATAAAGCAAGATTGGCTTGACTACTGCTGTATAACACCATATAGATCACCACCGGCCTTTTTACTCGCTCCAAAATATTAAGTTTCCACATCAGTTTGCAGAATATAAATTGACTGTCTCAAATTTTTATCAATACCTAACAGTTCTCGGTATCACAAAAAATTGGTGCTTTAACTGAGGGATCTACAGGATATTCTGAGCAGAGATTAATCTCGATGCTTAGCCCAACCTAGGTATCGTTTATTTTATATGGATATTATTATATGGTGCTCTAACTACCTGATAATATCATAATATGCTATTAACGAACACAAAAATAATTACTACCTCTCAATAGTGACATGGAAACCAAAAATTGGGTAGCTACAAGTCGACGCTTCGACATTCAAGTTCACGTTGGGGAATGGTAAGAACTCTTTATTAAGTTTTTTAAAAGAATAAGTCTAGAAGGTTGGATATAAAATATATGAAACTGGAGCTATTTATAGGATGTTTTTTATAACTACAGCTAAATTGGAGATATATGTGCATGCGTAATTATATATTGGACCAAGGAAATTTTTTATTATTGAGCTTCGCTACTAAAGTATCTCTTAATTCCGCGAAAAGTACACACTGTGCATAGCAGTTGTGGATATCTAAAGTATGTTAAGTAGATATGTAGATTTCATTTGTATGCATCACGCTTAGCCGCGAGCATATTTTATCGACATTTAAACCAATAATGCAAAGCTACCATAGTGCGAGGATTTCGGTGAAAATGCTGATAGGTTGCATGAAATTGTTAATTACCTCGGGAAATTTAATAATGAAATGTTTGCTATCATATTTGTATATAAATGGGAACACATATTATAAAATATGTATTTAATACGCATTTCACTATGTGCTTTGAATTCTTATATAAAAAAATATTAAAAAATACAACCCGCCAAAGGAAACAGGATCCTAGATCATTTTAGCCACTTTGTTTGATATAAACAACCTTCAAGTCGTTTTAAGATTATTGGTTCCAAAATCACTAAATTTTTTCGAAAAACAGCATCGCGTTAACGTCTCTGAAACGAAGCTTTCCGACTACCAGGTTGTGACGAAACGAATTATTACTAGCGATGAGTCTTGAGTCTACCCATACGACTAGGAAACCGATGATCAATCGACCGAATATCGTGGCAGAGGTGAGCCGAAGCCGAAAAAACCAAGTTAAAATAGGTTAAAAATCATGGTCATGTTCTTCGATTATCAAAATGTGGTGCATTCCGAATTCCTAAGGACCGGTGAAACTGATGAAACGGAATATTTTTTGAGTGTTATACGTCATTTGCGCGAAGCTATTCGTAAAAAGAGGCCGAATTTATGGGCCGCATCGTCGCATACTTCATAGATTCTTCGTGAGTTTTTTGTACCCTGAATAGGGTATATTAAGTTTGTCACGATGTTTGTAACACCCAGAAGGAATTGTCGGAGACCCTATGAAGTATATACATATATAAATGATCAGTATGTCGAGCTGAGTCGATTTAGCCACGTCCGTCTGTCTGTCCGTCTGTATATATACGAACTAGTCCCTCAGTTTTTAAGATATCGTTTTGAAATTTTGCAAACATCATTTTCTCTTCAAGAAGCTGCTCATTTGTCGGAACTGCCGATATCGGACCACTATAACATATAGCTGCCATACAAACTGAACGATCGGAATAAAATGCTGGTATGGAAAACTTTCACATTTGACAAGATATATTCACGAAATTTGGTATATATTATTTCCTAAAGCAACAATGTAATCTCCGAAAAAATTCTTCAGATCGGATAACTATAGCATGTAGCTTCCATACAAACTGAACACATAGTTACTAACAGAAATGCACCTGTGAAGGGTATTTAGCTTCGGTGCAACCGAAGTTAACGTTTTTTCTTGTTTGAAACTGACTTTAATGACGGTTTGGAGAGTTTGGAAAACTATTAGCAGGTGCATTGGAGCAGGGGGATTACTTTGAGGGGGACGACATAGATTTTGAAGAATAAATTAAGAATTTTTAAATTTTGTGTAGATCCTTACAATGTTTTGCTTATACAATATTTATGTACATATTACATACGTTTCTTTACAAACTTAATATACTCCGTTCAGGTTACAATTTTTGCTTTCATAAAAGCTACTAAAAGGCAAAAATATAGTTAGAAATTCTGTAACGCCAGCGATATTTGAAATATACTTCTATTTCTGGCGCTTTTTTTCTTATACGTATGATACATGAACTTAGTTCGTGATATATCGCGGCGCCATCTAACGGTTGTTAGTACGTTTCGCGGCTCTTGCATTTGTTATGTGTGACTTTGTTTGTGTGCAATGATTTCTTTTGCGCAAGTGTTTTTATATCGTCTCGAAGCTTTTTTCTTCTCGAAAGCTTTCTTAGAATTTACTTTGTACTTGCACAATTTACACAAATGCTTTCTTAGTAATTGGCAATGTAGCCAAAATAAATTGTTAGTATAGTTGGTTTGTTATGTATATTTAAGGGGTCAGTAGAGTAATCTTAAAAATTTTTTTTTTTTGCATTTTCTGTTCGCTTATACCCTCAGAATTAATGTAGAAACCCACTTTACCATTACAAGGTTTCTAAAAAGGCCCAAAAATAATAATACCGCTCAATGTTCGGAGTGCTCGGAGTGCACAACCCTAACTTAAACGGGTTTTTCTCAAAACGCACGTTTTTAAACTGGCGGACATGAACTACTCAACCGATTTGCTTATTTTTTTTTTAATTTTCACTCAACGTCCGTATATTTTTTATAATTTATTGACAATGTTATGACAAAATTATTTTAAAAAAATGAGGAAAAATTAAAAAAAAACGTGAATTACTTTTTTATTTATCAACATTTTTTCATGATTCTAGTAGGAACGATAACCAGTCACGTACTTTTTAAGAATAAATTGGGGTTTTGTGTTTCAGATGATCCAAATATGAGAAATCGTGTCCGCCAGTGAAAAAACTCATCTCATTCACACAGCCATTTCTCCGACAGATGTCATCAAAGAATTCCGAAAAAAATTTTTATACACTCCACTATATACTTCATGATATGAAAAAGAAAGTTCTATTGTAGAATAAAAATTTCTATGAAAAAAATGTCAAAATACAGGCCAGATTACCCTACTGACTCCTTAATGTGGTAGTAATAATTATAATAATAATAATAAATATAAAATTAATAATATATTATATGAATATCGTCACCGAAAATGCAAACAAATGTAACATCACTTTTCATAAGTTTACATGCGAAGGAAAAACGATATAAAACAAACCACTAATATTGAAACAATTTGAGTTTTGATTTTAAAATGGTTATATATTGGTTATATCTGACAGCGGAAGCTGAAATTTTATGCTACATGCACATATAATGGTTTGTCAAAAAAGTCTTGCGGTATTTTTATTGATTTTTTGTTTTATTGAAATTGAAATGAATTTTTGATGACTCATGCCCAGCTCTTGACCGATGCAACGGCTGCTACTATGCTGGTCTCTTTCGACCAATTCAGCGATTTTATCGCAATTTTCGAAGACAGGCCTTCCGGAGCGTGGCGCTCCGACCACCTCTACACCAGAACGAAAACGTTGAAACCATCGTTGTGCGGTGGAAATGGAAACTATATCGGGTCCATAAACTGCACAAATTTTATTGGCGCCTTGAGATGCATTTTTGCCTTTATCGCAGTAGTACTGTAAAATATGCCGTATTTTCTCTTTATTTTGCTCGATGTTTGCGACGCTATAAGCCACGAACGACTTAAAAGAAACGACAATCAATCAAACACGTGTTAGCGCGTGAAATGAGCTTTCCAAAAAGGTATAGCAAGGACCGATGCGACGAATAAAACTAGAACCACGCGCTTTCAGCGCCAACTAGCGAAAATACCGCAAGACTTTTTTGACAACCTATTATAATATGATGTAGTGAATCGTAAGCAATAAAAAACTCAATTTCGATTTTTTTGGTGATGCGTTGTTTTACATTTTAGGTCACTATATAATGATTCTTTTTGTTTTTTTTTTTTTACCAAATTATATCTGTATTCGTTACTCACTAGTATATTGGTCATGAGAAAGAGTTGCGATGAGTAATGAACATTTTCGCCGTGCTGTTCTTTGTAGGTTGGTTTTACAAGAGTGATGTGTTGGATTATTGACAGTCAAATGTTATCTATCTATCACATCTATCTGTTATCCCCCTTCAAACTGCAATCATTACAGTTGGGTTGAAAACAACCAACCTTTTTTTGTGTAGAGAGTGCTGTTCTTGCTAAGCTACCCTAGGCCAAAGTTACTTAGCCATATCCTACCATCTAACTTTTATCTTTTGATTTATCCTAACGAGCCTCCGGGTACTTTCCATTGCCTCCGATTGCCAAGAGATAACTGTACTTCCATCGCTCACTTATTCCTTTATATTTTCTTGTTTTCGGGAACACATATGATAGGCAGTGGCAGACTCTATCAGTCTTCGATTGTTCTACGATTCTAAATTTGCTCTTTGGGGACGCGGTGCAGAGCTTTCGGCACATTCTCCTATATTAGCTTTGCTATAGGCATATTTAGAAATTGTATAAGCCTGAAGGGTGGCAGCTTTTTTTTAATTATTTGTATGAATATTTGGATTTTTTCATGAAAATTTATTAAAACTGAAAGGAATTTCTTTTTTCATTATTTGGCTTTATACTTCAATTGGTATTCGGCCGACTATTGTATTCGTTCATAGATTGGCTTCAAGAGTTAAGGGCATTATTATTTATTTGAATCGCATCCTCTTGGACGCTGGCAACAAAAGACAACTTCATCACTCTACTTAATATTTGCAACATTTGAGAAGGTTGTTGAATATGTTGCAATAGCAGTTTTACTAAGAAACCGACACCAAATGGTCCAGTTTACTAAATCAAAGAGTCAATTAACCTGTAAATATTGTGGCTTTCTAGCCTATGCTACTATGATTTGCTATATAACGTCTGCACTTAATAATCAGATAGTTGGCTAATACCACACCCATTCAATTAAGAACAGAACACAATCAGAAAAGTACTCCATATACTGTTACATAAATTGTGGAATATATAACAAAACATGAACATGAAAATACTTAATAATGTTTTGTATGTAGAAATCATATAGAGACAAGAACTTAAGCATCTACTATACATACATATAAAACTTGTACGAGTTTAAGTATGTATTTATATGTGTACATTTATTTGTGCTTAAATATATCAAGTGTAGCATATTGACCACACTGTGTGGCAAACTGTCACATGAAATACATTTGTTCAAAGCATATATGACTATCAAGTGTCAATGCATATACATTAGGGTGTTTTTTTTTTTTGAACTTGCAATTTTCATAGATTTTTTAATACATACCATCTATGAAAATTCTATACAGCCTTACTTAAAAAGCCAGGTATGTATATCGAGAAGTATTAATGATAGCGATTTAGACCTTGAAACTTTTTTATAGAAAATAAAATGTTCATTTTTTCTATAGCTCCTGTCATTTACGAGATATTTATATACAAAAAAATGCGAAATTCTTGGAAAAATCGGGCTTAGAGCCCCATACTACCTCGCTGGTGTGAGTTACGACTTTGTTGCACAGGGCACTTTTGTAGAGTGAACAATTCTGAGAAATATGCGTCTAAAGTCAAAGCGATGCCATAAAATATCTCTGATCTGTAGGAATTTAAAGATAAAAACTCACGATTGTAGTGTATTTTCTATGGAAAATTTTTACAGGCCTTGGTCCAGTTGTTAATGTTAATAATAAGGGCTAAAATTTTCAGGGAATTTTTTTTAGGGTATTTCCAAAGAAATTTCGTGACGGAACTGAAAAAATTAAAAGTTCAAAAAAAGAAAACACCCTAATGTATATATATATATGGTATGTGTATTAGGGTATCCCTTATTTAACACGTTGATCAGTTAGTTCTTCACAAACACATTCTTTTTAAAGTTAAACGCAGTTAAAGTTGAACAGCAAATGACCTGAGTATTCTTAAAAGTAATTTACCATATACATACGTCCAGTGGTGCTCACTCTGCATGGTGTACCATATGAATACAGTAGATTTGATGCATGACTTTAACTACGTATCATTTTTTAAGGAGTGTTTGTATGACAAAAAGTTTTTTTGTAGAGTGGGAAATTTTGTACTTGAGCATCGCTTTTTTAAAGTAAATATTTTTTCTTTTGAATATAAAAAATGTATTGCAAAATTTCGAAAAATCGCATATGAAATATATGGGAGAAATAAAATGACTTGGGCACGGTTTAAACTGAAAAGGTATAATTTCAGGAGGCGTTTGTAAAAAAATCAAATAATGTACTTAGGTATTTACGAGCACCTTATTGCATATATAACGTATAGAGTATGCTTATTTGTACTCTACTGTCAACCAAAGTGACTTGATAATTACGCACACTAGCCGCCAAGCTTAAATATTATATACGTGTGTAGTTAATACCAATATAATGGAATTGAAAGCAGCAGTTTGACATATTTATATAGAGCTTTCATTTGCTTCAGGGTATTTGTTCTTTTAAGTTTGTTGGTGTGATTGTTCGCAGAAGAATTGTTTTAGAAGTCAAATATTAGTGGAATATTTGTGCTGGCTATCATTATTTTATGTTTATTTGGACATATTTGGTTTAGTGCTGTTGTCTTGCGTATTCCCAGATGACTTTACAGCTCAGAGATTTATTCAGCGTTAAATTGTATGAATTAAAATTGATTTATAGAAATCTCTGAAATGAATAGTTTCCAAAGTTAAAAAGGATATTCAAAATCTGGCAATATGCAGTTACAATTTAGTGAATTGGTATGTTAGACATGTTTTGTCGCACAGACCAAAAAAATGTTAAATTATTTGTTTCACGAAAATCTGCGCCATCTTCTTCCTTTATGAAAAAACCTAATGTAAGTTACTGAACTTAACGATATAAATATTAGTGTGGATCTTATGATTAATTTGTATTTTACTGTTGAAACAACGGTTTCAAAGGTAAAATGTGTTCTTGTTTTGGTTGACGATTGTTCAATTTTTCTCCTATATTAAAATATGGTTTATCAATCTTCTTCTTCTTAATTGGCGTAGATACCGCTAACGTGGTTATAGCCAAGTTAACAACAGCGTGCCAGTTGTTTCTTCTTTTCGCTATTTGGCGCCAATTCGAGATACCAAGTGTATACAGGTCCTTCTCAACCTGAAGGTCTTCCTCTGTACTGGTACTGAATCGAAAACCTACAAAGGTGGAGTATTCTATTCCATCCGGACAACATGAGCGTGAATCGCTGAACTATGTTAATGTCGCTATATATCCAGTTTATCATTCCATCGATTGCGGTACTCGCCGTTGCCAATACGTAATGGACCATACATCTTCTGCAAAACCTTTCTCTTGACCATTCCTAAGGTCGACTTATCAGATGCCTTCGCACCATATAACTTAATGGGAATTATATGGGAATTGTAGAGTTTGGTATTTGTTCGTCGAGAGTGGACTTTACTTTTCAATTGCCTATTCGGTCCAAAGTAGCACATGTTGAAAGAGATATCCTGCGTTGGATTTCGAAGATGGCATTGTTGCTGGTTCCAAGATAGACGAAATTATCTACGACTTAAAAGCTATGACTGTCAACAGCGACATTGTAGCCAAGTTGTGAATGCGACGACTGTTTATTTGATGACAGTAGATATTTCGTCTTGTCCTCGTTCATAATCAGACCCTTCCTTATCCAGTCTGGAGAAAGCAGAACTAATGGCGCGGTTGTTGAGGCCAATGTTATCAATATTATTGGCAAACGCCCGCAGCTGTGCACTCTTATAAAAGATTCTATTTGCTCGATTAAGTTCTGCAGCTCAAACTTTTATTGAAGAAGCCGCACGAACGGTAGTCGCTATGTCTGAAACCTCATTTGGTGTTGAAAGGCTTAGAGATGGCCTTTCCGATGGTAACGGAGCTTTTGGTATTGCTCAACGCCGGTTTGTAAAGCCGTATTAGTTTTGCGGCACGGAGTCAGTTTATTTTTGTGCTTTCGGAGAAGGCTTTAAAAGCGACAAAGAGGTGGTGTGTGCCGATCTTCCTATCACGGGTCTTTTCCAAGACTTGGCGAATGATGAAAGTCTGGTTTTCCAGGTCTAAAGACATACTGATAAGGTCCAAACAGCTTGTGGACGGTGGGCTTCAGTCTTTTAAAAATCTCGCTCAATGTTGATTTATACGCGATGTTGAGGAATTTAGGACAGCATACGTTGATTTTATTTCATCAAATATTGCAATGAATCTGATGCATGCTCCTTATCAGTTCTCCGCCGCCGTGGTTGAATAGCTCGGCCGCCAATCTATCGGCCCCCTTCGCTTTGTTGTTCTTCAGACGGGTAAATGTTATTCGAACTTTTTCATGGTCGGGCAATGGAACATCTGCTCCATCGTCAACCAAGCAATGATTTCGGTTGCAGCTGTACGTAAGGAGTTTGAAATGTCGTCTACAGTTGCAATATAAAGAGTTGCTGACGAGTGCTCACAGAGGGCAGGAGTGCAATTCGAATAGAAAATCGTTCGGCTGTCTGATGTGATTGCAGCTTATCGACGTCGAACCTTCTCTGTGTTTGTTGACGTGCGTTTTTTTGCTGAACAGAGGCGGATGCGAATCTTGGCTGCAACAAGGTAGTGGTCCGAGTCGATGTTAGGACCTCGGAGCGCACGCACATCTAAACTACTGGAGACGTGTCTTCCGTTTATCGCAGTGTGATCGATCTGGTTGGTAGCTTTTCGATCCAGAGACAACCAGGTAGCTTGATGAATTTTCCTATTCAAGGATGCAGTCATGTGTAGAAGTTCACGGAAGTGAGGAAAGATTGATTGCCATTCTTTTGGGAGTGGCCAGTCTTTTACATATGGCTCAAGCAGCTCACGACTTCCGGCCTTAGACCAAGAATCCTCTGGCTAGCCAAAAACATTAGAAGGCAAACCATCCCTTCCCAGGGTTGGGCGCTGGGTTTGTAACGCGCTACGTAAAATAACGAGAGCCAAGAATGATTTCATAATAGTGCTATTAAAGTGTGAGACACTCAATTCAATATCTCCATAATAGTCAGGCCAATTTATGTATAGTTGAAAGCTCACTATTCAACTTTTTAAAATTAGCTTTTGCAAAGTTAAACCATGTACAAAAGCTATGAATTTGATGATTACTATCCAGTACATTGTCTATGATTTCAGCAGTTATTTCCAAATCAGAAAAACACGAGTCCTCAGATAGAAGAAGAAAATTACTGTGAATATCGGAACGCTTTGAAGGGTGTACTAAATCTAAGCATTTACCAAATTTATTACGAGTTCAGACCCAATTCCGACATTTTTTCCAAAAATCGTTAAAGTACGACCGATTGATTATCGGTACAAAATAGTCATCAAAAGCTTTCCATGAGGTACACGGTAAATTGAAATCATCCAAAACGATTATTAAATCTGAATTATTTGCCATTAAGATAGCTCTATCGATTAAAGAAGCATATTGCATATATACGGATAAAGTTTTAAAAGTTAAATATGCTCTTGACCTTGGTTAACGATGATTTAATTTTTTCTTTCTTTGATTAGACCTATATAATGGGTTTTCAATCTTTTCCGATAGATTAGAGACCATAATTTTTTTTTTTATTTTTACTTTTTGTTTTAGAACATTTCCAATGGCATTTTATCTGAAATCTTTCTTCGTTTATTTGCCATTTGAAACCATAGTTTTAGTCACTAGTCGTAGGGAAATGCTCATGCATTTTTTTTCAATGACTTACCATTATTAGTAAGACTTAGTTGAGTTCATTTCAATCATTTTTGTAAAACAAAAAACAAAGCGATAAATTTATCGAAATTAATGGTACTAAAACCGTTCGTTTACTGCTGGCTAGCATTGGCTTGCACCTAGCTGAAGCAAACGACCCTTTTTTGTGGACTTGCTTTGTTGTTAGTTCATTAAAAATATAGTTTTGGGTGGAAGGTAATCGTTGAGGTTATTGTTATAATTATTAGCACCACATTTAATACACATTTAGCTACACGCAAAGGGACTATAACTTTTCAAGCCCTCAAATACTTAATATAATAACTTTCTTTCTGTCAGAGTGTGTTACCGAAAATACCGAAATTGGTGTAATAGTTTGTAATGGTTGAAATGACGACCAAAATTTTGCTTGAGAAACTGCCTAACCCACTGTTTGAATACTCACTTTGTGTTTCTATATGCGTTGAAGAAAGCGGTTTAATTCTCTACATAGTTATTACTTAATATTTTTTGTTACACTGCCTTGACAATATATTACCGATTAGCTTGTGAGATATATATATTCGACTAATATTTGGCGTAGGTACTCAAACTAAAGCTCTCTCTTTTAGTTAATGATGATGAAAACATATTTTTGTACAAGTTGGTGTAATAAATAATTGTATAATATTTTGCAAACAGTTTCCGATGAAGAATAAATCTATAGGTTTGTGCTTCGTACTAATTTTCCCTTATTTTACACTTTTTACTCTCGTCAGTCCTTTCATTGTTATTCATCAATTACTCTTTTGATTGCCATTATTTTTTAACAAAATGTGATGAATTGAGCTTCGGTCATAAAATTTCTTTCCACACTTCATGAATTGCCTGCAACGAAATCATAAAAATTGATTGCATTTAATCTACGTGCACCGCTGCGTATAAGCAACGTTAATTCAGCCTTTGCACTGCGCTTATGAAGCGTTTTCCTTTTTAATAAACTTGAAAGGGCAGGAAATGAAATTTTCCATCCACCTGCGTAACTTTTTCTAAAACAATTACCTGCTGAGCGCTTCATTTTTAATCTGATAAAAATGCCTTTCATTACGCAGCTTATCAATGGCAGCAATAAAAGCCGCAACAAAAACAGCAAGCACTAGCAAAGTTAAAAAGTATGAACGTGCAACAAAAAGAAAACGCTAGAAAGTTGTAAAATAAAATAAACTACCATAAAGATGTAAAGGAAAATTTTTAAAACAACATAGCACGCAGGCGATAGAAGAAATGGCAGCAATTCAGAATTGTCTTCACACCTTATTGCACTGCTGCACGCCGCCTCGCCCACATTTAACCCATGATCAACCACAAGCGGCAAGTGGGCTACAGCAAAATTTATCGCTAGAAGAAAGTAAAAAGGAAAAAACAAGAAAAAAAAGAATAACAATAATAACAATAAAAGTAAAATAGCAAAACCCAAAGGACTGACTTTCTTATTTAACGTTGCTACTTAATTTCAGGCTCCATTTTATACGCGAAGATGGCACCCACTTTTCACTATCGTCTTCGACCATTATTGCCAGAATTACTTTTCCGTTCCGGTCCAACAATAGCGATCAAACAACAAAAACAACGGTAATGAGAGCAGAGTAATAATGAAAGGAATAAAGAAAGATACCGCGTAAGCGAAATCGCTGCCATCTGCAAAAGACAATAGAAGGCGAAGTAGGTGAAGTAGGCGAAGCACATGTAACGTGCAACGCGAACAGCCGCTACTCAGTTAGTATTTAAGCAGGCCGACAAAGTGGGCAGGCAGCTGCTGGCACAATGAAGCAGCGCCAACAAATGTAATGAGTTTTCTTTGCATTTTCCGGCTGCAATTGTATCGTAAAATTATTCGTTCGTTCGAGCATCATGCCCCAGTCGTTTGACTTGCCTGCCCCGGAGCATTCGACATACACTTAGCAACAAACGTTTCTACTTATAATATTTTATTGAAAAATTTTCTGGAAAATATGGAAAAAGTAGCAAAAATATATTAAAAGGAAGCACATCTAACGAAAGGCAACTAAACGAGACAAAATAAAAGTAAAAGTTCGGCATCTTAAAATCTCCAATGAAGTAGACTGCGTGGTGGGAGCAGATGTTGCTGCAAAGAAGCAAATATATATATATATGTATATGTGTAGGTGTAGTGCGGTGCAGTACTGCATGAACTGCGAAAATGGACTCATTTATTGATAATACGAATGTATGAGGAAACGAAGACAGTGGTGAAAAAACCACGGACACATGGAATTATTGAATTTTTGATATTTGCTCCATTCAATTGGCTTTCATATTACATTTGGCAGCTATTTAGGTCATAGAGTTTAAGTAAGAAAGCCAATTACTTTTAAGAGAATTTTTAAGACGATTCCTTTTAATAAAGAAGGTAGTTAAAGCAGGTAATTGTACTAAGGAAATTACATAACTTTGATTTAGCACAATATTGGTTGGAAGTATCATGTAGCTAACTGCCGACACCTCTCTAAGATTCTAAGATTTGATTTTTTCGATGAAAATCAGTGAAAAAACTATTATTGATTATGTAAGTAATTTCCTCGAAACACTGTCTTTGAAGTCGCTTTTCAAGATTTCTCGAGAACTACTCAACCGATCTTCATGAAATTCTACGCAGGCCTTTGAGATAAAATTCATAAGGACATGGACGAAGGATTTTTCTTTTCGATAACAAGTGCTTTTCACTGAAATTTTATTTTTTTGTAAAAATGTCTACCAAACATCAAATTTTCGTTTTTTTCCTTCGTCCAAGTTCTAAGTAAAGGTTCTAATTAAAATACGTATTTTTTCACTTTAGATGATCCTGTAAGGAGTTATCCTGCCAACGCGGGCGCATCTTTTTTCCGAGGGGTAACCGGAAATGGCGTAGCAATGGCCGAGTTTAAAATATGAATGTGTTTCCAAAAATTTCTGAACTTTTTTGTTAACAGTGTATGTTTGTAACAATAAAAAATTATAACAAAATATTTTATTTTTTCAGTTGAGAAAAAGTCTTGAAGAAAGACTTTTTTTTACCCGAGGAGATTCATTTAACCCCTAAATTAGTCATGATGGTCTATAATTTTTTCATGATATTCAGTTATGTTTACAATTTTATCAAAGAATGACATAAACAAGAACAACACTTACAAATTGGTCAATTTATTAGCAAAATAATCGCCCTCCATTTGCAACTTTTCGCGCGCTTTGCCATTTTGTGCTCGTAATAATTGACCACCTGTGCTCACTATTCATTAAATTGTTGAAAATTTCAAGCGCAAATTTTCTTTACATAATGTTCAAGAGCCAATAACATCTACGTCTTCACCGTTCAAAGTAATGGAAATATTGGTGCCGTTCAGCCAAGTGTTGCTGAACACCGCAATTTATTGATTTGAAGACTTTCTCAAGAACTAGGACTGTCTCAAACCACAACATGGCTGATTTTGAAAAAGGCTTTGGGCTTCCATCACTCAAAACTGTAGCCATTGAACCACTCTAAACGTCGTTAATTTGCTGATTTTGATTTTTGCATCGATCCGAAATTGTTTCGAGATGAAGCTGGTGACCCATTTACTGTTAATGGTGAGCGGTATACAAGTAGATCGCTGATTACCAACTTTTTCTGGCCGCAATTGGAAGAAGTTGATCTTGACAACATCTGGTTCGAACAGGTTCCAGGGCTATGTGGTACACTGCACTTGCAACAACGGAATTATTGTGAAAAAAGTTTGTAGATTTGATTCTTTGAAAAAATTGTGACATTATATGGTGCTAAGAAGTTGGGATTTAATACCTTTAGACTACTTCGTGTGGGGTTATTTGAAGTTATTGGGCTCTAGCAATAAATTCAAGCTATAGAAGTTGATATTGAATAAATCAGGTAGTTGCTGCCATTTGAATTACTATATGTTTTATTCATAACTTAATTGTGTCGATTGAACTTCACATTAAATAAAAACACATTTAAATTTCCTTAAAAATTTTTGTGTTTTTTGTTTTTTAATGGAATCGTATCACTTTTATTGGAAAACACTATATATAAGAAACTGTTACTTTCGAGTTACAAGTTCTTACTGATTCGTTTATAAACAATGTTTTCAAAGTTAAAATGGTTTTATACGAGTATGTCGTAGTATTTGGCTTGACGTATGATGTCAAAATGGAATCAGGACTTGATACTTGTGTATTGTTCGTCTTAACACAGGTTTCGATTGTTCTTGTAGTGATCAAAAACAGTTAGTTTTATCTTTTGGAAGACTATTAAGACATGTTATTGTCTATCGTTCGAATTTTGTCTTTATATCTACTCTTACATGCATATACTGGTTAAATCTCTTGAATATTCGAGAAGTTATTTTTAGCTAGAGTTTTCCAAAGTTGACATTCTGATACAGAAGGCAGAAAATGTATTGTAAACTCAATCGAGTTCATAAATCACTTCAAGACGTATTTGGTAAAGGTTGTCTGTTTTTTCGGAAAAACTATGTAGATGTGTTGGATCTATACAACTGGAACAACACAGAACAGTACAGCGGAGGGTACACAACCATTTGCTGACCACTTCTCTTTCAAAAATCAGAAAAACCAACCGCCAAAGATGAAAAACTATTCAGCACGACACTATGAGCTCTCCTGAGATGTAACTGCATGTTTGAGCACCCAAAAAATTTGATTTGAAGAGTCATTTACCGTATAGTTCTGACCTCGCACCGAAAGACTTCATTAAACTAAAAGATCATCATTTTCTGACACCTAAAGAGTCGGTTGATGCGTTCAGAAACGCCTCAATCAGACAGCCAAAAGTGTTTGAAAATTGGTTTAAGCGCATCCAAAGTTTATATATCTTAATGAAAAACAGTAAATTGATTTGCGATAATTATTATTTCTTTTTGTTCTTTAGTCTCGAAATAAAGGGTTGTCAAAAAAGTCTTGCGGTATTTTTATTGAATTTTATTTTTTTTGTATTGAAAATGAAATGAATTTTTAATGACTCATGCCCAGCTCTTGACCGATGCTACGGCTGCTACTATGCCGGTCTTTTTCGACCAATTCAGGGATTTTATTGCAATATTCGACGACAGGTCTTCCGGAGCGTGGCGCATCTTCGACCACCTTTACACCAGAACGAAAACGTTGAAACCATCGTTGTGCGGTGGAAATGGAAACTGTATCGGGTCCATAAACTGCACAAATTTTATTGGCGGCTTGAGATGCATTTTTGCTTTTATCGTAGTAGTACTGTAAAATATGGCGTATTTTCTCTTTATTTTGCTCCATGTTTGCGACGCTATAACTCACGAACGACTTAAAAGAAACGACAATCAATCAAACACGTGTTAGCGCGTGAAATGAGCTTTCCAAAAAGGTATAGTAAGGACCGATGCGACGAATACTAGAACTACGCGCTTTCAGCGCCAACTAGCGAAAATACCGCAAGACTTTTTTGACAACCCATTATTTATAATTAACCAGCATTCTTCACCCTTTTCCCGGTAGTTGCATGTATCTCTCTAATACCCATCCTCAATGCCACTAAGAAGATAATTTACATTCTATTTCAGTGGAGAACTGAAAACTTACAAATTTATTATTTCCAAAATTTTACTCGCATCTGATATCTTTTGCTGCACTGTAGCTTTCTATTATGCTCTACATATAGTTGAATGATTATAAATATGAAGGAAACTTTTTGCGGTGAACACCATCGCCTTGATGTTGTTCCCGATACAGCAAATTTATCAAAGCTCTTTTTGCCAAAGTTCCGTTTTTTATGTGAATTTGTAAATTATATCGCGATTGAGAAGGATATACATAAATCCAGAAAAAACGGTGGCTTAACCGTGCAACGGTATGGCAGAAAGGAAAGAAAAATCGTATTAGAAAGCAATCAAGTGTCGCCGCCTCTGGCTGCTTGCAACCGGCTCCAACTTGAAATACGCGTTTATTTATTGCAGGGTCGATGTTACAGTACGTCCTTATGAATGTAATTCATTTTCGTTTTAAATTAGTTGGTTTTTCGTTCATTACCTACAACAATAGTAGCAACAAAAAACAAATATGATACATACGTACAACATATGTATGTATATTGCTTGGTGTGAATATATAGATATTTGTTTTTTGCTGGAAGCTTATGTCATGGGCGAGGTTGAGGCAATATAATGCTGTTAAAGACCTTTGAAGTAAAATATTGGTTTTAATAATAAGTAAACTTCAAAGATGTCGATAATAATAATTCACTTTGGCTAGATAAATGGATGACGAAAAGAATCGATTTCACACAGTTTTTAACAACGCAGAATGGTTTTAGTATACGGGGATAGAAAGAGAATTTTCGGATCATTTAGTTTTTAGTGACGCCACTAAACTATTTTTGATAATATTTGTTATGATCTAAGTTATCTATTGCTATGAAAATTAGACTGTCAAATTGACAGTATATTGCATTTGGTCAAGTTGCTTATGAGCTTATCTCCATGTTTTCACTGCATAACAAAAAGAGGCAAAAGGCAATATTGTTACCAAATTAAATTCATCATAGCTTTTTTTGAGATATGTACTTTAAAATAATTAGCTCTTAGGGACCCATACACTGATCTCACTATCGAAACTACTTCTACCTGAGTTGATTGTTACAATCGTCACAACCAAACACAACACACGCGGGATGGGATTGATACCGAGAGTTGAAGAAGAGAGCCAGATGATTTGCAAACAAAAAAGAGAGAGGCCGAAATGCGTAAGTAGGAAAAGTATGAAAAACTGCCCTATAGAGATAATGCTCGAAAATTCTACGAAAAATGTGTCGACTAACAGAAGGTTTCTTGACTGGAGCATACTCTTGTAGAACTCCCGAAGATGATCTAGTGACTGATGCCCAGAGCATACTGAAATTATACAGGGAACACTTGTCCAATTTGCTAAATGGCAGTAAAAGCATAACCCAAGAAGATGGTGAATCCGATTCGATGAAGCAAACGACGATGTTGTAGTTCGAATAGCAATTGTCCATCTGAAGAACAACAAAGCGGCGTGGGTCGATGTCTTGCCTGCTGAGGTATTCAAATCCGATGGCAAAAAACTGTTAAGGAGCTTGCTTCAGCTTCTCTGTAGAATATGGTCGAACGAAAGCATGCCCGACCATTGGAACCACTGTGGGATAAGCCTCCTCAACAGCGCGAATAAGGTTCTATCGAGCGTATTGTGTGAAAGATTAAAGCCCTCCGTCAACAAACTGATTGAACCTTATTAGTGTGGCTATAGGCCTGGAAAATCAACAACTGATATTTACCATGCGCCAAATCTTCGTCGATTTCAAAGCTGCTTTTGACAGTACGAAAAGGAGCTGCCTTTATGCCTCTTTGTTTGAATTTGGTATTCCCGCAAAACTAATATGGCTATGTGAACTGACGTAGAGCAAAATCAAGAGCTGCGACATCGATAATACTGGCCGAAGCAATCGCACCTTAGTTCCGCTTTTTCCAGTTTGGACAAAGAAGCGAAGCAAGCAAGCTTTCACGACATGGCTTCCAAGACACTGTCTTTCTATATGGTACAGAGGCATAGATAATGACAACATCTGATGAATCGGCGTTAGGAGTTTTCGAGAGAATGGTTCTACAGAAGATTAATGGTCCTTTGCGTTTGGCAACGGCAAATTTTTCAGTCGATGGGACGATGAGCTCTACGAGATATAGGACGAAATTGACACCGGCTATGCTGGCTAAATCATGTCGTCCGAATGGATGGAAACATTCCGGTTTTGAAAGTATTCGACGCAGTACCCGCCGGGGGATGCAGAGGAAGAAGAAGACCTCCACTCCGTTGGAAAGATCAAATGGAGAAGGACCTGGTTATGCTTGGAGTCTCCAGTTGGCGCCAAAGATGGAAAAGAATAACGACTGAATGAAGACATGTGTTATGTCATGTGCAATAGTTTATTCGTCAGGTTAGGAATGCCAGCGCCAAATTCTGCAACGAAGGACTGCATTGTTTAATGGTAAATCTGCTGAAGGTTTCTTTGGGCAATTGTTGACTATCGGTAATAGTTGAGTACCTGTTAATGCATCGAGCGGATTGATTTCATTTCCCCGATAATTTCTGCAATTTTGTCTCATCCAAAGACGAACTTATCACAAAACATCATTACTAACCACAAAGGTAATGAATTGTTGAGTGATCAATTTTAGCAAAGAATAAAGATGTATAAGACCTAACCTACGTGTACAGAATAAGGACATCGGATCAATGCATGAATTCAAATATATTGGTTAAGTAATAAATGAAGATGAAGCCACTAACTAATCAATTGAATATTTAAACTCCTTGGATGAGCCTGGCTTGCCAACTCACAATTCACGCCTAATGGATGGCTCCGTAGTAATAATGCTTCGAAACATAAACGAAATAAAATTATGCAACGGTGCGCGTTTGTTGGTAAGTAAACGATGGGTTTTGCGTTACTATACTCAAAGGAAAATTCGAAGGTAAGGAAGTTTTTTTTTTCGGAGTATACCGATGATCCCAACCGATATGCCGTTTGAGGTTAAAATGTTTCAATTTCCGATTCTGTCATTCGTAATGACCATTAACAAACCACAAGGTCAATCTTTTAAAGTTTATGGTTTGAATCTGGAAGACCTATGTTTTCGCATGTGCATTTATTTGTGACATGTTCAAGGGACGGAAGGTCATCTGCGTTGTTTGTTTTTGCGCACGATAATTAAACTGAAAAGATCGTGTATCACAAGGTACTTAACTGAAGAGTACGACCTCTGCACTAGAATACATGAACAATAATGAATCATTAAAATACTTAAATAGTTTATTTGTATTTCCTTCAAAAAAGACTTAACCAAAACCAAGACTTTCTTATTTGTTTCCTCTAAGGCAAAACAGAGTTTGCCGAGACCTTTATTCAAAAAAGACTTAACCAAATCCAAGACTAGAATATATATACTTGTAAGCTTGTAAGTGATCATCGTTCTGAGCTTAGTCGGTTTAGCCAAGCCCGCCTGTCGGTCTGTCTGATATACCAAAACTAGTCCCTCAGTTTTAGAGATATCGATCTGAAATTTTGCATAATTTCATTTCTCTCTGAGAAGCTTTGTAGGAATCGTCGATATCGGACTACTATAGCATATAGCTGCCATACAAATGGTCGGAATTAAGTTCTTGTTAGGTTTTTATTTCAAGAGGTATCTCTACGAAATTTAGCATGGGTTATGTTTACAGCAGTGCTCTAATCCGCAAAGAAATTATTCACATCGAATTGCTATAGCATATATGTGCCGTATAAACTGACTGACCAAAGGTCTTGTAAGAAATAGTTTGTATTTGTGAAGGGTTTTATGGATTCGGTGCAACCGAAGTTCAAGCTTTCTCTTGTTTTTGGCTTCAGCTCTTTTCCACACATAGAAAATTATCTAAAAATTAAAGTGTTTTATATATCTAATGGTGTCGTATACTTGTATGGTATCAGTACATGTAGAATTATCTATAATCAGTGCGCCCCAGTATTTATTTTTGTTTGTGAGCAAAAATATTTTCTTCATTCTTCTTATTGAAATACTCAGATACATACAAATTAAATATCAGCGAAAGGTAACGAATTTATGTGTACCCATCCCTAAATTAATATTAAGAAAACAAATGAAGTAAGATTGCGTGTGAGTGTGCGTTCGGTGGCAAATCTAAGGCAATGCAATAAAGTAGCCAATATAATAATGAATGACCAAACGAAAATGAATAAGCAAAGACAGTGATACACATCTAAAGCTTAGGGGCAAGCAGACTCCAGAATCATTGTTGCCTTGATGAGGACAATTTCGTAAAAAATTGTACATACTCCCTCCTTACAAGTTGTGAGGAAAGCGCGGTTTCGTTGTCCTTCGTTGCGCTTCAATTCGCCACAAATTCAATTTCGTTCGATTCATTTCGTTTTGGTTTAGAAATATTCGATTTTTCATTTGCAATATTCATTCGAATTAAAATACTTTTTGGCTCAGCCATTCTCTCCCTCAACTGACTTTTTTGCTATTCTGCCGTCTTAGGACACAATTTCTCAATATAAACGTAATAAATGCAAATGAGTTTTTGCTGTGTCTGTTTCGGATTGTACGGTTGATAGACCAAATACACTTTATAAGCAAGGAATGTAGAAACTCATTTAGAGTAACGGTGGAGATACAGAATGAAATGTATGAAATATTTCTTAAAGATTTTAGTAGACCAGCAATTTTATTGCGGCGAATCAACTTGCCTTTAACCTCATGCAACAATATTTTGCATATTATATAAATATGTTAGAGTTCGGCTATTGTTATCTGAAGATTATGAAAGGATACGTTCAATTGTGAAAAAAATATTATGACGATTTGAACGAATTTACATGTTTGCGTGTGGGTCTTTCGTATTTGATTTTAATGGAATTCATATTTTGTCATAAATTACCATTTGGACATTCATAAATAAAATATGATTCAAAATCCAGATTCTTGGACAGAAAGTGAGCAGTTGGACTAAAATATTATTCAAGTTTTTCTCTATTTGAAATGAAAACGAGTAAGGAAGTCTGAAATTGAAATTCATTTCATAATATTGCAACTTGCTATTATTAAAGTCGGAGAAATATTTTTAGGTTTTAGCAAGAGTTTATTCCAAAAAAGTTACAAAAGAATTCAACATTCATTGTTCGACGAAAACTTTAATTTATTAAAATCGAATTTTTATCTTATTAAATAATATTAAAGCTCATAGACCAATTTAGTTTTATAATATATTTTAATTCCCAACAGAGAAAATTATATTCAAATGATCTTTAAATAAGACATATCTGACGACAATTGATCGAAGAAGCTAAAATTAATACGCATATTTGGAAAACGTCAACAAAAGGATCGGAATTCATTACATTAGGTATATAGGATTTACACTAAGGTCTGATCAGTTTAGGTCAGCAACACACCATTAATATAATTTGTTAAAGTTCACTTAATTTCATTAAAATGTTATATATTTTAATAAACCTGAACGGTTTAAGCTCAGATGGATCATTATAAAGGGTATATTGGCGGCGGAAACGGACTGAGCTGACTACACAAAATGTTGACAATAGTCAGGTATACTTGTTTTCATACTTTGTAAATATGTATTTACTTTCACACTGACCGTCATATTCGGCTTCAGGTTTGTTACGATAACGAAAATCATTATATTTCAAAAATTATTTTTATTTTTTTATTTTTATTTTTTTTTTATTTTATAATCATTTATACAATAAAATATTTATTATATAAATACGTGAAATCGCAGCACTGGCTACTAGGCCTTCAGCCGCCTTATTAATAGCTTAGGTACTATTATTGTGTTAGTTGTTAGTGTGTTAGATGTATTTTAGTAAGTTTTATATGTAATCATTACGTTTTTATCTGAGGGATTTTTTAATGCTTGTGCTAAGTCTATGTTGTCAGAGTAATGTGTTGTTGAGTGGATTACTGGACAGTCTGCTAGTATGTGTTGAATTGATACGGAGTTGTCACAAAATGGGCAATTGGAACGGGATTTTCCCACAAGTATATGGGAGTGAGTTAGGATGGTGTGTCCGATCCTGGGCGAGTTTGATGGCGCTTATTTTCGTGGTGGGCCCGTACAAGGTTGGTATTCTATCTGGGTTGATGATGGCGTAATTATGAGTGTGTAGTTTCCAAGCATTTAAGTTTTCTTCGAGCATTTTGTGTTTGATTTTGATTGCCAGTTATTCCCACGTGGCCCGGAATCCATATTATTTTGATTTTTCTCCCAGCGCTGATCATGGCGTCTCTGATTTTGCTTATTATCGGATTGTAATTTGATAACGACTTAATGGCTGAGATGCAAGACTTGCTGTCGGTGCAAATGAGGTATTTACCATTGTGTTTTTTTGCATGCTCGACCGCCTTCAATATGGCAGATGCCTCTGCTGAGAAAACCGAACTCATATGAGGAATAAGCCAGTTGCAGATTGTATTACCTGTGTTCGGGACCACGGAAAAGGAAGTGTATTCGAATGACTTAGATCCGTCTGTGAAGATCAACTTCCAGCCATTTTTTTCGTATTCATGCTCCATTTCAAAAACGTTTTTTTGAAAACATCGTTTGGTGTGTTCTGTTTGGACAGCTTGGATAGTTTGTTGGGGAGTGATTCACACGGGATTAGCCAATGAGGATGAAGGGGCTTTACTTTATTCCTCACAGACAGTGGAAGAGCATTTTTTTTGCAAAGATAACGCATTTTGTTATTGCTGAAAAAATTTTTGTTAGCCTGGTACGCCTCAGCGAAGTAGCAAAGGCCTTGGTCAGCGACGAGTTTGTGCTTTCCACCGCTTTTGATAGCAGACGGTGGGTTGCGTCTTCAATCCTGTGTTTTACACTTGGTAGACCTGACTCCGCAAGAATGATTTCAATTGGTGATGTTGAAAAAGCTCTGAGGCAACGGCGTATCGCGCAGTGGTATGGGGCACATATAAGCTTGATTTTCAATCTCAAACAATAGTGTATTCAATATTATACGTTCAGTTAAAACCTTGTATTAGGTATATGTCAGATAGTGATATGTTTATACCCTGAACAGGGTATATTAAGTTTGCCACCAAGTTTGTTACACCCAGAAGGAAGCTTCGGAGACCCTATAAAATATATATAAATGATCAGTATGTTGAGCTGAGTCGATTTAGCTATATCCGTCTGTCTGTCTGTCTGTCTGTGTGTCTGTATATATATTTCAACTTTCCCTCAGTTTTTAAGATATCGTTGTAAAATTGTACAAACGTCACTTTCTCTTGAAGAAGCTGCTCATTTGTCGGAAGTGCCGATATCAGACCACTATAACATATAGCTGCCATACAAACTGAACGATCGGAATCCAGTTCTTGTATGAAAAACTTTCACATTTGACAATATATCTTCACGAAATTTGGTATGAGTTATTGTTCATAGAAATAATGTAATATCGGAAGAAATTGTTCAGATCGGCTCAACATAGCATATAGTTACCATACAAACTGGACACATAGTTACTAAAAGAAATGCACCCGTGAAGGGTATATTAGCTACAATGCAGCCGAAGTTAACCTTTTTTCTTGTTTTATCTGCTTTTGGCATTACTTTTCATTAGCATATTAACGGAAAACGATCTCTCTGAGTTTCATTAAAGCACTTCAGCTACCATCATAAAATTGACGTTCTGTAATGAATGTGTTTCAAGCGCTTCACTCAACTTATGGTCAACATAATCGGCTTGCTGAGAGAGCTATTCGCAACCTTATCACCCATTTTGAGACTCAACATTAATTATTGGATAATATTCTTAGCCTTAGCTAAGAATGTCCATGAAGATCGTGAAGAGTTGATGGGCGTTATTCGCAGCAACATACGTCAGTATGGAACGACTTGGCGCATTTTACGTTGAGATCTTAAATTGAAAGCGTTCCAGAGCTGCCATTTCATTCAGAAAAAACAACGGTTTGGTGTGGTTTGTAGGCCGGTGGAATCATCGGTCCATATTTCTTCAAAAATGATGCCGGCGAGAACGTAACCGTCAATAGATATGTTTATCTATGCGGACAATCCCGCTTCGATTCAGAAATTGGCATCCTAAGTGCCATTCGCCAGTTCCTAGTCGAAATGCTCGAACGAGTCATTGGAAATGTGTGAATTCGGCTGGAAGTTGTTTATACATATTAAGTATATGGCATACCGGCGTACTATTAACATAAAAGATTTTCCTTGAATTTCTATAATATACCTCACGTACTGACCGATATTTTCGATGAAAAGCTTAGTAATAGAAGCTGGGTTCCACTTATTCGCTATCTCGGGTCTTGAAAAGTTTTAGACCGATTTGTAAAATTTTTTGTCATTAGGTGCCACACCGGTAACTATTTATGCAAAGATTTATCCGGATATATTGATAGATACCAACTAAAACATCCTTTTGGTGTATTTTTGCTCCAGTTATAATCTCTTTTCACAGTAGTGAAAAACGCCTTTATGGAAGACTCCCCATCAAACCATTATGGCAGCTAAATTGCTTTAAGAGTGTGTGAGAAGATAACTAGTTGAACGACGGCCGGCTTTCATGTGGAGGTTATCTCGAATAAGTTTTGACATTGATTTGGTCGATGTATTCATTTCCATCGACATAAGATGCTTTGGCGAACAGTCTCTATGGCTGAAATAGTTTGAATTAAGCGAGGACAACCAGTCATTCCATCAACTAAAGACGTTTGGGAAAAACGATCAATAATGCGCCCTCTCTGTATGAAATATAAATATAGTACCAGAATTTATGGAAATACTAAGTATATTAATTACTATCAACAAAAGTTATTCAACATTATAAACTATAACATTAATACTGTCATGTGAAAGTTGAGGTTATATAATTAAGTTTCGGTTTTGTAATTATTAACGACATACAAGTACTTTTACTAATACAGCTTTTTGAATGTATCGAGTTGTCTCACTAACAGTGTTCACATAATGCTCTTGAGAAAGCAATGTGATAACATAATGAGTGTCGTACTTTGTGGTATCATGAGATGAAGGGAAATCCGAGATTAGAAGTTGAAGTAATTAGTGATAAAAGTGAAAACTTACCATAAAGTATGTAAAAAAATTATAAACTCGGAGACTTTAGCTATTGGAGACTGCAAATATCTATTGGCAATGATGAGAGTCACTCCAGGTTCCCCGGCTCATACATAGAAATGAGTGATATAACAACCTCAATCGTCGTGTAAATTCGGAACTGCTCCATGTCCATATATTCACACTGCTTTTATGACATATGATCCATGAGATCTTCCAAAAAAAGATTTTTTCAAAAAGTGAGATGAATAGGCCCATGTATTTCTTTTTTTCTTAGTGGTACACCGGAATCCAGCTCAAAAACGCAACTGCTATTAGATCGGATATCAAAGAGATAGCCATCTTAATCCTCACATAAACGTTTGAGAAAATAGGTCAACTAATGCAACCACGTACGCTCGTGGGACGGCTTCTCCTTCCCTTGAATTTAGAGTAGGTAAAAGGGCGAAATAAAAAATATTAAAACACATGGCTACAGTCTCTTTTTTGTGGTTGTAGCTGACGTAAACCGTAACGTTCTAAATCGCTACATGCCTTGCATTGTTAGCTGGTTGGCTGTAAGCTTTTGAAAAATGCGCGGTGGACCACTTTTAAACCCGAGCACAGGCAGTTGCATGTACAAAACCAGCAAGTGCAATTTAACGTATTTTTCGGAAATAAATATGCAAAATAAACGATGCGTAAAGGCATACACATACATATGCACACACGTAAATGCCATGTCGGGGCAAGGAAAGAAAAGCTGCGAAAGCTCCATCGTACTGGATCAAATTGCTTCACACCACCACAGATAAATGCTTTACTGCACCCAAAGCGACAACAACTATTACTTTTATGTTTTGCAACTTTATAACTGTACTCACACTGAACGCAGAAGCTTGGGTTTGTCGTATTATACAATTTTATTTTTACTTTCGACACTCCATGTAACTTTTTGTTCTAGCTCTCGGTTAACTTTGGTTTTTGGTAATTGTGTAAATGACAATCATTTTTCAAATAGCTCTTAGTATCCTCAAGCTAATGCCGCACGCAACGGAGGTTGTCAAATAGAAGTTTAACGCGCAACGCATGACACAGTTGTGTTATAGGGTGTCAGTGGAAGGGCATTTGAAAGTCTATTGTGCCTTCTCCTAAGTCACAACGACCCACTTAGTCCCAGAATATTGATAAATTTCTATATATTGTTAGGTGCTAATGAGGCGATATGATCCCTATTCGGATAGGGATCCAATTGACTCTGGAGTTCCAGACTGTTTGTCGCAGAACCGCCAATTTGCGCAAGAAGTTAGGTCCATGTCATATACATAAGCGCTTCTTGAGCTTATAGTAGCCAGTGAAGAATGCGACAAGTAGCCTGTGTTAGCCCCTTGGGAGGTTGATTACATATTTAAACCTGTTGAGGACGTAACCACCTATTAGTAACCTGACCGTTGGAGGTTTATCTCTACGCACCGGCTTATGGCAAAGATCTCTGCTTGAAATGTGTTCGGAAAACTTTCCATAAGTATGGAGAGTTTGTTGCATGATCTTGCGATTCCTGCACCAATACCCTCCGACGTTTTCGAGCCGTCGGTGTATCACTTGATTGTACTATCCCTACGCAGTAGCTCCAGAGTGGAATCATTCAATTCAGCCTAAGGGTAACCTTGAACTTCTTAGTGAAGTTTACTCTTTTTGCTGTTCCTTGGAAGAAGAGCCAATTGCACTACACCACTAAGCCCTTCATACGCTGGGATGAGATTACCTTACGTCTGTCTTTTTGCTGTCATTCGAAGTAGTGTGTGTTTGGCTGATGTTCTTGCCTTGTAGCTTCAGGATTGACCAGCTGATTGACTGCACACCATTAGTGCTTTAGTGGCTTCGACCAAGGTCAGGTTAACATGCTGTTTCCACGGCAGAGTGGAATCCTCACATTGTTAGTTAGCAGAACTAGTAGGTCGTCCCCGACAAGGCTTCATAACAGGGAGGATAATCTTCCAGTGTCTACCCGTAGTCCAACACAAGCCATCTCGCTTAGATTGGGTAGTCGCAAGGCCATTGTTTACTGCAGACTCAACTAAGTGGACTATGGCTTCGGCCCATTTTGTTGAAGGAAAAACAGAAAAATATCTAGTTAAAAATTTAAATTTCATATATTATTAAATACTTCTGATTGACTAATATTTGGTTGTACAGCCTCGATGCACCAACGTTGCATGGGATCTTGACACTGCGTAGTCGGGAATAGCCAAAGTTCTGTTTTAATTGATGGATTTGTTCTTGCTATAACTTGCTTAAATTTTCCAATAAATTTTTGATTGAATTCAGGTTTGCGCTGGTCAGGATATTATGTTGATGTTTTCTGATGCAAATCCCTCCTAAGCTAACTAGGTCAATGATTTAAGTCGTTATCCTGTTTACACATTTTTCAGCTGACAAATGGCAGCACGACATTCATTAACAGGTCTACATACTCTGTTCAGTCCATGGTGCCATATGTAAAATATGTAGGACCAACACCATAGTACGAAAAGTAAACCTATACCATAATACTCAAAAAACCATGTTTAAAATTTTAGGTAGCCTGCCTGGAATAATTTATGTGTTTGGTAGCGGGCGGACTTAATTTTTGGAGCCTGTTCCTTCAAACTTGAGGGGGGAGCCTGCTTTAGTGGCTTAAAAAATTCGATTTTTTGGAAGAGTTTTCTGGGAAGGAAAGAAACAAGTGATTATAGCAAAATTTCTAGGGTTTATAGTTATATATTTAAACATCATTCACAAATTTTTTAGATACGAAATCTTGGATATTCTGCCTTTGGGTGCGATGCATCTCGCATGTGCATTTGTCGGACGGCGGACAGGATGCAGGTCGTAATTTCTGCCGGAAACAAAAAATTCAAAGAGATTCATATTTGCTAAAAGCTTATCTTCTAGTTCAACTAAAAAAATGCCAAAAAACAGGTTAAAATTCTAAAAAATTTTAAAAATTGAAAAAAGTGGTTTTGACCAAAAAAATTTACTTTATGTTGTTTTGAAATATGTTCCAACTTGAATTTTCTTAGTCTTTTTTTAGTTTAAATAGAAGATAATTTAATGCCAAAGATAATAAACTTTGCTCCAATTCCATACGACGTTTAGTTTTTTTTCTATCCTGCCCGCCAATTCAGTAAAATTGTAAAAATGAAAAACCGAGAAAGTTTTCGCTTGCTGCCCAAGCGCTAATACATCTGCTAGACGCTCGGTCACTATTTCCCTTCTAGCGTCGAAAATATTTGGAATTCCCATCTATAACTTTGGGGACATATTCTTAGATTATTTTTAAAGAGACTTAAGCAAAAAAAAAATCGATTTTTTGAAGCTTCTAAAGCAGACTCCCTCCTTAATTCTTGCACACACAAGTTTCTTAGCTTCCAACGACTTGTAAGAGTAGTAAGCGACAAGTTTAAGCAAGTCTTTGATATTTGAGGACGATTAGGACTTGAATTTTATAAATTGTGCAGTTGGTCTATCTTACAAGGTTCGTTCCAAAGTAATCGGAACTTAAAAAAAAAACAGAACAAATGGTTTTTTCGACAAAATCAATTTGTTTTATACAAAATGGAGACTATTGCTTCAATAGAGCTTTTTGCATGGTCCAAAAGCATGTCGAACGAATGTTTTAGCTCGATGTTGCGGAGATGTTCAATTCCATTCCCAAGAATTTCAATGATGATTTCGGCTGATTTTTGGTGAATTCACGCACAGTTTCGATGGAATTTCCGGTGATCACGGATTTTGATTGGCCCACATGTTGGTCGTAATTTATGTCCTCACGACCACTTTGAAAACGTTGAAACCACTCGTGCACTCTGCTACGGGGTATGCAATCATCGGCAAACTTGTTTCATCAATTGAAACGTTTCAGTAAAAGTTTTACCAATTTTAAAACAAAATTTAATGTTGGCCTTTTGTTCGAAGCTCATTTTCCCACCGATAACACAAACATACTGACGCTTAAAACGCAATAACTTCATTTCCAATCAATGAAATGTCATGAAATTTTCGCTCGAGAATCGTTAAAGATAGCAGATTCTAACGCACTAGTCGGCATATAGATAGCTTAACTTAGTCACTTAAATACATTGTTTTATCATGGCTATCTCATAAATTACATTTATCGGCCCCTAGCGACAAACACTACTGTTTTAATGAACAGCTTAGTGTTGCAGAAAATATAAAAATGCGTCTTAGAAAAGGCAGTGGAAGCAAATTCAATGGAATTTTTTCGTTCTTATAACTTCAAGTGTCCATCCTTCCAAATTAATCAAACTTGTTCACTTGGAAAGTCAGATAAGTCAGGACAGATCTTTAAACAAAATAAGCTATCACAGTACTACAGTCATGGAGACAACTCTATACTAATACGGATATAGTATAACTGACTTTAAATCATATTGGAGTGCAAGATATCTCAATAGAATTAAATGACAATAATCGGTTCTCGATTTATGATTTTTCTGCTTATTACCTTTAAGACCTGTTCTCTCTTTAACCATGAACCAAGAAATACAATTTTAACCTCCATGCACTGAAAATCTTTATCATTTTCATTAACATAACTCACGTATTGGCTGATATATGCCGTATAAAGTCAATCGAAAGTTTGAAAATCTTAGAAACATATATGGGGCCTCTGGGAAGTTTTTACCTGATTTAAACCATTTTTAGTTCACAAAAATACTATGGCCAGAAAAGTGTTCTCTTTGAGTTTCAATTGTATATCCCATACATAGATCGGTCAAAAGTCAACTGCAGATACTTGAGTCCACATTTCCGATATTTGATGCCTTGAACGGTTTTGGTTGGATTTGGACAGTTCTTGGTCATAAAGTGGCTACTTTAAAGGCATTATTTGTGCAACGTTCTTCTTGATTTGTGTACTGGAAAGTCAAAGAATCACGTGGCATTGTGCAATGTGAGAAGTAGGCGTGGTTGAAGTCCGATTTCATTAATTTTCGCGCTGTTACATGGGACTGTGAGAAGAATTTCTCGTGCTAAATTAAGTAGAAATAGAGTTTAAAAATGTCACTAATGGGAGAGATCGTCTTATCACTGTAGCTTGTGCGGAGTGTTATCCTACGCGGACATCCCAAAATATTAAATAAGTTCAGTGGTGTGAGGTAGACCAAAACGCTAGAAGCTAATTTAATAGCGCAGGCCTAAAACTATGTTGCTAAAAATTTTTAAAGCAAAACCCGAGTCCATTAAGTGAGACTAACACACCCTTTATTTATGATGTGACATGATGGCAATACTAGTGCTTAGTGATAGCAGCACTTAAGCACTATCTGCTCTGCGTTGCAGTAAATTGAGTTAAGCGTGAAAAAGGATGTAACTCATTATATATGAGTATGTAGAATGAACACGAACTGCATAGAATTTATTACAATCGCTGCTAAAGTCAAAGCGTCATTACCAGTACAATGCGTTTGCTAACCACAGCCACAAGCTAAGCGACAGTTTTTGTTAATCGGAGTGCATCGGCTTCCGATGAAAGACGCAAAAGCTCTAAAAGCCAATTGTTGTACGCTTATGCATAATCTATGCATACACACACACTGCAGTTCATCTTTCGGCTGGCTTCTCCACTTAATTGCAATTGTGCGGTTTGGCAATTTTAATGGCAAACACTTGTTTGCATTGCTGCGGCAACGGCGGGCGGCCGTCGGTTTATATGGTAAGTGCTGCGTTGAGTATGCCACTGATTGCTTGTGGTTTGCAACTAAGAGTAATGATACTTCTTTTTGCGCGAAATTAGCTTGCAACATAGAATTTTGGTAGCAAGTAGCAAGCTTAATGCGTGTTTGTAATTTGTACGCAACAAGGTGGTACATGGCGTATGAGTGACTTCAAAGTTGGTTGGCCTAAGCAGTAGCTGTATTCATGTATTTATGTAGAGATGTAGATTTGTGCCAAACGTAAATGCATTTTGAATGTCTTGCAGACCGCAAAGTGTACACCATTAATAACATTTACGTTGATGGCTCAGTTAAAGCGAGATTCTGTATTTTATAGACGCCCATGTCGCTGTGCTGCTGTCTGGTTTGTTGAGCACACAAAGCCGCAAGCAAATACATTATGCTACCAGCATGCTGTAAATTTTCGGTTACTCTCAACAGCTAAATCAACACCGTTTCCAAGGCCATAAACAAAGTTTTCTTTCTTCGCCATTTAACACTTGGCCCAACGACCCTCCATGCCCAACTAGACACACAAACACATACATACATATACAACCACTCACGCGCAATTGTATTCAGCGCACTACTTAACTTACTTTTATCTTCCCTTTGTTTGCCATTTGGGCATCGAAGCGCTTCTGCTTTTCCACTTCACTGGCTGCCTGATGTCTGCATTTCGTCGCCACTTTTGTCGCACTTTGTCAGTGGGCGGGTTGAAGTTACCGCTACCGCAATAACAGCTCATGGCGCTTTCTGGCGTTTGCCGCTTTCAGCTTGCAGCCACCAACTTGAAAATGTATTTGAAAGCTTTGTCAAGTGCACACAAAAGCAACCTTTTCAACGTTTGGGATTTATCTTTTCAACTTTCCTCCTTCGCAGTGTGTCCCAAGTGTATTTTGCAATACAAAAGTACGCCTAAAGCACACACTTACACACGCATTTGCTGCCTTTTCTTGTTATTTTCTAATGTCACGCTTCATCATTCAAATAAATGATTTGTAAGTAATTACATTTACATATGCGTATAAGTCAATATCTATGCAAAAATGTCTCGCTCTTCGCTTGCCGATTTCGATCAATTCAATCGTGCCAGTGCCTAAGTAAGACTTCAGCATTTCCGTCACATTACCAACATATGGCTGTCTGTATGTCGTAAACTTTTAACACATCGTCAAATTGTTATCAGCATTTCACGCTTCATATTGCTAAGGTAGCATTACGAACCCATTTTCTCTTTTTTTGCATATGTGTGAGTATGTGCTGCGTATTTAGATTAATTTAATGAATTTTTTTGTACATTTTAAAATTATTCCACATGAGTAAAAATATTTTCATGTGGGAAACATGTGCAGAATTGTAAATAATGCTAAATGAGATTTATTTTTATGCCCTTCCACTTGTTGCGCATGTGTTCAACAACAATTTTTAACATGCATGTCCTTTTAAACAAGATCTTTATTTTTAATTTAAACCGTGTCCAAATAATTTTCGCTTTCTCATATACTAATATGGGCAAAAAATAGTAAGACTTTGCTCTTAATTTTCAAATACTTAATTTATTCTTCAAAATCTATATCGTCCCCCTTAAAGTAATACGCAATACACTTTTACTCGTATCAACGTTTTTTCCATCACCCTTGACCCTAATACACTTGTGACAACGTTTTCCTCAAACCTCGAAACAGTTGTTAAAGTCAATTTCCGGAATAGCTTTCAATGCGCCTAGTGATTTACGTTTAATGTCTTCATTTGATTCAAAATGGTTTCCTCGGAGCGGTCGATGGAATTTGCTAAATAGCCGGAAGTAACACAGATCTAACTGAGGCAAATACGGTCGTTGAGGCACGATATTGGTTAAAAATTTGGCAAAAACTTCACGAAGAATCATCATCAATGCGAGGATGCATTATCGTGGTGCAAAGACCAAGAGTTGCCGGCCTATAATTCCGGATTCTTTTTACCAAAATCTTTACGCAAACGCCGCATAACACTCATATAGTATTCCCTGTTGACAGTTTGGCCGGTCGGAAGAAGTTCTGCCTGTTTCTGGGTCATAATCACAGATCCAAATTTCATGGCCAATAATAATACATTTCATGACATCCTGGGAGTAGGAAAGCATGGTTTCACAGACGTTTACGCGTTGCTGTTTTTGGAAAAAAATGAGTGATTTTGGAACCATTTGTGCTTTTACTTTTCTTAGGCCCAAATTATCTTTCAAATTTATTTACATTGATCCTTCGAATATCCTACGATGCCAGTAAAATATTTGACTGTTAAATCGGCGATTCTCAAACACCAAATCCTTTATTTCATTAACGTGTTGATCATCAGTTGATGTTGATGGCCGTTTTGAACGTGATTCGTCGTCAAAGAGTTGTGGACCCTCTTTAAATAATTTGTACCAAACATTTGCTTGCAACAAAGAATATCTCCGAAGGCCTTTTCCAACATTCTGAATGTTTCGGCACCAGAAATTTGACTACACACAAAATTTAAAGAAACTTCTTTGTTGAATAGTTTCACTCATCGTAAAAATCGCCGAATGCTCTTTATGTACTTCAGAAAGAAGAGCTTATACCAAACACTAATGATTATTTTGACGTGACATTTGTCACAGATGTCATTGACAGTTATACCAATATATAAAAACGTATTTCGACAAATGGATTTTCACCCGAAATTTAAACTTAAAAAACTTATTAAATCTACAATTTTAAAAAGTGATATTCTATTTTAAATTTTTTCACTCTTCTTAATGATCAATTTCATTAAAGGTTAAAAGATTAAGTTATACTGGCTGGCTGTCACTTACTGATTTTTAGTAGTATTATACGATTGAGCCGAAATATTTGCCTCATTTTGCTAAATTTAAGATAGAGTTGGTATACTTCGTCTAGTTCCTTGAATTACGAAGCTTCTAGATATCTGGACTGAAATATAAGCGGTGTTCCACGGTCTCTGTGATGGCTACTTCCCTGCATTTTCTGTATGTATGGTCATTATTTATGTATAACCGGTTATCGACGATATACTGATCTTCTTTTTGTTATTAGCTATCCTGACCGTAAAGACTTCCGCCTTGAAGGGTCACCTGAGGTCGAATTCCGAGTAATAGATATCGACAGATGTAGTAAATAAGTTCCGCTAGCGAATCACATATTCCTGCGGCCTCCACCCTCTCTTAGTCTAACTTGAAAATAAGATAAAGCGTTATGATATGTGGACTATTTTATCCACCAACTCTCGCTTATTGAGCTATGCCCGAAAGTCCTTTTGGCGAATTCATCTAATGCCACTATACTTACAGCTAAATTGGGTTCAGCACTGTTCACTGTCAGACCAATTTAAAGTTAAATAGACGCAGTCAAAGTTAAATATTAAGTGACTTCAGTATTCCTATAAATGATTTATACATTCTGTATTGCTCATACGACATGATGTACCACTGTGTATTTGATGTACAACTTTGAGTGCGTTCAAGTTCTAAGGTATATTTGTATAAAAGAACTTGTAAATTTATTTGATTTGGAGAAAAGAGCTTTATTTTTCAGGCGGGCAGAAGGACTTCTTCTTTTTCTTCTTTATTGGCGTAGACACCGCTTACGCGGTTACAGCAGAGTTTACAACAGCGCGCCAGTCGTTTCTTCTTTTCGCAATTTGGCGCCAATTCAAGATACCAAGTGCAGCCAGGTCCTTCTCCACCTGATCTCTCCAATGGAAAGGAGGTCTTACTCTGTTTTCTCCGGCGGGTACGACGTCGAATATTTTCAGAGCTGGAGCGCCTTTCGGACGACATGACCTAGCCAGCGTAGCCGCGTCTCTTTATTCGTTGAACTATGTCAATGTCGTCGTATATCTCAGCTCATCGATCAGCTCAGCTCATCGATCCATCGAATGCGATATTCGCCGTAGCCAACGCGCAAAGGACCATAAATCTTTCGCAGAACCTTTCTCTCGAAAACTCGCAACGTCGACTCATCAGTTGTTGTCATCGTCAATGTCTTTGCACCATATAGCAGAACGGGAATAATTAGTGACTAATAGAGTTTGATCTTTGTTCGTCAAGAGAGGACTTTATTTCTCAATTGTCTACTCATTTCAAAGTAACACTTGTTTGAAATAGTGATTCTGCGTTGGATTGACGTTGACGCTGTTGTTGGTGTTGTTGCTGGTTCCAAACTAGATGGAAATAACCAAAATTGGAACCTGGTCAGACAATTCTATTTAGAATATACTTAGCAGCATATAAATATTAAAGCACAATATTTTTACACGCTGAACAGAGTTTATTAAGTTTTCTATGAAGTTTGTGACACCCAGAAGGAAACGTCTCAAACTCTATAATATATGTATGATCAGTGTGATGAGCTCAGTTGATTTAGCCATGTTCGTCGGATTGAATAAACGCGAACTGGCGTCTCAGTTTATGGGATATCGGTGAAATTTTGCACACGTTTTTCTTTTTCCAAAAATATGCTTATATCAAACCACTTTAGTAAATAACTGCCATGCAAACTAAACGATTTAAATCTAGTTTTTGCATAGACTTTTTATTTGACAAGATATCTTCACCAAATTTAACAATGTTATTGCTTAAGGCAATGCTGCAATATCCGAAGAAAATTTTCAGATTAGACATATCTGCCAAAGAAGCTAAACGATCAAAATCGAGTTCTTGTCTGTTAGCTCCATGCGTCTGCCATTGCCATTCTCCAACCTCTTTAATTCCTCTGAAAAATACGTTTTCTAAAGATTCGCCGTGGAATTGACATGTTAATATAAGTAGAGCCGTGTGACCTTCTGGCCTTCTCTAAGTAAGCGTTGTGCATTACACGGTTTGATTCTAAAAATTAAGGGCCCTTATCTCGTCGAAACACACTGCTGAGGTGTAGCCCCTGTTGCGACGGCTCCCTGCATGCCTTAAAATATGCTGTGAAGTGGTTTCATGGATGCTTTATTGTCTGTAGTAAGAAAACGCGGCAGCTCAGTCAACTCATGTACGATATGTACGGCTTCTGCCAAAACGAAGTCATGGAATTTGCCCCACCTTATTCATATAAAAAAGACGACTTTGCGATTACGATGAAACTCATGAAAGCAATTTTTGACCTCGTCAATAAACGGTGGAATACACAGGTCAAAAAAAAATATATTTTTTTTGGGTTTCTGTTCTAATGCTTTGATTCTGATTCTAGACATTGAAAAACACTTAAATATTAATCTTTAGTTCTTTAAGTTTGCTTTTGGCTGATCTACATCGCTAAGTATATTTGGGGTTTAATACGAGAGAGCTCATATGAGCATAAAAGAAATACAAAAAATATGCACTTTTAGACAGTAATTTCTTGTTATTTTATTATTGTTTATCACACATCTTGAATAAAAACGACTCTTGTATCTAAAAATAAGTTTCCTAATTATAATCTATAGTGAAATTGTAGAATAAATATAAAAATCAGTAATTTCTGCTTAAAAATCGAAAAATTGTTCTAATTTCTACGAAAGCAAACTTTAACCGGAAAAAAATTGTTTCCTTATTTTTGTCATAGGAGAAACTAAAATTTAACATCTAGATGTCATACCCAAAAATCATGTTGACCTGTGTTATCACCCTACACAGCATTCAATGGCTCTTTGATCTCAATACGATATTTTCCTTCAAAATGCAAAGATCGCTAATTCCTGTTTAAAATTTCCCTAAGTATTAGCGGAAACATATTTTGCACATAGTCAATGCAAGATGGGTTTGTTTCGACTGTAATTTTGCTAACAGCCGGCTATGGAAATCTAAGACCATACGTTAGTAACTTTCTCTTATAATATTAACCCGTTTGGACCGTGAGGTTAAGTACTTATTAGATCACACCTGCAGAAGTAAGGTCACATCACGATAAATTTTATTATTTTACTTAAATTAAGGTCAACATTTTCGGATTTTATTTTGTGAATTAAAGTTTGTTTGATGTCTCATTGTGTATAAATATCCAAAGCAAATATAACAGTGAATATAGTTTTCCGACACTGACCTTACTTCATGCGATGGTACTTGCTTGAAAACATGAAATGCTAAGATAATATTAATTTAGTGAAATCATTGTGGGGAAAATGAAGCACCACTTTTCAAATTAGTGTTGTAAGCGCTTTGTTTACACTCTGCTAACTAATTGTGTGTGTTTTCTCCACTCTTAACTATTTGCACAATTAATTAAATTTGGTGGCGCTTACACAATAAATATGCGAGCAAACAATAGATTTGCAAACAAAACGAAGCCACAAGCTACGAACACAACTGCATTGTCTATAATACTTATCAATGCTCATTGACCATCATATTTAGCGCAAAAATGGGATTTTAAAAATGGTGAAGGATGCGGCTGCGAGGCAATAGGCGCATATGGTCCATTGTATACACACACGTACACGCATACATATGAGAGGCTCTTGCACCATATAATACACATATGCTCGCACAAATATACTCGTATGCGCATGTATTTATGTATTTGTGAAAGCGTACGCGCTTGTATAAATGACTGCATGCAATTTCGTTGCAACGTTGTGCATTCATCAACATGAAAACAACAGAAAATAACAAAAGCGCCGCCATGATTGTTTACGCCCAATCACCACATATGCAATTTTTAATTGGCAATCCATGTACGCTCAGCAACATTGCAACGCTGCTGACGCTCGGGTCGTTGGCTTACACGCCAGTGATGTATGAATACAGATTAAATCGCAAACAGGCAAGTGGTCTTGCCAACACATACACATAAGAGACCATATACATATGCAAAAATTTTGTTCCATCGAGCCTTTGTATTTTGCGGAATACTTTGTTGGCCATAAGCCTTTGTAGTTATATGACCATTACTGAAATGTATATAACATCTTAGTATATAAATACTTTAAGTCAGCTAATCATAAACTATTCTACAACTAGGATCAACCCCAAGCTCAACTAGTTAACTGTTTGTCTTTTTTCATTCAAGCAGTTGGTAATTTTGTTGTCCGACTAGATTTCCCTGATTTTGGTCAGTCTGAAAATATTTCAAAACGGATATGTAAATGTCGAGTTCTATATATAGTTTGAAGAGCAACTTTTCTTGAGTTCATTAACGATTCCCGTGTTTTCATTCAAAAAATACTTATTTGCTTATATAGGATAAGAACGTTAGTACCATTTCTGTGGGGGTGCCACAGGAAGATAAGTTTACAACAGCACGCCAGTCATTCTTGCTTTTGGATGCTCCACGTGAAGCCAGTCCCTTCTTCACCTTGTGTTTTCAATGGAGTGGAGGTTTTCCTCTACTTCTACCAGCGCCATACACGAATGCACTCAGTGTTGGATTGACCTTATCCATTTGGACGACATGACCTAGTCGGTGTAGCCGCTGTCTCTTAATTTGCTGGACTATGTTAATATCGTCGTATATCTCGTATAGCTCATCATTCCATCGACTGCGGTATTCCTCGTTGACAATGCGCAAAGGACCATAAAACTTACGCAGAATGTATTTTTGAAAACTCGTAACGCCAACTCGTCAGATGTTGTCATCGTCCATGCCTCTACACCATATAGCAGGACGGGAATAATGAGTGACTTGTAGAATTTGGTCTTTTGTACGTTTACTTCTCAATTGTCTACTCATTCGGAAGTAGCACCTGTTGGCAAGATTTATTTTGTGTTGGATTTCGAGGTTGACATTTATTGATAGTGTTAGTACTGGTTCCAAGATAGACGAAATTATCTACGACGTCGAAGTTATGACTGTCAAAAGTGACGTGGGAGTCAAGTCGCGAATGCGACGACGGCTTATTTGATGACAGGATATATTTTGTCTTTCTCTCGTTCTTCCTTCGCTTCTTTGTCCAAACTGGAGAAGGCATAACTAACGGCGCAGTTGTTGAGGTCAATGATATTATTCGTTCGCCAGCAGCGGCACACTCTTATAAAAGATTGTACCTTTTATATTCAGCTCTGCAGCTCCAATTATATTCTCTCATAATAAGGAGCCGGCTTGGCAGAAACCTCGTTTGGTGTCGAACGACTCGAAGAGGTCTTTCCTGATCTTGACGGAGCTTTTGGTATTTTTTTGTATGCTTTGGAGCTCTATTCTGATTTTGATCGCTCAGCTGCAGCTATATAATATAGTTCATATATCAGCAGTTCCGAAAAATAAGTAGCTGTTTTGTGAGAAAAGGCCGTGTGCAAAAACTGAGGACCCAAAACTTGGCTAAATCGGCTTAGCTCGTTGCACCCATTTATATGTATACGTATATATGTACTCCGGCGAGTACTAAAAACTTGGCAAACTTATTATACCCTCTACAGGGTGAAATTATCTGAATGATTTTGGATAACCGTTAAATGAAGTTGATTGATTGTTAGCTAATCTAAAGATATCTAAAATAACGTGTTGCAAAACATCACTCTTCAAAATTAGGGTAAACGAAATTACCGCACAAGTAAGTACTACTAATTTTTCGATGCCCCACTTTAAATCAATGGAAAGGATTGAAAAACTTCATGCATTAAGATTAGAACTACGTATGAGTACACCATATTAGATGAATCGGGCTCCACAATGGTTTTCTGTAATCAGGTCTCTAGAAAATGTTGGCCAAAAATAAATTCAAAGCAGATTTATAATGAAAATATGCTGAGGCTGAGGCTTATTTTTGGAACGAAACACTGCGATTCTGCTACAAAGACGCAATCGGTAATTTGGAAGATCGTTTTCAATCGATGTGTCGGGCGCAATAATAAAACCGAATATCGATTTTAATAGATGATTGTTCACTTTAGTAACGTAAAAGCCATTCTGTTGACTACACAAATTTGTCTAAATACAATGCTTTTTAGAATAATTCGATATTACTAGTAAATTATTAATTGTTCGTATGTTTGTGAATAAGTGTGATACAATATTATTGTAATTCACTTCTGGGTTTAGTCCAACGCGTATTATTTTAATTGATAGTAAATTATATTATGTTTACAAAATTATAATGTATTAGCATATCTATATGTACTAAAGTGGGTCGATTTTCAGGAGGAAAAATAAAGGAAAATTGCGTATCCATCATATTATGACAATAATTCGCAATTATTATGTGGTTATTTTTTAAAAAGTAAACAAGATCTACGTCATAATTTTGGTATTGTTGCCAAAGCATTGACATGCGTTTACACTTACAAGGTGTGTTGCAAATTAAACAGGACTTTAAAAAAAAACTGAACAAATGGTTTTTTCGGCAAAATCAATTTATTTTATTCATAATAGTCTCCTTCTGCTTCAATACAGCTTTTTGCACGATCCAAAAGCATGCAACGAGTATTTTAGCTCGTTGGCCGGTATGGCCGCCAGTATGCTGGTGCAAGCCTTTTAAATGACCTCTACGTCTCCATAACGCTTTCCTTTCATGGGCAAATGCATTTTTCCGAAAAGGAAGAAGTAGCACGGTGCCAAATCAGATGAATACGGGGAGTTGTTAATGGTTAAAATGTGATCTTTGGTCAAATAATCGTCCTTCGAATATTGGATTCTGAGAAATTTTTTGTCATCAGTCAATTTGTGCGGAACAAACCGTGCATACACCTTTCGTAAGCCCAAATGTTCGGTCAAAATACGATAAAACGATGTTTTGGAGATGTTCCATTCCATGAATTCACGCACAGTTTCGATTGAATTTCCGGTGATCATGAATTTTGGTTGGCCCACATGTTGATCGTCATATATGTCCTCACGACCACTTTGAAAACGTTGAAACCACTAATGCACTCTGCTACGTGATAGTCAATCATTGCAATAAACTTCTTTCATCAATTGAAACGTTTCGGTAAAGTTTTACCAATTTTAAAACAAAATTTAATGTTGGCTCTTTGTTCGAAGCTCATTTTCACACCGATGACTCAAACATACTGACACTTAAAACGCAATAACGTCACTTTCAATCAATGAAATGTCATGAAATTCTCACTGGACCATCGATAAAGATAGCAGATTCTAACGCACTAGTAGACGTATAGATGGCGCTACCTGTTTGCTTTAGAACTCACCTTGTATAACGGTTGTGTTCAGTGACAACGACCCGAAATATTTTTAGCTCTGGTCTAAATTTTATCTGAACTAGTGCTCTTGACTCTTGGAATATAGACATTGGCCAAGTATTCGAAACCAAATACTTGATTCTTAATTCATACTTCGCATTCAAAACAATACTAAAATTTATCTTCAATATAGTCAATTTCCAGTGGCGGGGAGCACGTCAGTAAAATGCCTGTAACTAATGCGACGACATTTTTTGAGAAAGATCATTTGAGAAGGTAGACAACAACTTCATCTTATTCATGCAGGAAGAGAAAAAATTGTTGGAATAAAAGTTGGAGTGACTTCATATGCAATTTATCGTATTTCGCAAGCTCATGATACCCCTGATTTATGCCTTAGAGAAGCTATGAAAAACAATATAATTTACTGCAGCAATTTGGAAGCATGTGTTGTCTTCGAATGTTTTCAAGCTATAGATGAAAATGAGTTCAGTAGTTACCTAGGGCTTTTTATCCTTAATGGTATTTATTTGCAGTATTATTTTTGAGCTTATCGTTCATTTGGTGAAAGTTTTAGTTCCCTGTGTGATGAATTTCATGGTCGTTCTTTTCTGGAAGCAACTTTGTCTTCAGAGCGATTTGTTATTTCTCATGTACTACTATTTGTTGATAGCCAGAAAAGAAGATCGGAATAAAGGGGAGGTAAACTGCTTGTATCCGTTAATTTTATAAGTAATCAAATCAAAACTTGCAACTGCCTTACGCTCCAAATGCTAATATAAATATTGATGAAGGTAATGTCTTCACAAAGTATATATGACTACCAAACTTGGGAAATATGGCATGAAAGAATAAATAGCGCCGGATTCTGATACCGCTTTTTGTCTGCAGTTTCAAATTTATTTGGCAAATGGGAGACAATTCTGAACCAAGGAGAACGGATTGTTCTAGCCTTAGTGTCCTCATATCGTGTTAGAAATGTGATTATTGATCATTCTTTTAAGTCATAAACTTGCATTAGAACTGCTAAAGCAAAAAATAACTAATGTTGTTGGAATAAATTTTTTTTCATAACAAGCAAACTGTTGTAATAAATGCCCGAAAAATACAGAATGGTTTATTTGCTTAGCGGCTTACATCATGACAGTAAACTTTTGCAAGATTTTCAGAAAAAAATTAAATAATTGAATACTCGTACTACAACTAGCCAAAGGTGAAGACACAAAGGATGGTACCAAATGGTTCGTACATATTCGAGCAAGCGAAAAACCAATCGATGGACAGTTGTTCTTTTCTCTAATTTAATACATATTTTTGCTATTAAGGATTTCATAATATGAACCGTTATTCTGAATGGTAGAACAATAAAGTGTACATAAAGGCGCTTATTTTTAGTGCAACTTAGAGAAGCACTAGCTCAAGAAAATATCATTATTTGTGCGAAGAGTTTGAGGACAGAGAGTCTATGCGCTGATGAAGGAGAAATTTTGCCCATCGAAGAAGAAAAAAAAGGCTTTTAATGAGTGCATAACTTGCCAGCAAACTGTTTGTTATGTCGTTAAGTATAAAATCGAGTATACCATAATTGGCTGATGCCAAAAGTCAATTATTTCCGACTGTGGATTTTTAACCCTTAGCCACCTAACGTCTTTTTTGGACACTCTACAACCTATCGTCGGTCAAAGTTAACTTAAGTTTAGTGTTTAAAGTATAAATATAATAATAAAACACGCAAAAACCGCACATAACTCTTTTGTACCTTTTATTTAATATTAACAAAAAATTAACTTAAAAAAAGTTTCATACTTCAATAACATTTTTTATTCATTGTTATACGAATTTTGTAAGAAAACGTAGATACTTTTATAAGATGAGATCTAATTAGGAAAAAAATATTCGAACTTGAAATTTTTTTCTTTTTTTTATAACTTAAAAACAAGGTCTTCAATAATAAATTGATTTTGGCGCGATTAAATCGCAATTAAAATAAAATTGCAACCTGCCAACAATCACAATTTTTGGTATACACATTTTTTGGGAACATTCAATACAAATTGGATTTTTCCATTTAAAACACATGTGGAATGCCTTGCGTTTCTTTTTGGGATCACATAGTGAACAGGTTTTACGTTTTTCAAATTTTTCTACGTTGTCGGCCAGCGATGTACTGGGTACTTGATCCATTTTCAGTACACGGCGAATAGCTCCTTGAAGTTCTCTGTGTAATCCATTCTGGTATGCACAGCGTTCTAAATGTGGTTTCACGAGATCTTCAGCTAATTTAAATTATATCTAAATCCTGAACACATGTTTTGTTTTGATAGTTAGGCCTCATTTTTCTGATTTTTTCGTTTGTGTGCCGTATAATTTCGTCTAACATATCATTTTTAAAAAGCAAATTCCACAAATCTAGGGGCTTTGTATTTCTGTGCAACACATCTCTGAAGAGAGGTTTGAGACCAGGTACGTCTCGTATTTTGCGCAGTTCTTGACCTTGAAATCGCGGGAAAAGCAGACCAACGAAACCGGTTCTTGCCGAAATAACTCCTATACCTTGCCAGTGGTATATCGTCGTCAGAAGACGAACACTCGATCGCGTTTTCTTTCTCACGCGATTGTTCTGACTCATTTAGTTCTATTTGCGATTCTGGCTGACATTCGCCATCAATACATGGTCTACAGGAGCGTCTTCTATGTCACTGCAGTCTTCATTTAGTAATTCATTGCAACTTCCTTCAAACTCCGACTCCCAGTCCAACTCTTGCAGCCATCTACCGATGTTTTGATCGTGCGAAAACATAATAACTCTATAAAACCACAAAAAAAAAATAATCGGCACTAAAATTCCATAAACACCTAACGTCGGTCACAATGACCGCAAGCAAAAATGTTTTACCTCTGGTTTTTGAATTGGTACACGTGTTGACTGCCTGATTGCACAAAACGAACTGACGAGAGAAAAGAAAAAGTACATAGTCGGACAACTGCGCAGCGTGCATAATAACGGGAATATTTAAAAAATAAAAAAACGGTAGAGTCACTGTGACCGGAGTTAGGTGGCTAAAGGTTAAACCTCTTACCTTGGTCAATATGTATAAGCTTAAGTCCGGCCATTCTGCAATGTCCATTTTAACCGTATTCCTCCTGTTTCTTGAATTTATGGTAATGAGGTGTTGAATATCGATTTGCTGCTTCCATGCCGGGCAAGAGTGAAATCAAAAACTTCAATTTCGACACTTAAAGTGTTCGTATGAATTGGTTAAGGATCGTTTATTTTCACCCCAAAACACCAAAGCAGCTTCAACTTTTAGCTTGAGATAAGCACAGGGGAGAGAGTGAAAAACGTAGAAAGACGATAAAAATTGTTAAAGAATCATAAAAAAGTAATACTTTGCCTTATCAAAGACGCCAGGCATCAAATTAGAGGAGCGTTTGCGAGTAACCACACATACACACACACATACATTTGGAATTGCGAATATTCTGCAAAGTCCTGCATGCGATAAGCGAGTGAGCGCACCACACATGAATTGCTTCAAAGCACCGCAGCAATGCAAAAAGTGAAAGTGAACTTTTAGCAACAACTACATGCAAATTGTTTGAAAATTGCTAGCCACCGTTAGGCAAAAACAAATTGGAATGTTTTGGTAGTTGCTTTAACGAACATTGAGGTTATGTGGTAGCTTGCTTTTTACAAAGAAAACTAACAAGCAGATAAGATCTTAAAGGAGCAGAAAAGGAAATAAACATGTGTGTACATTCGTGTTTAGAAAATTTGATGCGCAATCGTCTAACAGTCAAACTCTGCATGTGTATGCGTACGTTTTTATAGTGGCCGGCTTTTACCGACTGGTGGAAAACCGCAACGAATGATGCCATCATCTTTTATGAGGCTGCTAAAATGTGGCTAATAGGTGCCTTCCTCACTGCCGCCATTGATGTAGAACAGAGTTGAAGGTAGCAACGAAGCATTTATACCTACACATGAAAGTTGAGAGTTCTGACAGGGAGACTGACTGAACACCGGCATCCACTTGGGTAGCGTTGTCCAGAATAGAGATCAATGTATGCAAATGTTTATTGCTCGCAAACGTTTTCTTTCTATTTTAACGATAATGTTCTCCTCGAAACCCCAACGTACAACTCATCCAATCTTATTTAAGTACTTAATACATACTCGTATCATAAGTTTGGATACTAAAACCTTTTAATATCATTATATGGAGTGCCGACTAAAAATTAATTATTAATTGTATGACAAAACAAGAAAAAACGTTAACTTCGGCTGCACCGAAGCTAATATACCCTACACAGATTACATTGGTGCCTTAGAAAATAATTTATACCAAATTTCGTAAATATATCTTGTTAAATGCAAAAGTTTTCCATACAAGAACTTGACTCCGATCGTTCAGTTTGTATGGTAGCTATATGCTATAGTAATCCCATCTGAATTTTTTCGGAGATTACATTGTTGCCTTAGAAAATAATCTATACCAAATTTGGTGAAGATACATTGTCAAATGTGAATGTTTTCCATACAAGAACTTGATCGTTCAGTTTGTATGGCAGCTATATGTTATAGTGGTCCGATATCGGCCGTTCCGACAAATGAGCAGCTTCTTGAAGAGAAAATAACTTTTACAAAATTTCAAAAGGATATCTTTAAAACTGAGGGACTAGTTCGTATATATACAGACAGACAGACAACATACTGATCATTTATATATATACTTTATAGGGTCTCCGACGCTTCTTTCTGGGTGTTACAAACATCGTGACAAACTTAATATACCCTGTTCAGGGTATAAATATGTATATTCTTCGCTTTCACCATTCTCAAAGAACTGAGAACCAATATTCTGGATAATCGCTGAGATTTCGTAAATCATTATAATTTCCGCACATTTGCTAATCTTAATCAAGAGGATGGAGCCATGTGTAGTAGTTGACGCAAGTGAGGAAAGTTCTCTGAGTGCTATTCACTTGGCTCAAGCAGCTTGCGACTTCCGCTTTTAGACCAAATATCCTCTGGGTAACCAAAAAAAGATGAATTTTAAGGCGAGCTAAAGTGAGAAGGCGGAACATCTCTCCCTAGGGTTATGCGATTAGTTTAGGACCCGGACCCGCGAAGTTAAAACCACCCCCAATAAAAAAAGGAAACCGTTTTGATGAGAGACCCCGGTTTGATGACAACCACTGTAAATGTATTAAGGATTAAGATTTGAGGTCATGTACCTGGAATATTCGGTTCCTTAATTGGGAAGATGTCGATGACCAGCTGGTTGATGACCTCATAATGATAAAGGCTGACATCACCGTTACTCAAGAAGTGTGATGGACAGAACAAGGACTGAGACAAGTGGGTCCTTGTGGCATTTACTACAGTGGCCATACAAAGAAGGACAAATTCGGTATGATGAACGTCTAGCCACAATCCGCATCAAAACGAAGTTCCTCAACTTATCGCTGATTTGCGTCCACGCACCGGTGGAAGAGAAGGACGACGTGATCAAATGTTTTTTCTATGAGCCCTTGGAGTGCACCTATGAGAGCTGTCCCCGCCGCGATGTTAAAATCGTGCTTGGTGACTTTATCACCACTGTGAGCAAAAAAGGTATCTTCGGCACAAAGGTCGATAAATTTAGCCACCATAATGAAATATCCCCAAATGGATTGAAGCAGATCGACTTCGGCGGTGTCCGAAATATGGTTATCTGTAGTACTAGATTTCAGCAATGAAGAATCAGAATCAGTTTTTACTAAAGACTGTCATTCCACGGCACTCAGCGAAGCATTAAAAGTACATTTCTTAAACAGTGCCTCTTAAAATTAAAGGAGCCGGAGAAGGTTACCCTTTTCAAACGGCAACTTTCCTCGCTAATGTTGAGATCTTGGAACCATGATCTGATCCAATGATATTGCATTGGAATGAGTTGCCTAGTACTAAGACTCTATGCAAAGTTTTGTCTTATGTGGGCACTTCGTACTTCCTCTGGCTGTCAAAGTCGAGTTGGAACATTTATAAATAATACTGGTAAACAAAAATCCACTTGGTTTTTGTGACATGAACAAAACAAAGTGTTTATTATGTAAAAATTGCCACAAATGCCGAAAATGCTACAGATTTTTTCTATCACTTATAGTTTTTTTGCTATGAGAATTTTTGTTCAAAAAAAAACAACGATAGATATATTATTTCATTAACAAAGAGTACCTTAAAATGTTACTGTCGATGTTTTTCGGCGATATTTTGTTTTTGGAGTATCCCTCAACAATGTCCAGGAGTAATCGGCAAGCAAACTGGCACACCATTTGCCTTGATACCGTTTCTCCATAGCAGAAATGTCTTGGTAGAACCGTTCCCCATGTTCATCACTTATGGCCCGTAAATTTTCGGGGAAAAATCTAGATGGGAGTCCAGAAAGTGATTTTTAAAGGACATGTTGCAACCTATTTTTTTATAGGCGGTAAGTAGTTCAGTCACAAGATTTTCGTAATTGTCAGCTTACACATTTCCTAGAACAACGCTTTTAAGGGCACTCCAGGCTCATATTTCAGTTTCATTGAGCATTTCCTCAAATGTTTCATCTTGCATTAGTTCCCTTATTGCTTCACTGACTCTTGGAAATTTTTGTTTCAGATACAAGAACCCTCTTTCATTTCTGTCCATTGCCTTAATTCTTCATTAAACCCAATTTAATATGCAATGGTTGTAGTAATATCTTTTTGGGATCAACTACAGGTTCACTGGTAACGTTTTTTTGTCCCAGAGTGAGTGTCTGACATACTGACCACTGCTCGTAGTTGTCATGTGAATTTGATGAATAGCCAGAAGTTACACGAAGCTAAATCAGGTAAATGCGATGGTTGCGGCACGGTATTAGTTGAAATGCGGCGAAATGATCACGAATAACCAATGAGTATGAGATGGTGCATTATCGCACTTCTTTGTTCAATGAATTCAAACATAGTAAAAATTGAAGAATTAACTTTTAGAGCCTCACAATACTACGCGTATCTGAAATACTAATAAATATTTTGAAGTTATATTTAGCATAGATGTCACTAACAGTACTGCCAACTTACCGATTCGAAAAACACGCAAAGAATAAATTAATTCACAGTAGTTTTGTAAAATTTAAATCTGTGGGTGATAGAAAATTTCTGTTTTCAGATTTGACTTCAGGGTATCAAATTGCATTAGAAACACCTAAGAATTTTCATGTCATAAATTATGTGTCTACCAGCGTAATTGTAAACATTATGCCGTTATTTATCATTTAAGTATTGTACACGTTCTCTTCAATCCAAGAAGAGCATACGCAGCGTCTGCCAATTGGAATAACGTGTTTTTGACAGCTTGCCATGTCATGTTTGTTTAAGGTTTTGCGTAAAATTTTGACTGTGTATTCACTAAGGTTTGCCATTTCATAATGTTCCATTTTACTTTGGTACAACGCTTGAAAATTTTTCGACATTGTTACACAAATTCATGTTCTCCGGTGGCTACTAGTATAATAGAAATATTCTTAAATGAGGTCCATTTCAGGCTAAATGTCTTCGGCAACAAACAAAACTGTGGCTATTGGGATGACTCAAATCCTCGGTGTGGTTTCCCAAAACTTGGTCGTTTGGTGCGGGTTGAGATGTGACGGCGTCATCGGACCTTATTTCATTCCAAATGACGCAGGAAATGCCGTTACCATCAATAACGTCCTTTACAACACTATATGGACCTACTTATTTTGCCCGGAATTTTATGATATCGATGCGGACGAATTCCATTTCTAACAAAACAGTGCGTCGTCTCCCATTTCACGTCTAAAGGCAAATTCAAATGTCTGCCAAGATCATGCGATATAACGCCTCTAGAATATCTGCTCTTGATGATATGTTAAATCAAAGATTTACGCCAATCAACCAGCAACGCTCAATAAATGCATTATATCCAAAACTCTAGCCGAATAAATGTAAGTGTTTTATTTCTTTTAAATATCACGTGGCTATTGTTGTTTGACCCCATACCATTCAAAATGATTGATCGAAATCAAATTATTGAATGGTAGACTTCTTTATTTGATGAGATATCTTCATGATATTTAGTATGAATTTTAGAAAGTAAATCGCTTTAATCTTCTAATATAATTTTCAGATCGGATTAGTATTGCATAAATGCGGCTGACATGCAAACTAACCGATCACAGTTAGCGTTTTTTTCTTGCTTTAGACAAATTGGCATTTTCGGGGCTACTGCGAGTACCTCTAAATTCTCAGCTCCTCTTTCCTTTTGAGGATATTAATAATTTTCTTCGTTTTTTATGTGGTTCGGGTCAGTGATGCGAGCACACCAAAGTGGCTAGCATTTAGCAATGAGCATAATTGTGCAGCTGCTTCTTTGTAGTGGTTATTCCGCGTTCCACCGCTAACCAATGTTTGACGGTATGTATCTTTTATGTGGGAAATATTATGTTCCACTCATTAATTCTTATTTTATGCACTGAAGAGGAATGATCCTTCTGTCTCTAAAGTGGTATGTGTATCAAAACCACAGTGCAAAGTGCTTTGGTGTTTATATGCTTAGCAATTGGTTGCGAATATAACCATAGCTTTGTTTACAAACATAGTGCTTTACGTAGTGCAAGAAAATATTTCCATAATATGTGGGATATATGATTTTTAATATAATATAAACATCAAAAGTACGGCCATTTTTCAGAAGGTAGAAGAGCCTTTTTGCGCATTGGAAGCGTAATGGGCAGTGTATATTCCATTATGTTATCTAAAGTACTTTCATATAGAAGAGGCATTACATTGTATTTGGCCAAATAAAACTAGCCTTAGAACAATTGTTTCATATGTTCGGAAAGTTGGAGCTCCCAAAAACATATCATTAAACAAATTGAATTTTTTGGGAAATTTATCTAATACTCCTTCCTCATCTTTACTGGTGTAGACATCGTTTACGCGGTTATAGCTAAATGGTCGTTTTTTCTTTTTGCTAATTGGCGCAAATTCGAGATTCCAAGGGCAGAAAGGTCCTTCTCCACCTAACCTATCCAATGGAGTACTGAATTGAAAGTCTTCATAGCTGCACTCCATCCGGACAGCATGACTTAGCCAGCGCAGCCGCTGATTCGCTCTTGTCAGTGTCGCTGTAAATGTTTTAAATCATAAACCATTAACTCGAACACTCCTAAGGTCGACTCATCAGATAATGTTATTGTATATTCCTCCGCACCATATAGCAGAACGGGAATGATGTTAATTTATAGAGCTTGGTGTTTGTTCGCTGAGAGAGAACTATACTTTTCAAGTCTGATTTTCGTGAGATCATGAATAGTTCCACTTGAACTGCTAGAGACGCTTGTCCGATGTGATGCCGAGAACTCCTAAGCATGGTTCAAAAATACCGTCCTATTTCTATAAAGCGGATAGAGTTAGCTGGAAATTTATTTAGTCTGAGTATACTCTAGCCGATTCGACGGGTTTATTGAAGGTATGGCAAACGAGATGCTTCAACCTTGGTGTGGCAAAAGCTGGACCGTGAAGGAAAATATATCTAGATGTTTCCAGCTCATCCTCCCTCACTTTGACGAGTTGCTCGAAAATCTTTAGCCTCACTGCGCCAGTGGCAATGAGACAGTGTCCATTTAGGACACATTGTAGCTCCATGGACCTTTTGCCCAAGTGCACGATGACAAGGAAACACCTGCTCTTTCCCGTTCTAATGGAATTTGATTATGGGTGCCTATTCTAACGAGCTCAGTTTTGCATTTTCCGAGTACTCCGCTATGGCTAGGCACCCCGTCATATTTAATATGGAAGTAGCTTGATACTACAACTATTAAGGTCATCCACTCCTTGACTAGGTTTGAGGTCTGAGGACCTTTATAGCTCAAAGAGCTGCGCTTCGGTAAAGTACATCTACTGTTAATTTAATCTTTTATCAATATTTTGCGCAAATAGGTGTTCTGTAAGATCGCAAACCACTTGGATGAAAAATTTGAATAAATTTGGTTTCGAATTGTCTCTTTATGCGGAATATGGTTACTCCGAATCTGATATAAAGAAAGTGCTCGCTGAAAGAAACCGGCACAATAAAGAGATTAAAGCATAGACTGAAGCCCATTTGAAGCAAAAGCCAAATAATCCTAAAAAAAATAGTATTGAAAAGCTGAAAATTTGTATTCCTTATGTTTGCCTTTGATAGCGATTATTATGAATAATAAAATCTGTCAAAAAGTGTATTTTTTTAAAACGATACGAATTTCAATCCACCTGCTAGTGATACCAGCATATTGCATAAAACAGAAAGTTTTCGAAAAAGTAGAGAAACTAAAATGAAACTATAATATGGAAATCTGAAACCACATTCAAATAAAATTTGGTGAAAACTATAAAATTTTCATAGCAATATTTCAGATTCTTTGATGCAACAATTTGAAAAAGTTTTATCCACTTATATTAATTTGCTAACACAATTTAACGCATACGCAACTGTATAAATATAAATACGTTTTATTGAAAACTAGTGCTTTACATAAGAACAATATATAGTATGTCCTGCATGTGCTGGAACATGACAGCAAAATACATGCAACAATCAACATCCACTTTTTCCGAGCCAACAATTTTAATATGCCAAATGCGCCTGTCCCTCAACAATGAAATACGAAAATCGCTTTAGCAAGTTTTGTTACGATATTAATTTTCTTATGTTAAAATAAATATGCAGTATTTAAATACCAACTCGCTTGCGGTCTCACTGGTGCTTAATCACACACAATCATTTGTACAATCACTCATATACATTTGTATGTGAGTGTGTATGTATGTTTGTGGGCTGGCATTTCGTATTCAACTTTATGATTTTATTTGTTTGAATTCCCAAATGTGCAAGAGCATACATGAATGCACATTTTAATTTTCGCCAACATCTTAAAATCAGAATGAAATGGATAAAACGAATGACTGAATAACCGAATGAAATGTTGAGGAGTGAGTTGTGATTGCAGTTTTTCTTTGAAGCAATCACTTTTGCCCTGCATGTGGTTGTGCGATTTTATTAATATGCAGAGAGTTATTGCTCCACATGTAGCCGAGTGTTGAGGGATCTCTGCTGTGCTATGTTGGTGGATTGTAAAAGATTGAAATTTTGACAACACTTTTCTGACAGTTGTTATGAAAGGAATTTCTGCTAAATGAAATGCGGCGAAATTGTTCTTGAATTAGTATTATATGTAAAACCAATGCAGACTCACAATACGCACCTAAAATTAATTCTTATATCTCTGGCAATTAGTGTGATCGAAGGTCATTTGCAAAATATGTGGCATTAATTGCGTTAACCAAGTATTCTGAAGAGTGAGATTCTGTATATGGAAGAATGAATAAGTAATAAAAAGCAAAATTCGAAGCGAGGTATGACATTTATTGATTAAAGTAGTTTAAATGTGCTAAGTACTTCGTTAAATCTGTAATTAAGTCTAGAATATATGAGTATACAAAATTACGCATTCTATCGATGGCCGTACAAGGGTGCCTTTGCTTTCTTTTTCACTCGTCCTTATTGATGCGATGTTAGGCACTCCTTGACCAATCCTGAACACAGGATTAACGCCTTTTAATGAATTCAAGGCTAGTATCGCTGTAAAAATGGGCTTACTTTATAACAATATTTACCAAAACTGCAAATTGAAAGGGATGAGAAAAAAGTTTTTCACATTCTCTGTGAACGTCCAGTTCTATACCAAACCTGACAAAGAATATTTGGAATTCACTAAGCAGCAAATTGTGCATGGCTGTCTACAGAAAGCATAATGGAAACAAGTAGTTTCATTAAGGGTACATGCGATCATTACATGCCATTGCTCGGAGAATATCTTTTAGTTTAATGAAAAATTTTTATGTTTCATCTACCGACGCCAACGCCGACGGGTACCTCCTAGAACTCATAAAATATTAAATTTATTTTTCAAGAATTTCACTTTTTATGTAGGTATATACCCCGAAAATTTCAAATCGCTGTAATTTTTGGTTGCTTCCTCAGGAAGGATTTGTAAAGTGTCATCCATTTCGATCAATTGAATTATTATTATTATATTGAATGCAAAATAGTTATAAATGGGAGAAACGATTCTTTTACATATGGCTCAACAGCTCACGACTTTCGGTCTTAGACCAAGTATGCTCTGGGTAGCCAAAGAACATCCGTTTGAAAGCGAGATATAGTGAGAAGGCGAACTATGCTTCCCCAGGGCTGTGCGCTGAATTTGGGATGCGCCGCCACAACAGCATCGAATGAGAGACTCCTTTTTTAACGACAACCATTGAAAATGCATGAAGGATTACGATCTTACGGCATACACCTGAAATGTCCGGTCCTTTAATAGGGAAGATGTCGCTGCCCAGCGACTATCCTCGTTAGAGAAAAGTCTGACTGTTTGACTGACGTCGTCTAAGGATCGTAATGAACGCGACAAGAACTGAGACTGAGTAGGTACTTGTGAAATTTCTTACAGTGATTTCCAACGGAGCGGAAATTTTTTGTGGGATTCGTGGTGAGGAAGTCTTGGTATTCGTCGGTCCGTCGCCGAGGCTTGGTATTCATCCCGGTGGATGAACGTCTAGCCACAATCCGCATCAAAGCGAAGTTATTAAAAATATCGCCGATTAGCGCCCATTTGCCGACGGAAGAGAAGGACAATTTGACCAAGGATGTCTTCTATGAGCGCTTGGAGAGTGCCTATGAGAGCTGTCCCCGCCACGATGTCCAAATCGTGCTTGGTGACTTTATCGCCGGTGATGGCATAGAAGGTTGCTTTAGTACAAGGCACGGTAAATTCAGCCTCCATGACGAAACATATCCAAATATTTTGAGACTGGTCGAATTCGCCGTCTATCTTCAGATCGAAAAGCCACCAACCAGATCGAGTGTGTTAGACGTGCATACACTCCGTGGTCCTAACATTGACTATGTTGCAGCCAATATACGAACCCGCCTATGTGGAGCAAAAAACGCACGTCAACAAACACAAGGAACGTTCGACGTTGATAAATTGCTATCACAGTGCAATGGCAGTGAAAGCATAGCACCTGGAGATGGTAATCGCGATTCCACAGTTTATGACGATGAAGCAGATGTTCCATTGCCCAACCATGAAGAAGTTTGAATATCAATTTTCCGTCTGAAGAACAGCAAAGCGGTGTGATCAATGGATTGCCAGCCGAGCTATTGAAATAGAGCGGCGAAGAACTGATAAGGAGCATGCATCAGCTTCTTTGTAGAATATGGTTGGTCGAAAGTAGGCCCGATGATTGTATTTTAAGTGCGTTCTGTGCAATCCATAAAAAGGGAGACCCTACAATCTGCGCCAACTACCGCGGGATAAGCCTCCTCAACAGCGCGTATAAGGTTCTATCGAGCGTATTGTGTGAAAGATTAAAGCCCACCGCCAACAAACTGATTGGACTTTATCAATGTGGCTTTAGACCTGGAAAACCAACAACCGACCAGATATTCACCATGCGCCAAATCTTGGAAAAAAATCCGTAAAAAAAATGATTCGTCGATTTCAAACCTGATTTTGACAGCTGTCTTTACGCCGAGATGTCTGAGGTGAGAAGAGGAATGGCAAATCGAGGCAGCTAATATATATTTTTTTTTTAATTATAATAAATCAAAACCTACGTATTTATCATAAGCAATTTTGCCTTTCTTCTAAACATATTGAGATACCAAGTTTTTGTTCTTTATATTGTTAAATTTACGACTAATCAGCCGAAACCGTTACCAATTTTCTATCCAAAGTGATGTACTACTATTAAGAGATGCCCAAATTATCCAAAGTAATGAAATAGAGCTCCTTTCTAAAGTTAGTGCAAATGCAAATAATGCTTATATACATACTTACATGCATACATATGTACATACTAAATGAGCCGTATGTCTTTTAAGATTGATTGGTGACCGCCTTCACCTAAGCAAAAGTGATTACAATAAGATAAGCATCCATTAAGAAACATGCTTAGCGCTTTCCCCTCAAACCAACGCTGGTAACTACCTAGAATTCTCACAAGGCGCAACCCTGGGCGCTCTTAAACTTATTAACGTAAGTGATTTTTCTCAAGAGTACTAAGATAGTGTAAGTATATATAACTGTAAATATATGAAGCATACGCGAATGTAATGGATTGGAGACTAAAACGCCGATTGCACTTGTATAGCGCTTTGCAATTTCCGTTGTGTCTGATTGATGAACGTAATTTCCAATAGATAGAGTTCGGCCAAGTTCATACTGAAGCATTGGATAAGTTAAAGGAAATTTGCAAGTAGAAACATAATTTAACTAATTGCAGTTAATAAAGTATATTTGTAAATGTATGCTTTTAACGGCATTATAAATGTTTTGGAGTTTATGCAATTATTATTTCAATTTTCTACATTCTGCGCTCATGGCTAAAATGCTCTATGTAAAACAGTAAGTTTTTAAAACTTCTAATCCCAAATGTATTGTTTTGCCACTAAATCTCCTACTCCAGTAAAACAATAACAACTTTGGCATAATTTAGTGAACAATTTGAAAACAAATTGAATTCGTTTTTTAATATTTCGCAGAAACACAGAAATGCTCCTTATAATCCCACAAGCGCAATTTCGTATTTATAAAAAGTTATTTTAGCTGTTTTACTGCAGTTTTTATTTTCCTTAGTACTTTAGGTATTCTTAGTTTGTCTTAAACAGTGAATTCTCATGTTGATAAAGTTTCTTGCAGTACATTAAAATTTCTTTATTTCGAGCATCAAAAGTTATATGCTAAGTTTCGACAAGTATCGTAATACTATATATTTGCATGGTCAAAGCATTTTTTGTGATTGTAGAAAAACTAATTTAGTTTGCTTACGGCATGCCTCATACTTATAAAGTGATTCCTACATTGTATATTCAGATATTCAGTAAAGACATACCCAGTGACAACGCATATCTTCGCCCTAGGTTTGGCTGGTTGTTTTAGAAGTAGTCATACTATGAGCAAAAAGTAATAAGACTTTGTTCATAATTTTAGAATTCTTAATATATTCTTTAAAATCTGGTCGTCCTCCTCAAAGTAATCCACCTTGGCCCCAATACACTTGCACCAACGCTTTTTCCAATTCTCGAAACAGTTGTTGAGGTCAATTAACTTCTTCAGCTTTCAAGGCGCGTAGTGATTCACATTTAATGTTTTCAATCGACTCGAAACGGTTTCCCCGGAGCGGTCATTTGAGTTTACGAATACGGAAATAAATCAGGCAAAAACGGTGGTTGCGGCACGATATTGGTTGAAAATTTGGCCCAAAGAGTGTTTCTAAATGGTTTTCACTGATCCAACCGATTTTCCAACAATGCCTCTCTGACCGCTAATCGTCGATCATCAAGCACCAATTCCTTTAGTTTATTGACGTTTTCATCATTAGTAGATGTTCCTGGCCGTTCTGGACGTGGTTCGTCGTGAACACGTTCTCGACCCTCTTTGAGTAATTTGAACCATTCAAAAGCACTTTCTCGCGACAAGAAATTTGCTTCCGTTCACAAAATTTAAGGGAACTTCTTTGTTGAATAATTTCTTTTATCATAAAAGTCGCCGAATGCACTTTATGTACTTTAGAAAGACAAGCATGTACAAAACACTAATTTCTATTTTGATGTTGAAATTTGGCACAGAATAAACTGACAGTCATACCAACCCAAAAAAAAAAAAAATTCCGACAAATGGGTTTACGCTCTCTTCTTAGGCTTTACTAGCGTGGACACCGTAAACTCGTACAAAATCTAGGCCTTGTATTAAAAACTTTTTACTTGACAAGGCATCTCTACGAAATTTGGCATAGATTATTTTCCAAGGGAACGCTACATCTCCTAAGATGTCATTCATATCGGACCACTACAGCTGGCATACAAACTCACCGTCACGATAAGATAAGGTCCTTCATATAAGATCCGTTTTCCTTATTAAGTAAGCTTAATTCGATTTAATGGTTTTTATGTTAAATAAAATGGTTAGAAAAAACTAGCAAAATGTTTTCTGCTGGCCAGTTAAGGTTTAGTTATACATACATATGTTGCTATAAAAGTTCTTTTCTTCTTTTCAGGCAAAATATTAGCTATTTGTCATTGTCTGCTGACTGACCTTAAGTTTTAAAGTAATTAAGTGGTTCTCGTCACGTTTTTATAAATCCATATACAAGTATTCTAGGTCAATTCCGTGTGGAAATTGAAATTGGACAGCTAGAATTGTGGCTTTGAACAGAACATTACCCTCAAAAACATTATCATGCAAAGATTAATAAATAATAGCTTGAAAATGTTTCCTTCAAATATCATTTCAGTAAGGTTCTTTTTATCTGGAATTAAGAAAATCTTTACCAGTTTTGCTTCCGTCGGTAGTATTGTTAGCCATGTTTACTATTTTTATTTCCGCCTTAATTAGTTCCGCACTATTTGTATAAGTACTTTGTTCGAGCTTGCATTTAAGTTAAGTATTCCCAACCAGGCCAATAAGCTGCTTAGCAATCACAGCTGAGCTACGGTTGTAAATTTTGTTGCGCGGTTGCAACTGAGATGCATTAGACCCTCCAGCCGAGCCATGTATTTTGCAGTTAGCGCGACGCGTTTGTGGTGGCCGGTGGCTTAGGTGCGGTTCGAAATCCCAGCACGTCAATGTGCGCCCTACAATAAAGGCTGCTGGCGTGCAGCCGTAAAGCTGTTGTTGCTGCTGCTGTTGGTTCTGGTTGTATTGTAGCGCCTGCTCGAGCACGATGACGCAGAGATTTGTCAATGCGGCGATTGTGGTGCCGCAAAATTGTGAACAATTTCGAAAATTCAAAATTGCTGCAGCAGGTGCAATTCCGCGCACGTTCCACCTTTAACGCCCATGATAATGCGGGTATGTACGACTGCCACATGAAGCTGGCTACCCAGTAAAGAGAATGTATAGAAATTTTCTTTAATGAATTTATGTAATTTTCTTTAATCTTGTTACTTTATATTTTTCCCTTTTCCACGAACATCGAGGGAAGTTTTTAATGGAATTAGATGAGATGATGATTGCTTAGTATAATTCATTACCAATTCCTATGTATTAATTACATATTTTAGCGGCAAATTTGTGAGATGTTTTCATGAAAAGTTTACACTTTTTAAACTAAGCATAGTGCTTAAATCTTATGAAATTATCGCTTCTGTGACCTTCAGGTCATCTCGTGCCCTTTTTATGTTTGGTTTTTATAAAAAATATATTATTATTTCATAAAAGACACAAAAAATAGGGATTTCCTTCTGCACTTTGAAGAAGCCAATTAAGCCAATTAATTTTTGTGTATATAGACAGACATTGTAGATGTTTTATAAAGTGCAAAGAAACCGAGTGGTGAAGAAGAAAGTATTGCTTAAGCTGATGAAAGTAACATTCCTGTGTACTTTTTAAAGGGCAAGGACATTAGTGGTCAACAGAACCGACTGCAGCTAATAGCAGTAGAGACAGAGCAGAATATATAATTCTCCGTCACCCCGGTCTTGCAGTATATGCAGTTCACCTAATATCAAATATAAAAGGATCATTTGACCTGTACTTTACACCGCAAATAAAAATTGGCTGGATTTTTGGGCATTCTGTTCTTAGGAGGTACTTCAAATGGTACATTTGTTTGTACTGGTTAAAATATATATAACTTAGAACCTACATAGAGATATACAATTACTGGCGTATATTGGTGGCAAGGAGAAAGTCGCCGCAGTCTTTGGGATGAAGATCAACCATTATTTCACGCTGTAATGTGATTTACAAGGTTTTTGGAAATAAGTTATGTACTGAGGTTCTTTAACAGAGACAGTCGCAGAGCTCAAAGTGTGTACGATAAACTTGCTCCAATTCGGAATTTATACGAAACGTGGGAAGCTAACTTACGGCTACTGTTTGTTTCGTATGAAAACGCAACAGATGATGAGCTTTTAATTCCTTTTAAAGGCAGATGCCCATTCTTAGTTTGCATGCCAGGTAAGTCAAGTAAATGTGGTATGAAGGTATCGGATATGCGTACAAAATTGTGTCTAAGTTTTAAATATATTTGGGAAAAGATTCAGCTGCTGAACAACCAGAGCGAAAGCAAGGTCAACGGGTAGTATTGGATCTAGTAAAAGCGTATGAAGGACAGAATACAGCGACAGATAACTTTTCTACAACTCGAGATTTGGGATTACTTTCACTGAATAATAATATGACATTGGTGGGCATTGTAAGAAGTAATAAGCGCTTTTTGCCGGTTTGTGTCACTAACCAGAAATTAAAACAATTCCCAGTACTAAGCAGTCGTCTCTTCTTCAATGGACAAGTCACCATTGTTCGATATAATCCTAAAAAGTATAAAATGATTACTGTATTGAAGAATTTGCATCATTAAAAAACATACATAGAAATGCTTCCTAATTGGAACGCGCCAAAAACATATAAGCAAAGACTCTTTCTCGAAAATCTTGGCCTAGACCTTGTTCAGTGTGAAATAACTCGTAGAAAACGCTTACCAAAAAATCAGTTGTTAGTTGAAATTGTTCGATATATCCGGGTAGAAGCAGAATTGGCAAGCACTTCGGCGGATTTTGCTCCAAAAGAGAGAAAAGCACGTCATCGAGTCGCCTGTGCAGTTTGCTCGAGCTCAAATTGCTATAAAACATACGAGCTCTGCACAATTTGCACGAAACCCGTGCAATCCCAAAATCGTCCAACGGTAACGAAACTTATATTTTATAGAATACACTTACAAAATACTGGCCAAGTCATACTGTGACCTTAAATCCACATATGCCTACTTTGTATTAACATAACAGAAGGGTTAATCTATGTGTTCTATAGTCAGTCATTCACCGATTTCCAACTCCACTCGTCCGCTCTATCTCACCGCTTAAAAATACCTAGTAATTTCAGATAGTTTAGTTCAATTTCGCATGTTAAGCAAGAAATTTAAATGAAACCAAGTGGTTACATGAGTATCTAGCATCGACTTATTTTAGTATAAAACTGATTTGGGTGCCTGGCTACAGCAGCATTGCAAGAAATTGCAAAGCTGATGGGCTTGCTAGGGCAGGCACTTAAGTCTTAATAAATGCAGAATGGGTAGGGGTAGGAGCTCTGTTGGCTTCATGTGGTTCAAGACTGGACTGATCATCTGAACACTTTCTGCTCGAATGACCTGCGTTTGTCGGATCAAGGTAAAAAATCTTCGGATTCCACACCTTTTTCATACGGGTGAAATAGTGAATGTAGAAATAAAACATCTAAGCAGATTTCTGATAGATCAAGGAACTTTTGAATATAGCTGATATACAGCTACAGGAGTTTTCGTATGGCTTCCCAAAGAACTGTAAGCGTACAAAACAGTCTAAGTGTGAGTGCCCGCTATGCCGAGGGATCTGTCATCTGACCTAACCCAACCTAAAGTGGATTCAAGACCACAGGGCAATTGACCATCTTAACATAGTTCGTACTCTACATAGTTTGCATCGAATATTCGCCTGCGACAAAATTGGACAATATCATATGCCTAACGGAGATGCAATTATTCTTTGGCATAATTTTTCTAAGAATATCTTCTCTATCCGCTGAGTCCAATTTTCAATAACTGGTTCGAGCATTTCGACTAGTAACAGGCGAATGACATGCGTGATGTTTTGCTCCAAGGCATGAATCGAAACGGGATTATTAGACTTTAGACTTAACATGTCTCCATAGGACAAACTCTAACGGAGCTTCAATTGCTGGCATCAAATAGTCGATTATTATGGCGCGACCTCGGTCGCCATTGACGGTTACGTTGTCACCATCAGCATTTTTGAAAAAAAAAATAGACCGATGATTCCACCGGGCCACAAACCACACCAAGCCGTTATTATTTCTGGATGAAAAGCCTGCTTTTGAATCGGGTTACTCTTAATTCCAAGTGCGGCAACCATTGGCTCGAACACGTCGGATTTTCTTGGGTTCTGTATTTTGTACGCTTTCAATTTAAGATTTCGATGTAAAGTGCGTCAAGTCTTTCCATACGTTAGTCTGACTTGTTGCTAACGGCATCGAATCGACTCTCCACGGTCTTCGTATACACTCTTAGCTACGACTGCTTTATATTTTACACTGCGTGCTGGACTTGGTCTATTCGGTCGAATATTATCTAATTATAAATGTTGGGTCTCAAGATGGGTGATGGTGTTCAGAATAGTACACTTAGTAGGCTGATTATGTTGACCATAAGTTGACTTCTTCTTTCTTCATTCTTTACAGAAAGTGAATTTTTGTGGAAAAGTTGGACGATTTGTAAACGTTCAGGATTTAATCTTTCCATAATTAAATGCCGAACAATTCAGAATAAAGATAATATGAAAGCTTGACACGACTCATGCGTGATCTCTCAAAAAGAGGCTTTTAAAAAAAGAACCTATACTTAGTTGATCCGTTCTAACAACTTAAATCTGATAATGTAAACGGTTTTGTATCCAACGAGGATCGTTTTGCTAGTTTTTTGTAGATGTTTGAAATAAATAACCTTCAGTTTGTCAGTCAGGTCAGTTTAAATGGCAGCTTCACGTACCATATCTTGTGTTATCTTCTGCAATAATCTCTGTGAAATTTCGTGAAGATATATTGTCAAGTAAAAAAATTTGTCACACAATAAGTTTATTTTGATCGATAGTTTAGTATGGCGGAATGCTTTTGAGCTCGTCTTGTTAATCATTTTTATTTGTAAGGTAACATAACACCTTAAAGGATTTCTAACGTTGTTATTTGGATGTTACACACTTCTTTGAAAACTTAATAGACACTGTTAAGGGCATAACAAAGAAAGCTTTTGCGCAATAACTATAACTTCAGTGTTTTGCTTACTGGTTATCACTATACGTTTGTGTAAGTATGTGTTAGTCCTTTACGTGATAAATAATGTTCTCTACCATTAACCGACCAAAATGTTTATTTTTAAAATGATAATGCAAATGAAATTATCGCTGATTTACACAAAAACACCAACAAAACCGTACGAAATGCATTACTTGCTGTATCTACCTGTGTGTCACTGTGGTCGCCAATAAAAAGGTGTTGACAAAAATGTGCAGATAATGGTGATTACGAAAGCGATTTGGCTGCGGTTTTTCCGCTATTTCTGACTTTACATTCACTATTGTTGTTGCTTTAGTTGGCAACTAAATGCTTTCATTGGCAGTTTATTGGTCTGGCATTGCATGCCAATGGTTTGTTGGTTGCTCCACAACAGGCACGCCGGTGAATTGCATTTGTGCGGTGTTTTGCCAGCGATAGAGAACAAAAGCATTTACAACAACAACGAAACGAGTTATGTGAATGTTATGCAATTGCAAGGCTGTTATTCTCTTAAGCGTTTCGTATTATAATGAATAATTGTATATTCCCAAACGAAATTTATGTGCTTAAACATAAAACATTATGTAATAACCTATAATTTGATATATTTGTTATTTGGTTCATTAGACTTTTGTTAATATTTATTTGGTTATGCTTTACATGCATTTCATAAGGCAATAAAAATGATTTATAACACGTGTTACATTTATTGAATACAAAGGTTTTGTAAACTCGAAGTTTTCGAATAATTACTAAAAATTTCTAGAGCATTTTTCAAAATCGAATCAATATTTAAACAAATAAAGCGATGTTTAATTATAAAATACAATGCAATTATATCTTTTTGAAACTTACCAGAATATAAATATTATATATCGATCGATCAATGACAATATCCATTTATCTTACTTTTAATGTGCATAAGAGGGCCAGTAGAGGTATCAAATCGATTTGACCATTTTTTGAAATCAGACCACGTTATTAGAAGGTAAAAGTGTCCCGTTCTTTTTACTCTGACATCGAAATGAACGACTATGTCACCTGTTTGCACACTTATTCGATATCTGGGGGTTCGGGATGTGTAAAGTTTGATTTCGTCAACTTTTGGATGTGAGTTGCCATCCTTAGACGCACTATTTATGATATCTATGTACAAAGCACAATAGGGTTATTCATAGCAGCTTTGTTAATTCGTTAATCGTTACTCGGTCGTTTTTTACGTGGGTTTTGTTTTCGTAAAATTAACAGATTATCGTTTTACCGAGTAACGAAATACCAGACTGGCAAGCTTAATAGTTTTTTCGTTACTTGATAACATCACTCAGCTGTTTTGTTTGCGTTGTTGCCTCAAAAGTAAACTTAATTCATTGCAAAAAAGTACATTTGCTGTCTATTACAAATTAGTTTCTGAAAAATTTTTCAAAAGTAAGTTTTTAACATAATTGAATCAATTTACACCCAATACTGATGTACATCAAAAAGTATATTCACAGTTAAGTGTTTTAACGAAGTATCAACTAACGAACTACCAGATTAACAAGTTCTGTCTGAATACCTCTAATAAGACTTTCTTCATATGTTAGGAAGAAGTATTATGTAGATTTATTTTATTTCAAGGGAATTGTGCTTATTTCCTTTGGGGGTGATGAGTGGTTACAATGCAGACATCAACTCTTTGGTGTCTAGTTTTGGTCGGCGGTGTCTTAGCGAGTTAAATTCGGCACAAGAAAGTGTAAATATCTCCATACTGCGGTATAATCACTTTCATAAATTCTACCAATTTTTTTTTTTCACAGGTAATATACAAGTTTTTACCATTGTGAAAGGCACAAATGTAAACCAAATGAAAAAAGTTTAAAAATTTCTGACTTAAATTTACGCATTTACATACATGTATAGAACTTATACAATTGTGGCCACGCAAAGCTTACCACTATACTTTGTTAAGTTTTTTTCGGACTTTTTCGTTCATTGGGGATTTTTTTCATATTTTTAGTAAGCAAAAGAAAACCTAAATATATTTTTCAAATTATAATTATAGTTTTTAATTTCTTACGTTTAATGTGTAAAACACAAACTAGTTTTTCTGTTGTTATACAAAATCGGCAGATTTTATTGTTTTTAAAGTTATAAAGCGACTAAATGACGTATTTCAATTAAAGAAAAGTAAACATTAATTTCATTTATAGTGTAAATGAAAGTAAATTAAAAATATCAGTTTTTCATCGCATGTCAACCTCTTACATATCGCGCTCATTTTGTAAAGCTCACTAACTTCCAAATGATTTTGTTTATAGCTGAATGTGTTTTGTTTTAAATTTTTAATATTTTTGGTAAATGACGTGTCGCTAACTTATTTCTAAATAAAAAATTTCAATACCGCAAAAAGTACCGTTATAAAGTGTTGTCAAATATACACGACACTTAAAAATTTTAAGTGGTATGATTTGCGTAGCCACGAGTGTATATTAGGATGTCCTTTCTTCAAGAAGTATATTGCTTTTTTGGGATTTTTCCCTCACAAATAACACGTATTGAGTTTTTTATACAAGCATTCCATTGTAAGTGATATTCAGTAAAAGTTAGCCACCAAATGACCTGCGCGTTCACACAAGTGATTTAATCTTCCAATGTTGCTCATACGACATGTTGTACTTTATGAAAACAGCACATTTGATTCATAATTTTAATTACGTGTTGCTCATGCTGTAATTAAGGAATACACATTTGATACGTCATTTTATTTGCGTAGATTTTTATAGAAAATAGTTATCATGCTCTTTTCTGGAGAGCAGGCAATTTCGTAGTTGAATAAAAATTTCTCAAAGGTGTACATTTATTTAATTTAGAGTTAAAAATTGATTACAAAACGCCAGGAATCCCATATATTATGGGAAAAGTAAATGATTTTGTTCCTGTTTAAAAATAAGTTGTTTGCTTACTTTGCATCCTTTTGTTAGGGCAAAAACGACAACTTCAGTGGTCGCTTGCCGAAAACATTCAATTTGTGAAATAACGGTCAACATTTCGTTTCATAGGTTTTGTAGAAAATTTAATGGTCTTCAAAAAAAGTCTATTACGAATCAGATCTTCTTGCATTTAAAAGACATTAGTGGTGAAAGTTTTATATTTACGATTAATTTAAGGCAAATTGTTTTCTGAATTTTAAAACTCAACTAGTCTAAACCCGCGGCTCCGCTCGCTGCTTGTTGTTAAGGATATCATTTATCGTCATAACAATATAATGGAATAGTTTAATTGGCATCCTACATTTTTTATTGACTTCGTAAAGACGTAACAACATCTCCACAGTCTCTGCATCTGCATCGAATATCGTTAAACATATATTGGATAGTCGAGAAAGTCTTTTCGTATTTTGTCAATAGATCTCGTTGCAATCGTATATCTCCAGCGTTGCGAATCACATTGTGCCCTACCATATAGGGTTGGAAAGGAGAGATTTCATTTTATTTGACCAAAGAAAAATTAAATTTGGCGAAGTTGAAAAAAAGTTACAACTATTCAAAGATTATTGAAAATAATGAAGAGATTCGCTGTATTTTGAAATTTTTCTATAAAAAAGGGAAGAATGCCACATAAGTCACCAATGAAATTTGTGAAGTTTACGGAGACGTTCGCTGTGTTTTTGCGAAAAGCTCATTCAAAAGCAAAAATTTAAAAAAAAAGGTCCCCAAAAGTAAATTTCTACAAAAGTTATGGCTATTTGAAAATAAAAACGCCATTTTATTGAAAAATTCATACCTTTTTTTGAAGTTGGACAAAAAATTTTGAAAAAATTCTCAAAAATGTTTTTCACAGGGTAGAAAAGGATGGATAAGTTTCAGCAAAAAGGGGTCGGGTTCAAAAGTGGTCGATTTGGTATGGAATACCCCATATGTATGCTACTGTGGACATAAAATAGTAAGACATTTTAATTCAAACGGGTTGACAATGAACCACGTCCAGGGTGGCCATCAGCAATAACTTATGATCAACACGTCAATAAAATAAAGGAATTGGTGTTTGAGAATCGATGATTAGCAGTCAGAGATCTAACTGGCATCGTCGGAATACCGAAAGTATCAGTGAAAACCATTTCGAAGCATCATTTGGACCTAAAAAAAGGGAAAGCACGATTGGCTCCAAAATCACGTACTCACGTAATTCAGCATTGTGTGGCTTTTAGCTATTCAGAAAACTTAAACGATTACTCCGAGGAAACCGTTTTAAGTCAATTGAAGAAATTAAACGTGAATCGCTAAGCGCCTTAAAGCCTATTCCGGAAATTGACTTTAACAACTCTTTCGAGGGTTGGAAAAACGTTGGTACAAGTACATACATTTGGGCCAAGTGGGATGACTTTCAGGAGCTCAAAACAAATTTTAAATTAAGAATGTTAAAATTATGAAAAAAGTTTTATTATTTTTTTCTCACAGTAATTTGTTGTGATTGACGTCTCAGCTGGCGCGTCTTAAATATTTTACTGAAAGGACATAACTTGAATTTAGGACTTGTTGAATTTATAAGACTTTTTGAGTGCTGACCTTGAAAACATTTAAAAAAGTACTTCGTAATAAACATCTTATTGGTGAGAGTAATGAAAGAGAAAGAAAAAGGACTTCAATATAAAAATTCAGAAAACTTCGCCAATTCTCAAATAGATTCACAAAAATATTAAGTCCCCATTGGACACCAATGACTTTTAAAGTAACAAAAGCTTGATTGATTTAATTTCTTTAGTGAGTTTAATCAAAGTGTTAAATAAGATAAAGATTACACAATTCATTGATTTCAAAATGTTGTTGCAACATAAATTACTATATAATTTCTAATTTATTAAAGGTAAGCTGTGTGAAATTTATGTATGAGTGACCAGTTTGTAAAGAAGAAAGCGGAAAATATGACTTTGCAATTACGCTAAAGTTTTTTCGAAAGTTTAGCAAATAATTTTTCGCAAACTTGGATTACTGGAAAACTAATTTCCACTTTCGCACCCTTTGATTACTGAATAATAAATAATCAGAAATAAAAGCGTGTGCACATGAGTGCATTTTAATGCTGTTTCCTTTTCTACCATGTACTGGAATCTAGGATTAAGTGCTCACGTAGGTGTCCATGTAGCTCGGATATGTATGTATATGATTTATGTGTGTCTGCAGCTGGTAGAAACCACGACTGCTACCATGCAAATGCACTTTCAGGAAACTTAGTCAATATTAACAATTCGAAAGAAAGCAATAAAAATGTATTTTTATGAGCAAAACTATGGCGCACAATAAATCTTTATTGGAAACTCGTTTGCATTTTCAACAAAGCGAAGCAAACAATGCAAAACTATCCTCAGTGCATGGTTTCGAATGGAGATTGTGAGCCAAGAGAAACGGCATATTACAGTTAGATGAAGTGTGTGTGATATCGCATAGCACTTGTAAAGCATGCAACAAAACACACAAACAAATAACGGGCGGATAAATCTATAGCGGGTTGAGTGCGACAGAGAGAGAGAGACAGAGTAAGAGTTAAAAAAGTATTTTAAGTAAAGTGGCACAGCAGCTACCACAGCGAGGCATGCAGCGGTAAATCTCAAGCAGTGCAACTTAGCGAAAAAAATTAAAATGTAATACGAAAAGAAGTGAGAAACGATTTAAAAGTGGCGAAAGTAACAAAAACATTAAAAAATCGCGAAAACACCGAATATGATGCTTAGTACAGATTCATATTTCTGAGCATCGCTGCAGTAACGTAATGGAGTAGTCGATAGGTAAGAAGCAGTAGTAGACAATGGGAAGATGTAAAGTGATAGTGAACACATACAAAGAGACGCACCCAAGAGATGTGCTTCGTTTTTAGCTTCATTTTTTCTACATTTCCATTCAAAAAATTCGGCAACACCCGGTATTTACTCACGGCAATGGTTGCTCATACGCCATGGCGCTCTGTAACGAAGTAGTTGACTGACAGCTTTTGTAATTTTACCTGGCATGTACACAGATGTGTTGTCATAGAACTGGCGAAAAAAATCGCAAAAAAACTAAAATTACTGTTTTGATTAATGGGAATTCCTAGAGCACGAATAATGGAATAGCGCCGAATGTGCAAAGCAGCAAACGCAAAACAGTAAATTAATAGTTACTCAGACGCTCTCAAACCATTCGAGAATATTAGCAAACAATACTCGGAGATATGTTGAAATATTAAATATTAATTCAGAGAGGCTTGATTTACTCGAATTTTACTGGGTTTCGGAAGTATGAAATCGCTAGAGCAACAAGTACACGAGTAGTATTCATTTTTATGACAGTCAAGTTATCCACCACATTAATTATAAGACTTTTTACTGGTCTTTAATAAGTCTTTCACATACATAGAGCTCATTTCTTATTCTTAGTTTTAGAAGCCTCGTAGTTTTATATGTGACACTCAACACTTTGTTCAGAGCGGTAACGTATGTTTCTTGTTTTGGTACAGGAAAATATCAAGGAGCCTTCTATCAAAAGTGAGTTACATTATATTATCTTCAAGCTAAAACTAACTGCGTTGCAATATACATATATACAATTGAAGAAAAAGAAGTATGGAATGGCTAAGTTCGGGTATAATCCGAATTCACATATTTTCACAGGGTGGAAAGGGTTGCCAAAAGTATTTGTTCTCAGTGAATTTGGTCATTATAGCTTGAATGGTTTAGGAGATATGTACATGAAATTTACTCGGGGTCGGATCCACGCCCTTTTTCAGAAGCTTACCGATCACTAATGCAATTCGTTGTACTAAATAAACACCTTGTGTATGGAGCTTAGCTTTAAGGGTGAGGCAATGGTCCGATTTCGCCCGTTTATCCTGTAGTACCATGGAACATGTGCTCCACATTTCATCAAGTTCAAAAACTTTTGCGCAAATAATCGTTTGCACATTCAAACGGAGTCAGTCACCTGGCGTTCGACTCGCCTCATCATCCTAATCATTTGTATATATATGCACCTGGCTCTGGTCGACCTATCGCCGAAAAAGTAGATGAAATTATGGAAAATATTGACCAAAACCGTCACATAAGCAGCCATGACATCGCTAAGGAACTTAACATTCATCATCAAACGATTTTGAACTATTTAAAAAAAGCGAAAGGTAACAGGAGAGGAGAAGTGGATCAAATACGGCAATAGTGTGTGAAAAAGATTATGGTTCAACTGTGGTAAAGCTCAACAAATGGTCGCAAAGCCAGAATTGACGCCTCGAAGGGTTATGCTGAGTGTTTGGTGGGATTGGAAAGGAATCATCTACTATGAGCTGCTCCAGCCTGTTCGAAAGATTGATTCTACATTTTACTGTCAACAAATGATGAGATTGAAGCAAGCAATCTAAAAAACGGCCAGAACTGATCAATAGAAAGGACTTCGTCTTCCATCAGAACAACGCTAGACCTCACACATCTCGGAGGACTCGGCAAAAACTGGGAGAGCTTGGCTGGGAAGTTTTGATGCATCCGCCATATAGCCCAGACCTTGCACCATCGGACTACCATTAACGGAGTTTGGTTTCAACAGCAGCCTGTGAGAATTACTTGTCGCAGTTTTTCGCCGAGAAGCCAGAAAAGTTTTATAGTGGTGGAATAATGTCTCTAGCGGGAAAACGGCAAAGAGTGGTCGACCAATATGGTACATATTTGGTTCATTAAAATTCATTATCATATACATAATTATAATAGATTTGAAGTTTGATCTTAAATACGAAAAGACTTTTTCGACTACCCTATATATAGGCTAATCATGGTACTGACTGTTCAATCGCTTGCACTACTGCTTCCTATTTGGTACTGGGTATTACTTTAATTTATATTTCATCTATTTTGCGTACTCCACTCATTCGCGCTATACTTTGAAATGTTCTCTTTTCTGTATTTTTTTGTAATGGTCTTCGTGGTGGCGGTTTTGGCTAGTTCTTTGTTTCTTCGCTTAAATGTCAATTTTTTGTTGAACTCTAGTCCTTTAAGTTGCAGTGGTTCCAGCTCGGTTGGTCACTGTCGCCACCGTTGAGGTTGTGGCACTGACAGTATCTGTAATTCACGATGCGCTGGCACTTGGGAGTGTATCTGTCCTAAAGCTTGCTTTGAATGTGCATGGGAGTGCGCTTGTTTACCATTGCTCACTGCTGTTCATTTCATTTCGGCTTTGTTTATACATACATATTTATTTTCCTTTTTTAGTGCGGATTTATGAGTGAACATTTTTAAAGGTTCTTTGCGCGTTTGTGTTCTTTGAGGGATTAATTTTGGCTGCAGTTTAAATTTTATTTATTTCTTTGCTTTAGTTTATGTTGGTATTTATCCTTTTAGGCGACAAAGTTAAATAAAACGGTAATATTAATACTTTATATATCCATTTATAATTCTCTTTTGATACTTGCAACTCTTAATATCTTAAAGTTAAGATCAAATTGCTTTGCTCCCTCTTTACCTATGGTTGTTTACCTAATGGTTGTTTATAGCATCTAAAATTAAATTATATAGAGACATATTGAATCTCGGTTGACTATTGGTCCCTTTGAACGTTATCCGTTTGTCATAAGAAGTCCGGTATTGTAGATGAGCGCAATAGCACCATTGACACGCTTATGAAATGCTGTTAATATAGAACGCCATAACTAGCACCAATAGGGTATAATAAATCGCTTTAGGCAATAATCTGAGTGTTTTGAACAACTTAGTTTAGCGGGAGTGAATATATATGCATATCTCCAAAGCCACTACAGCTAACTCAAATAAATTTGCGCCGGAGAAATCTTTCCGACGTCTCTTGCGAAAGTATTTGCACACTCTACAAATCGAAGGATAAACACCCCCCTCCCCCCCTACGTTCGATACAACGGTTTGTGGACAAATCAAGCACCAATGAATCTAATTAATCAGAATTGCAAAAAATTTGACCAAAACTGTCTAAGCCGATACTGAATATGTGTACCCCAATGGTTATGGCACGGAGGATGGAGTCATGTGTAGAAGTTCATGCAAGTGAGGAAAGTTCTCTGAGCGCAATTTAGTTAAGAGTGGCCAAAAACAATTCTATTACAAATAGCTCACGACTTCCGGTCTTAGACCAAATATCCTCTGATCTGAATATCTGTTTGAAGGGGAGCTAAAGTCAGAAGGCGAACCATTACTGCCAGGGTTGTGCGCCGGGTTTGGGACCCGCCCGTAAATAGACGTCTCGAATGAAAAGGAAACAACAGTCTCGGATGAGAAACCCTCTTTTGATGACACCCCTGACAAACGCATTAAGAATTAATATTTAAGGGCATGCACCTGGAATGTCCGGTCCCTTAATTGGGAAGGTGCGCTGCCCAGCTGATTGATATCCTCGTTAGAGTAAAGGTTGACATCACTGTCATCTAAGAAGTGCGATAGATAGGACAAGGACTGATACGAGTAGGTCCTTTTGGCATCTACTACGGTGGCCATATGTATAAAAGAGCGCAAAATCGGTGTGGAATTCGCGGTCGCCGAGTACTGGCATTCACCCAGATGGGTGAACTCCCCGACGGAATAGAAGGACGATGCGACCAAAGATGCCTACTATGAGTGCTTGGAGCGCACCTATGAGAGCTGTCTCCGCCACGATATCAAAATCGTGCTTGGCGACTTTAAGGCTTTGGTGGGCAAGGAAGGTATCTTTGGCACAACGGTCCAAAAATTTAGTCTTCATGATAAAACTTCCCCAAATGCGTTGAAGCTGATCGACTTCACCGGGGTCCGAAATATATCTGTCTGTAGTATTAAATTCCAGCATAGGAAAATTCATCAAATTATCTGGCTGTCTCTGGATCGAAACGCCACCAACCAGATCGATCATGTTGTGATAGACGAAAGACATGTCTCCAGTGTTTTAGATGTGCGTAATGTGCGACAATAGAATGTCTGTATATTAAAAATTGGTTGCACCAAGTCTATACTTCTTTGAGTTCCCACATATGTATCTAGTAAAAAGATTTTCGAAATTCTAAATTCCACAAGATGATTTTAATATAATTTTAACTGTCGCGAAGTGGCTTGAAATCGGCTGTAGATCCGTTTGAGATAGACTTGCTCAAAACGCTTCGCCTCAAGAACGTTAGCTTTTATTGAAATATTAACTTCACATTATTAAATATGTAAAATAAATCATTTGTCCAATTCTTCTGAAGTTTCTTCTTTAAGTTAAATTAAGAAGTTTATTTGTGATAATATCATTAACCGAAGAATTATGCGTGTTATTTTGTTAAGTAGCACCGCAGCTTGAGTGATTGGCGCCTAACTCGAGTGCACAAAGCAATACTTAGTTACCCACAAGCTAATTTCCTCTAAACTAAATCTAAATCTATTAAAACTTAGTTTCAGCAAAATAGTACCCAACTTTAACTATGGTCAAAGTATAGATTAAGACAAAAAAAAGGTATATAATTTAATGGCAAAAGTTTTCGTTTACCTGCAGAATATTGAAGATTAACTCAATAAATAATTTCCTCTGTTGCTTTGTATGCGTTTGCCTTATTGTAGCTGCCTTATTTCGTTAATGCAACCGGTATTAACTTGAGGAAAGTAAGGAAATTATTTCCGGCGTCGGGTGAAACGATAAAAGGATCTTGCACAGATAGCCAGAGGAACATCAGAAGCTTCACCTTGCGCACTTATCCGCTTGCGGAACAGCAGGTTAAATGGAAGACACATTTACTTTCATACATAGTAGAATTCTGCTTCTCTTGAAGATTACAATTTACATTATAGTGGTAAGATCAGGAATTTCAGCTCAACTTTCGAAGCTGAAAAATTATAAAGTCAATAGAAACACACACATGTAACATATAAATACATAAGTCTGCAGAGAAAGGAGGAACTGTGAAGAAGCATTCTTGACAATAAGTGTAAATGCGTAATAAGTGCGATTCGAGGAATTTTAGCTCGAAAGGCGGAGTTAAGTGAATTCCTTTAACACTTCCACTTGTATTTGAAATTGTATTTATAATCCCTTTTAGTCGCAAGCAAAAGTTATTCACACGTTTAAGTTCAGTTTCCACAAGCGAAAATTGAAGAGCTTTTGTTCTCTGCAGCCAATATCTTCAAGGTGAACGGTAAAAAGCATTTTTCTGTGGGAAAAGTTTTGTTGGCAGCTTTCCGGAACAAAGCACACAAGTATACCGTTGTATGCAGCCACTGCACTCTATATAAATACTTGTATTTGTATATATTCTGACTTGCTTATTTAGCACTGAACTGAAATAGTATTTATTTCTTACATAAAACTATATTCTATATTTTTACGTGAACTTTAAGTTTTTTAAACACTGAGGGATTAGTTCGCGTATTGTGTACATGGTAGACGTGATTGGTTATAAATTAGATCTAATAAATTTAATTTTTTATTGAGTATAGTTAGATTTTTTCTATTTAGGAGAAATATGCATCGTTTTGTTTGATAAATTGTGAAATGTGTTGACTGGGGTTGTCCTGACAGAAAACAATTTCTTCCCTATTGACCAAAGCTGTCTACTTCTGGGCGATTGCTTACTACAGACAGTCTAGTTATGAATGTATTATATAAGTACTGAAATTTTAATAATTGCTTGTCGAGCTTTGTTTTGGACAATTATCGATGATAAAAATTTCAAAATTCAAAAATATGTTCGGAGATGTGATCTTCCCCTCTGGCTTGTTCTTTTATAAAGTGAAAATTATTATTTTTAATTATTAAACACTTTCTGCGAAATGAAAATAAAGTGAATTCGCATTCGTCCCACCTCGGAATTTGGACAATAAATTTTGATGTTACAAGAATTGGATTGATTTGTCTGCCTTTAAGAATTCTGTCACGGACGAAGATAATAGGCGTATTTTTTTTTAATGCCGTTTTTCTTATGCAGTATGGCCTTCTGGCCAAAAGTTGTGCCCTTTTAAGTTTTTTCCAAAGAGAGGGAAAAACAACGCTGCGGGTTGGTTGATGCGCCTGTAAGTCATAATTTTGCTCGTCCGTTTTCTGCACCTTCCCCTAATTGCTCTTGTCGTAAGGTCTACTATCAAAATTTATTTGGAATTAGGTCTAAATCAAATATTATTCGTACATTTTATTCACGTTTAGATTTTGATATATTCATTAGTGTTGAGACCTAGATTAATTCTAGTTACTATGACAGTGAGTATTTCGTCTCAAATTTCGTTTTTGTGTTCTGTAAGGATAGAGATTTCGAAAAAATTGGCTGTCTTAGAAATTGTGATGTTGTCCTAGCAGTTCATCGCAAGTTTTGTTCTCATTTAATACTGTTTGGTAACGATGATTCTACTCTGAACCAACTTTGCGTTTCTATGAATGACTTTCTGTTCATTGTTGATTCTGCATCCCTCCTAATAGTCCTCAAGAGTTGTATTAAATATATGCAAATAATATTTCCTTACTGGTTTTAAATAAGTTGAAATAGAAAAATATTTGTGTTCTTGTTCAGTTCCCTCCAATATTTTGTCTTCTAACGAGTTATATCACATTGATAGCCGGTTTCGTCTCCGTCTAAATCAAATTAACTCTTATTAAAATAGTCTTGTCCGATTTATTTGCTTATTCTCTCTCAGCGATGATTTAAACTTTCTTGATGGTTTTTCTTCCATTACTACAGCTATCATTCATCATTCCCGTTTAATGTTTAAGCTTGATTCTTATCTTTTTGCTTCGTCAAACCTATTGATGAATTAGCTTTTCATTTTGCATTGGGGGATTTTACAAAACTCAATGCTCTGCTCCTTGAGTTTAAATAGGATGATTTATTTTCTGGATTGACTACTTTTAATAGTTTTTCCATTTTTGAAAAATCCATTCATAAATACTGTCGTTATAATATCCTATTTAAGTTGCCTTGGTATACTAATGAACTAAAACAGTTGAAAAATCGTAAAAATAAATGTTTCAGAATGTTCTTTTTAGCAAAACTTCATGCTTCCTTCGTTCAATTTCAACACTACACAAAACTGTTTAATAATTTATGTAAATTACTCTTTAAAAGCATCTAGTGTAACACTAAGTCAAGCCGTAAGCCTTTCTAATGGGTTGCCCCCTGTACTTGTATATACAAAATTGTCCTGCTTTTGTTCATACTCTCAAGTTTCTCGTCAATAAGTTTCTGTCATCTGCCAACTTTATTTCAGATTGGAAATTGACATTCATTACCTTTATGCTTTAAGGTAATAGAAAGGATGTAGTCTCCAATCACAGACCTATTTCTAAACTCTCTATAGTTTCCAAAACTGTTGAGTGCTCGTTTAAAAAGACATTATTTTTATGCAGTTAAATCAATAATTAACGTCAATCAATATTGGTTTGATTCTGCTCGCTCTATTGTGTCAAATTTAGCTTAATGATTGTTGCATGGCTGCCTTCACCGCTGGATTTTAAGTAAATTGTGTTTAGACAGATCTCTCTAAAGTCTTTGATAAAGTTTCACACAATACTCTAATTAAGAAGTTACATATTCTCTTCAGGTTTTCACTCTGTCCTTTTGCGGTGGATCAAGTCATATTTGCATCATAAGCGTTGTTTTGTTATTGCCGATGGGGTGTCATCCGATTCTTTCATTGCGTCATCGGGAGTGGCACAAGGAAGCGTTTTAGGTCCTCTTCTCTTTGTGCTGTTCAACAAAAACATTTCCTGTTGTTTCCCTTCAAAAATATTCACAATAATCAAAAACTTCGAAGATGTATAGTAGTGGTCAAAACATTTGCAACCAACATCAAATATTTGTTTCTACCATTTTTTGTTGCTTAAGTAATTTTTGTGTTCTTTGTTTTTCTCTTTTTCCGAGCTTTGGTTATTGTATTTGTCACAAATGCACTGTTAAAATTTTTATTTTAACATATAACAAAAACAAAGCAATATTCTAATAGAGAATATGAAATGCAAGAATTCAAAACATTTGTAATTGATATTTGACCCTGAACAGGGTATATTAAATTTGTCACGAAGTTTGTAACACCCAGAAAGAAGCGTCGGAGACCCTATAAATTATATATATAAATGATCAGTATGTTGAGATGAGTCGATTTAGCCATGTTCGTCTGTCTGTCTGTCCGTCTGTCCGTCTGTCTGTATATATACGAACCAGTCCCTCAGTTTTTAATATATCGTTTTGAAATTTTGGAAGCATCATTTTCTCTTCAAGAAGCTGCTCATTTGTCGCAATTGCCGATATCGGACCACTATAACATATAGCTGCCATACACACTGAACGATCGGAATCAAGTTCTTGTAGGAAAAACTTTCACATTTGAGAAGATATATTCACGAAATTTGGTGTGAGTTATTGTTCATAGAAATCATGTAATATCAGAAGAAATTGTTCAGATCGAAACACTTTAGCATATAGCTGCCATACAAACTGAATGATCGGAATCAAATGCTGGTATGGAAAACTTTGGCATTTGACATAGATTACTGCTTAAGGTAATAATATAATCTCCGAAAAAATTGTTCAGATCGGACTACATACATTTGCTAGATCACATTGAAATTGAACTAAGCTGAATAGGAACTCAATTTTATGGTCAGATGAATCGAAATTCAACCTCCGAGGTTCAGATAGCAAAGCTTATATTCGGCGTCCGCGAGGTGAAAAACAAAACCCAAGGTACACAACTGCCAGAGTAAAACACGGAGGAGGTAACATCATGGTGTGGGTGTGCTTCTCTGGTAACGCTATTGTTCCAACTGACACGATGACAGCTGTAAATTACAGGGACATTTTAAATAATGTTATGTTGCCGTTTGCCGATTGGAAAATGCTACTTGTATGGACTTTCCAATACGATAACGAGACTAAACACACGTCAAGGTTCGTGAAGTCGTTGTTAGAATAAAATTTGTGAAAGACTGTGGTGTGGCCGGCACAGTCACCCGATCTCAACCCGATTGAGAAGGATGATGGTGAAACGCAAAATAGGCGGTGAAATATTCCAGAATTATGATGAACTTTTCGCCAGATTAGAAAGGGGATGGAAAGCGATCCCTTACAGCTACATTGAAAGTCTAGTAGCTTCAATCCTTAGAAGATGTGCTGAAGTTGTTAAAAGTAATGGTTATGCAACTAAATATTGAAAAATTTTTAAATATTTTTAGAATACTTAAAAGTTGCAAATGTTTTGAACACATGCATTTTGACTTTGATTTATGTAATACCTTTTTACCACTATAAGCAAATGAATTAGTGTTTCAGGGTTTCATGATTTCTTGTACAAACGAGACCTCCATATAAAAAAATAAATAAAGATGAAGATATATTTTGTCAAAACTTAAGAAATGGTATTAAATATGGGTGCAAATATTTTGTCCACCGCTGTAATTAAATTTCAATGTTATATTGATAGTTTTTATAATTGGTGCCTGAAATCACAGCTTTCTCTGAATTTGAATAAATGTTCTCAAATCTTTGAGGAGACGTAGCACCTTACGTTCCAGTTACGATAATTCAAATTGCGTCCTAAAATATGTAACCGAAATCAAAAATATTGATGTAATTTTTACCAAATTTTTTTTCATTAATCACATGAATTATGTCACTTCGAAATGGTTTCTATGCTTGGATTTGTTTTGTTCATTCCTACCATTCCAAAGATATTGCATTTTTTGTCCCTATACCCCTCTTAAAACGTATGGCACATCCATAGTTGCGCAATGCGGTTATGCTTTTCTTGCGCCACAGATGTCGGGAGCTTACTAGTCATTAGTTATACAAGGTAAACTCGAAAGTAAGCAGGACTTAAAAAAAAACGGAACAAATGTTATGACCGCCAGTATGCCGGTGCAAGCCTTTTTAATGGCCTCTACGTCTGCATAAAGCTTTCCTTTCATGGGCAAATGCATTTTTCCGAAAAGGAGTGGTTAATTGTTAAAATGTGATCTTTGGTCAATAATCGTTCTTCGAATGTTGGATGCTGAGCAATTTTTGGTCGTCACTCAATTTGTGCGGAACAAACCGTGGACACACCTTTCGTAAGCCCAAATGTTCGATCAAAATGCGATAAATCGATGTTTTGAAGATGTTCAATTCCATTTCCATGAATTTCAATGATGATTTTGGCTGATTTTTGATGAATTCACGCACAGTTTTGATGGATTTTCTGGATTTTGATTGGCCCATATGTTGATCGTCATTTATGTCCTCACGACCACTTTGAAAACGTTGAAACTACTCGTGCACTCTGCTGCGGGATAGGCAATCATCGCCATAAACTTGTTTCATCAATTGAAACGTTTCGCTAAAAGTTTTACCAATTTTAAAACAAAATGTTGGCTCTTTGTTCGAAGCTCATTTTCGCACCGATAACACAAACATACTGTCACTTAAAACGCAATAACTTCACTTCCAATCGATGAAATGCCATGAAATTCTCATTGGATCGATAAAGATAGCAGATGCTAACGCACCAGTAGACATATAGATGGCGCCACCAGGGGGCGCTAAATTCAAAAAGTTCTGTTTACTTTGGACCGCACCTTGTAATAGCATGGAGTAAATTTGCCATTTATCTTTGTGAACAACAAATCAACACAAATGAATTGCTTGGCAATGAAACTACCAACGGATCAATGACAGAGTACTGTTAAAATGTCACACCTCTGTTCTAACTTGAAATTACGCATTTGTGTATCTATCAACTCTATTCCTCCTTGATACCGGATTTCGTCATGCAGCAGTTCTTGACTGAGAACTACTCAGAAATATTGTTTCTTGAAATAAGATCAGGGAGTTGTTCAGAAGTTTGGGTCAAAATAGTTGAAATCGACTGCCTGCTTAAGTCTACAAACGTAACATCTCTTAACTTTTTGTTGTGTGATTATTTTAAAAGTATAGGCCAGACATCGGAGAGTACAAACTTTAGCGAGCTCAAAGCGTGCATCAAATATTGTGCACCCTTTACATGAAAAGAGATATGAACCTGAGATACCACACAAAAGGAAAGCTAAATATGCACAAATAAATATTAGGCTCAATTTGAAATGAGGAATGATTTTTGTGTTTTTTTTAAGTGCGCTTATTTCCACCACAGAAAATTTTTGCTATTTCCATAGTTTTGGGGTATTTTGTGAATTGCATTAGCAAACAATTTCGACAGCCCTCCAGGCTTATTATATTAGTAAATATTAAAATGTTTCGACATTAAACATTTTCAAAGCACGCAAATCATTATTGACACATGCCAGTAAAATGTATTACAATATAACCATGCACATACATATGTATGTGTATATGGTAAATTCATATTCAATAAAACGCATTTGTTGCGCATTCATTATTAATGCAAGTTGCATGTTTCTGTGAAAGTTTGTAATTTTAATATGTTTGCTTTATGGATTATAAATCTGCCGTTGTCCCAGTGCAGCTTGCAAAATTTTAGCAAAAACCAATGGATATCGCATTTACTTGTATAACTACAGGCGTTTGTACATACTTATTTTGTTGCTATAAAACAATTAATAAAATCGCTGAAATTGCTAAATATCACGAGTTAATGGTTTGAATTCAATATTGTGCTTTGTGGCTTTTGCTATGGTTGTTTTAATTGAATAGGAATGCTTGCGTTTGCAGGGTTGTCACGAAACATGGTGTAATCAAGTGAAGTAATCTGGACAGGTCTAGATGAACACATTTTCACTGAACCGTTTTGGTCTCACAGATCTAATAACCAGATTTTATAGAAATGCTATCTGGTTGCGTGATATCACACGATCTCAGTGGCTAATCCACCGGTCCTGCTCACTGAAATGTTCTTTCACTAAATCCATTGATTGATGCGATGTATGGAAAGTGTTGTCGTCTTGTTGAAACTAAACGTTGCCGAGATCACGAGCTTCAATTTCAGGCATCAAATAGCCAGTTATCATGGCGCGATAACGGTTGCCATTGACGGTAACCTTCTCACCTGCATAATTTTTGAAGAAATGTGGACCGATGATTCCACCGGCCAACAGACCACACCAAAGCATTGTATTTTATAGATGAAATCGTAGCTATTAAATCTCTTATGGTTACCCTTGGTCCCAAATATGGCAAGTTTTATTCTTTAAAACCCATTGAGCCAGAAATGGGCATCATAGCTGAACAAAGTTTGACTCGAAAACGTCAGTTCTTATTGGCACTTATCACGAGCCCAGTGAACAAAGCTATGCCGCTTGATAATTTCGAGCGGCGTCAGCTCTTGTACAAGCTGTATTTTGTACGCTTTCAATTGAAGATCTCAAAGTAAAATAACCCAAGTCGTTCCATACGTCAGTCCGAGTTGTTGCGAACGGCGTGGAATCGACTCATAATGACCTTCGTGTACTCTCTCAGCTACGGCTGCTATATTTTCATCACTACGTGCTGGACGTGATCTATTTGGTCGAATATTATCCAGTAATGCTGGGCTACGAAATGGTTGATGATGTTGCGAATAGTACGCTCAGTAGGCCGACTATGTTGACCAAAAGTTGAGTGAAGGGAACGAAACATATTCTTTGAACGAATTGTAAAGGTTATATGATGAAATGCTAAACTACTGAATAAAAATAACATGACATCTTAAGACGACTTACGCGTGATCTGACGAAAAAGGGATCACCCTTTATAACCATACGAAGATTTAAATTTTGAAAAAAAAGTTGCATGGAAGCCATCCTTTCTCGTGGAGCAGTTATAAATTATATCAATAATTATTGTACAAATAACGAAAACAATATTTCATTTGTGTGCACACCACTGACATAAGTACTACAAAATATATTTGAAAAGTCGGTAACAGTATTTTATGAGAAATAATTTTGAATTTAATTATTTTTTCAATTGGAATGCTTAATGGTCTTGACGAGTCTAAAACCATCAAAAACTGCTTCACTTTGACATTTTTTTCTAGGAATAAGGGAAAAGGATAGTTTCTTTTTTTCAGGTAGTATCATTGAAAAATTAAGTATTAAGAATATTACGTCTAAAATTTTACGTGTTAATGATGAGCGCGAGCGCTTCGACAATACTGCGGATGGTACGGGGAAGTTTTAATAATAATAATTGCTCTTTAATAACATAAATTAGTTTACCTCAATCGATATATGTGACCTGGTCTACGAAAAGGGAGCTAACGTACGAAAACTAGTTTTCTGGGAAACAGCTGTTAAAAATAAACAACTCGTTTCGTCAGTTTCTCTTTATCATTTGATTTTTTGACACCTAAGCCTCCTTTCCGTAGACCAGGTCACATATATTGATAATTGATTCTTCGCAAAACCAGGATTGCCAAATGCGCATTTTATTGAAAAAAATGTATTAAAAATTAGTACTAGATTTCTTTCCTGCAGTAAATTTTCTTGACCATTTCTTAAGCGTTTTTTTTTTGATATGAAGTTTTTACATTTCTTGAGAGCTGGATACTAAGCTTAACCGCGTATAAAATCTGAGGTAACTTTTGGTAGCTAAGGGTAAATTTGTATTGTATTTTATTATAGAGTTTATTTCATCTGAAGCTTAATATTCCTGTGTAATTATTATTTACGGTTTAAACTTTATTAATATGTAAGAGCTATGATACTGTTTTCCTTCCTTTCCATTAATGGTTCTATGTCGCTTAAGAACATATTATAATCACAAAAGTAACGTTGACTCATTTTGTGATTAAAATCTTAAATTGCCTCAAGTACTCGTATTTATTCCAATATTTACGCATTTTCAGCACATATAAGCCGGTGGGCAAGAACTTATTAGATTCAATACCTAAGTTTATCTTTCAATAAATAATTTGGGCTATTTTATTATGCCTCCTCTTTACACACATACATATATAAATAAGAAATGAGCAGCAAACTAAAAATTTACTGTTATATCCATACAAAGGCAATCAACCATTTTCGTTTTGTTTAACGATAAGAATTTGAATGCCAAACGCAAAGTACTGAAAGTTCCTTTTCGCTACGCTCCATATTATATAGCGATAAATCGGACGTTAAATTACCAAAAATTGTAGCAACAAAGTAAGATATATAGTACAGTATTTACTCTATTACCCAACGTTTTATTTAAACACAAGCATTTGGTGGAGTGTATGTTTGTCTGGCACTCGAAGTGTTCGCCGATTGTTGGCGACTCTTTGGCGTAATGGTCAGTTCTACAACTAAAGCAGCGCCCACTCCGAAGTTAAAAGCAATTTCAGCGTTGTCGACAGTTCAAGTGTTTTATATTTGAAGGCCAGTGATTGCGAAATTATAGTGTCGAAGCTATTATGTTGGCCCACTCAGAAATGTTCTTGCGAAATTCTTTGTAAGCACCAATTTATCCTTTCGGGCCAACGCTCACCAATCGATACGTTGGTAATGGCCTGGCGGCCAAACGTTTAAAGTGGCCATAGATATATACGCAATTGTATTATATTTAACATTTTTCCTTATATTGATATATTTATGTAGACCGAAACTTCTTCATTTTGCTTCTTCTTTACAGTCTTCTTTCTTTTGAGTCTTGTACTTGTACGACGGCCACTTTAATGTCCTACTTTAAAGATTGCTGTTGGAAATTTTATTTCATTTGTATATCTTATACTTGAATGTTTCTACTGTTGCCTAAGTTCTTAAGAACCGGATACTTAGAACTGGTTCCACTTTCGTTAAAAATTGGTAAATTATGTTTTATTGCAAAATGTTAAACTTAAAGTTCTTGTATATGACAGACATTCCGAAATTCAAGAATTGCAGCCGAATGACCATCAAGCGCGTCGCACGTGTTCGGTGAATGGACCTAAAACGAAATGGCCAGCGATTTTTTTTTTTTCACAAGACAATTTTGTTCAGCGATAAAACTCACTATTGCTCAAATGGGTACGTTAATAAGCCATTGTTAGGCCGCCATTATATCGGCTTAAAGTAACTGTTTCATGTGCTCTAGGGACAGCGCGAATTTTTAATTTATATTTCTTTAAAAATGAGTCCGGCCAAAATGTTACAAACAATGGGAATGCTGTAAAGCCATGATAAATGACTTTTTCGAGCCCGAATTAGAGGATTTTGATGTGTGATGTGTTTGGTTGGTATTAAAGAAAACATTTGGTGAGAGCCTCTAAGACAGGAGGTTTTAACAATTTTTGTGTGGTTGTGTGAAGTCGTTTGTCATCGCTCGGATGAGATACCCCCTTCTGATGACGATACTTCGCAACGTTATAATCAACAACAACACGTGGGGGATGGGATATATTAACGATAGTTGAAGAGGGAAGCTAGACGCATTCGCAGACAAAAAAAGATAGAAGGTTTCAAGACTAGAGCATACTCTTGTAGAACCCCCACTGGTGATCTAGTCACTGATGCCTAGAGCATACTGAAATTATGGAAGGAACTCTGCTGATTGGCAGCGAAAGCATAATACCCGGAGATGGTGAACCCGATTCCTCAATCGAAGACGATAGAGCAGACGTTACATTGCCCGACCGGGATTAACCCTTCTCAACATCGCATATAAGGTTCTATCGAGCGTACTGTCTGAAAGACTTAAGGCCACTCCCTATCGTGCGACTTCTTAATCTCATGTCATCAAGTCGTCGTACTCGAGACTTGGCTCCCACGTCACTGTTGAGAGTTATAACTTCGAAGTCGTAAATACTATCGTCTGTCTAGGAACCAGTATTAACACGAACAACAATGTCGGCCTCGAAATCCAACGCAGAATAACTCTTGCCAACAGGTGCTATTTTGGACTGAGTAAGTAATTGAGAAGTAAAGTGTAAAGTCTTTTTCAAAGTCACATTTGTGGTGGAGAGGCATGGACAATGACAACATCTGATGAGGCGACGTTAAGAGTGTTTGAGAGAAAAGTTCTGTGGAACATTTATGGTACTTTACGCGACAAATACCGCAGTCGATAGAACGATGAGCTCTATGAGATATTCGACGATATTGACATAGTTCAGTGAGTTAAGAGACAGCGGCTGCGCTGGCTAGGTCATGTCGCACGTATGGACGAAAACACTCCAGCTCTGAAAGTATTCGACGCAGTATCCGTCGAAGAAGAACTCGACTCCGATCGAGAGACTAGGTAGAGAAGGACGTGGTTTCGCTTGGAATCACCAATTGGCACCAAACAGTGAAAAGGAAGAACGAAGAAACTCTTCTATAACCATGTAAGCAGTCTTTTCGCAAATAAAGAAAAACATATATTTCAATGGTATAACTCTTCTACCTGCTGGGTATGTTAAGTTCGTATACCACAACGGTATACATTACTTATACTGATTTCTTGTACAAACGTAAATTTTAGATATTTAAAGAGTTTAAGTTTACATATATTTAACTAATTGATGATTATCACATTTCTTCGATATTTTATAAACCAATTATTCTACGATATATTTTAAATGTTACTATCAAATTATTTTTCGTTTCAAATCACAAAATAATTGAAACCAATTTAAGTTTCTCTCCCCAACAGCATTGTTTCGGATAATTACTAACACATTCGTACGTAGTTAATACCTTTCTGCTATTGTGGTGGGCAATTTTTGAAATAATGGAATCTCTGATATTTCAGCACAATACTATCTAAATGATACTTTTTCTACCCTCCTAATTTGATTTGAAATGTCAATCAGGTGGCTTCAATAAAACTCCAGAGTACTTTATTATATAGAGTTGTTTGACAATAGTAATAACTACTAAGGTTAATAATCGTAGAATTAATATTTTTAAATTAAATGAAAATTTCAAATGTCACTAAGCATGGACTGTATTTCGTAAATGTGTGGATGAATAAAAAAATTTCCTAATTTTAGAAGTTTTCCTTACCGTTTCTTGAAATGTCCCTTACATTTACAGCTACACTTAACTGTTCTGTAATTATTTACAAATGCTGCTGTATTGTCTTAATTGTAAAGGTGTTAATTCCCTGCTGGAGTGCTGCACAATTGTAACTTCAGAGAATTAAACTTACATTTTGCAGCAAAACAATGTCATACAACAATACTTAGCACGCAATTGTTTGCTGGATTTTATCTGTGTTACCTGTGTTACCTGTGTGCCTGGTGCTTGGCAGGCGTACAACTACAAACTTAAATGTGGAATGTGCGTGTTCAAGTTGAAATTGTTTGAACTCCCACATTTCGCACTAACTAAAATAAATGAGTATGTCGGTATGTATGTACGCTTAAGACCGTGTGCATTTACACATCAATAGTTGCGCACAAAACTTGTTTCTAGGTGGTGCATGTGTATTAGGAAGGGATCATGGATATTTGCTTCGGGATATTATATTACAGTTATCTCAGTCAGTGTTTAGAAATTAGTAGAGATTATAGAGAGATGAAGAGAGTGGTAATTGTATTAAAAAACACTTACTTTTAAAAGCAGTAACACTTCAACAGCGACGCAGCATTCAATCAGAGGTAACTGGATATTAATAGCAGAGGTGAGTCGCTCTTTGAATATATTATAAGATAAAACTTGTTTATTTAATTGTATCTCCGATCTCAGACTGTAGGGTTCTTGATGAGCACTCTTCTCATCACAGGTACATCTCCTTTAGTCTAAACTGAAAATTTCCCTTTGAAAGTCGTATAGGAACATTAGAAATACAAACTGGGACTTGTACTGTAGGAGGCTTCGGCAAGCTCTTCCTCGCATGCCGAGAGAGGATTCATTGCTCACCTTTAACGCGGTGAACGGGTGCGTCTTCATCTCGGTTGCTTTGATGAGCAGCGAAGGGCAGAGAAAAATCTTTCTTCAACTCTAGGACATCAGGGCATCTTGCAGACTATGCTTCAACAAGGACCGCTGGAGTGGGTTGACGGACGATTGGGCGGGAAACAAAAGAAGACTTTTAATATACAAGTCCGATATAAGAATGGCCAAAAGGACTTGATGGTGAGATCATGAGTCCTCTAAGCTCATGCGTATCCTCGCAAAGCTCCCTTTTCCCGTGGGTTATCTTAAGGAAGAAAATGGAAAGTGAGTTGTGAGCAGTGAAGATACTCTTAGGATGTTGCTTGAGGCAAGAAGATAGTGCAGTCTTTGTCGACCTTTTGGATTAATGGCACATGACTTAGGTGATCAACTCGTTCAAATCATTCAAGTCTCTCGGGCCGGACGGCATTTTACCAGGACAGATGCAACAGGCTGTTAAGGTGTCATGTAGACTATTGGCATTCATCTATGCGAAATGCATAAGACTGGAATATTCCTGGGGCTTGGAAGCGAGTCAGAGGTACGTTCATCCCGAACGCTGGTATGAGCTCCTATATCACGGCCAAGGAGTTTAGGCCCTTCAGCCTCCCCTGAAGCTGATAGATATAAGAAGGCGCATCACGAGGTACCATTTATTAGAAGCGCAACACGCTTTTTGTAAAGGTAGGTCAATGGATACTGCCCTGCATACTATCGTGCCTCGTCTTAAGGAAGTCAAGGGACTTAAGGAATTCGCTGTTGGGACCTTCCGAGATATTGAGATAGATTTCAATAACGTCTTATCGAAGGTAGTTGTAATAGCTATAGACAGTTTTGGGGTTGAATCTAAAACCTTATCCTCAGTTTTGCGTACGACAGAGTTATCGTGACGTAGCGCACGTGCTCAGCGAAATGTGAATTGGGACACTTCACAAAGTGGAGCTTTTTCTCCTCTTCTATGGATCACATGCAGACAGAACTAATAGTCAAAGGAAAGTTCTAGAGTACCGTGTGAATAAAGCTGATGTGTAGAATGGGAAGGGATCGATGCTCCCCTTTGCTTATGAGTTCTACTACTGGATAGCTGGGCATTTGGTCGGGTTTGATCTACCATCGGTTCATGCGCTGTCGGAAGATCATTTTGGCCCAATATCAATCGCAACCGATTCAGTGAGCTCTTTGCCCTCAGTAGGTCTAGCCTCTCCCTGGTTGTTGGGGTTTTAATACTTTTTCCCGGCGCCAGCTGCAGAAGCTGTATGTGAGAATACGAGTTGGAATCAATTCGGTATTTCTCTTCTCGAAGGCTTCAAAGCTTAAACACTTAGCAGCGCAAGTGGAATCTTTGGATCAGCCATATAACTTAACCTGACAACATCGCGCGGTTCAATAAACAATTACGTGCGGGCTACCGATCGAAAATTTGGAAAAATTAAAATTTTTTTGACACGATAGTCTTTTCAGCACGATAGACGTTTTCTGAAAGTCTGAAAAATTGGACGCCGAGGAGATAGTGTCTTTTCGTAATAAAGTGAAAAGATGACCCCATCTTATGTACACATGTACTTCAATTTTCGATTCATACATATATACGAGCTCACTATTGTATCGTTCAGGATGCCTTCGCTGGGTAAGTACTCGTGTGAGTGAATTGAATGAAAGAAGTTTCTTCATTAAGAATTACATTACCGCGTCAAATTGGGCGCTGAAGTCTGCTCGCATGCGTATATCTATGTATGTCTTGACTTACCCAACTTGCAACGTCGTCTTCATGCACCTATACATGAGCTCTTTAGTTAGTGCAGTTAATGCTGCTTTGTTGATATTCGCTCACTTCTATTGTTGCGGAAAATTCAAATTGAAATTGTAAACTATTACAAACTTAGGCGTAAACTTTTGCAACATAACATTGTGTCTAATCTTGCATTTGAAGTAAAGTTAATATTATATGCCACATGGTGTATGGTATATGTATATATCCGCTATGTGGCTTTGATTTCGTTCTGTGTTACTCGGCTGATTGCGGCATAATTTGCAATGGATTCATTTCGTATTCAACAGAGAAGTTTTCTGCATTAACGCCAAATATGGTTGCTTCTGCTGCTTCTATGGAAATATATTTACTTTTGTTGATTCTCATTTGTGTGTTTCAAAGTGGAATTAGTGTATGCTTCAGTATACTTATCGCTGATGATACGAAAACTTGAGATCGTTTTCCTTTTGTGGTTTCAAATTCTTTCTTTTGTTCTGAGATTTAGAAAGGGATATTATTTAAAATTTTCAAATTCTTCGTAATTGGGATCAAATACAAATTCAGAAAAGCTATTGTTTGAATTTGAAAATTTTCTGCTCGTATCGTGATGATCGCTATGTATCTGCTCTTGGTTCATTAAACTGACTTCAGTTTACAGTCAAACAAACTACCTTATATGAAAGGTCTTTGATAGCACTTTTTGACATTGTTGATTATTTTGAAATATTTCTGGTCCTCTTGGATAAAAATTTAGACTTATCGGTGCTCTAAAGAACTTGGTATTTTTTTCCTTTTTCTTTACAGGCGCAAACACCTTTTATTGTCAGTCGTTTCTTCTTTTCGCAATTTGGCGCCAATTTGAGATATCAAGAGCAGCAAGGTCCACCTGATTTCTCCAACGGAGTGGAAGTATTCTTCTTTCTTTGCTTCCACCGCCGGCGAATACTGCTAACGTAAACCTTTAAAGATGGAGTGTTCTCTTTCATCTGGACATCATGACCTAGCCAGTGCAGCCGCTGTCTCTTAATTCACTGAAATATATCAATAACTGCGGTACTCGCAGTTACCAATGCTCAAGGGAACATACATCTTCTGCAAAATTTTGCTCTCGAACGCTTCTAAGGGCGACTCATCAGACCGTATAGTAGGACGGGAACGATAAGGGCCTTGTAGAGTTTTTAATTGCCTGCTCAGACCAATGCAGCACCTATTTGCAAGAGTGATTCTGCGTTGGATTTCAATACTGGTATTGTTGTTGATGTTGATGCTGGTTCGAAGACAAACGAAATTTTTTATAACTTCGAAGTCAACAATGACGTGCAAGCCAAGTCGCAAATGCAATGATGGTTTGTTTGATGACAGGAGAACTTTCGTCTTGTCATCGTTCTTAATAAGATGTTCCATACCCTTCGCTTACTTTTCCAGTCTGGAGAGATCAGAAGTAAGTAAGAAGCGATTGTTGAGTCGGCGTCCGCCAGCTGCTGTACTCTTTTAGAAGAGTGCACATGTTCGATTAAGTTCTGCAGCTCGAATATTTTCTCCAGCAGCAGATTGAAGAAGTCGCACGTTAGGGAGTCGCCTTGTCGTTTGGTATCGAACGGCTCGGAGAGGTCCTTCGTGACCCTGACGGAGCTTGTGATATTGCTCAACGTCAGTTTGCTCAGCCATATTAGTTTTGCGGGGGTACCAAGTTCATACATAGCGGCGTAGAGGCCGCATGAAAATTGGCGAAATCAGTAGACAACATGCCGGCAAACTAATATAACACCACTTTATGTTGCGTCAGATTTTTTCACTTTGTAAATAGTTAGTACATACATAAATCATATAATAGACAAGATATATTAACACAAATGGCACCTCCAATATATGCCAACAATCGTGTAAAAGTAGTCAACATTAGTGTATAACTTTTTTAGAACCCTTATACCATGGTGGCATTGAGTTAAAATGTCTCCGGTTTCTATAGTGTATTCGTCAATAAACGTACAGGGCACATGAAATTAATTGGTCTTATGTAACTAACTATAGAATCATATATGTATGTCTTATGTATATTAACCTGGCTTACACTTCTATTATTAAGTGATTAGCCAATTACAATGTGAGAGTAGCGCTCACCTTCTACTTGTGTAATAGAAAAAGTTGTGTGGGTATATATATGTATACATATAAGTAGAAATAGAATTAATTACGTATGTATATAACACTCGTAAATTAAATGTTTTCCTTTGTTGAATTCCCTTCAGTTCTTATTCGGTTTATCTGTGGCGTGGCATTGTTCAGCGTTGCAAGTTGACACTTTTGTTAAATGCTTTACAGTCATTAAACATAACGTAAAGTGACAGCTTTAAATGCTAATGAGTTTTTAATTACACGCAATTCGGCCGCACAATGCAATGAAATACTTTGGTTCTTATCTTGAAATGACCTAGCATATGCAGTTCTGAATTTCCCCTACATAAACATGTGTGTTCTGCGAATGGTGGGCTTTATTTCTGCAAAAAAGGTTTTTGCTTTTACTTTTCTGTTTTTTTTTTCATATGAACACGATATCGAAACCAACATACTTCTTTACAATGGGCAATTAATGTTCTGTATATTTACAGTTAGAAGAGGTTATATGACAAGTTGTGGTATTTTGTTCTGAAACATATTTTAGCAAAAAATTTACAACATTAGTTAATACAGCGTTTTGTTTTCTCAACGAGAATGTCTTGCCTTTGAAGGCCCGAGCATAGGGCAGAATAACTGGAACATGTAATTCATATGTAAAATCAACAAAGTTAGCGAGTTGACGTTATGTGAATACCATACTAAAGTAGTATTTTCACTTTCTTCAATAATGTTAAGTTTGTTGTACAGATAAAACATAGAATAAGGTAAGATTATTATATAAAACTTTCAGCCCTAAATTAGCTGAAGATAACTCCTTAATATTTACTCTCCTCGCGATTTAATGGTTTCATGGCCGCTTTTACTTGCAGACAACATTTACTTCAATCCTTCAAAACTCGGTTATTTAAATTGCGTCGTTTTTTTTAACTCTCGTCTATTTGTCGATTCTTTAGTAATATGGTAAATATTTTCATATATCCGTATCAGCGTTGCTGCTAACGGAAGAGACTCTGTTGTTGCGATCGTTGCAAAGCGAAAGTTATGCTAAATCATCTTCCATCGATTTCATTTATTTAAACATAATTAAATGCTTTCCGGGTTTCATTAAGTCGCCTCACATACCATCACCTATCTATATGGAGTAGAGTCAGCCGGATGTTCAAAAATCCTGATATTATTTAAATGGAACAAGGTCAGATTTCACTAATCTTATTAATTTTCGTCATGAAGATACACAATTATCCTTTAAACATAGCGTATTTTTATATAGATAACTCAAATATTGGCCGATATTAGCGGTATAAAGTTACCAGAAAGTTAGAAAATCTTTATGCTAAATATATGTATGTAAGCTAAGCGAATTATTGACCCAATTTAGCAAGTCTTTGACATTCAGACATAATATTTTCAGGAAAAGATTCTTTCTAATTTTCAATTACATACCTCACACATTACTGATATTTTCGGTAAAGAGTCAATGAAGGTACTGGGGTGTACATATTCGGCTTGAAAATTTCTTGTTCGATTTGTAAAGTTAACAAAAAAAATTGTTGCTACAGAGTATTACAGTTTTGTTGACCTAACGGTTGTACATATCTCCTAGAACTAAGCGAAATAGATGTAGGGTTATGTATGTATAAATAATCAGGGTGACGAGAAAAGTTGAAATCCTAGTGACTGTTACTCTGTGCATCCGTCCGTCCGTCCGTGTAAGCTCTAACTGAAGTAAAAGTTTAGATATCTTGAAGAAACTTGGTTCGGGGGTTCTAGAGTAGAAAAACAAATACGAGTTCTTAGATGATTTTAATCGGACCACAAAACGCCATTAACGAAAACCTGTAAAATGCCATAACTAAGCACTAAAGACACATTAAATAATAAATAAAGAAAATTGCGTCGATATTTCGTTTTTCTAACAAACCTTGTGTGTCTGTAGTAGTTACAAGTATATATGTATAGTGTATGTATATATAAAATTGCTTGGATTTCAATCCTCTGGTTAAAGTTTTATACCGGTTTTAATACGGCTTTCATTTTTGCAAGTTGCAAGAGTATAAAATGTTCGGTTGAACGCGACCGTAACCCTTCCTTACTTGTTCGATATAGTTTTGTGAGTGGAACTGCTTCTGAGCCAGATCATGTGCCATCGATCGGAAAAACGAACGGTGCAGTGTTTAGGGAATATAGCTGGTGTGGTAGGACTTCCCATTTAAGCGATTCAAGGTAAGTTTTAACGGTTTTGGCAACGTGAAGCCGAGCGTTGTCTTGCAGCACAATCCTTTTTTCGCGCCGCTCCTGGTAGGGAGGTCATAACTAACACAAGTTCCTTGTTACTGAATCCTTACTCAGCAAATGTAATCGCTTTAAAATGGCTCGCCGGGTGACTCGTAATGCTGAAGAAAACTCTTCTTGCCTTTTACATGGATCCTCTACGAGAAACGTCTACAAATCACCGTCTTCGAAGGTACTTCACGCTGTCGGTCATTAATATCGAAATCGCCGTCTGTTGTTTCACTTGGAGTTGGTGCGCAACTAAATTTCTGATGTTTCTCAATAGAGGGCTTTAGCAGTTAGTAGTGATTGATATATCCAGACTTGATAAATTTAACCTAGAAATTTAAAAAAGAAACTGCGTTCCCACGTTGGTAATTTTTTTTATGTATCATATTCTTTTGATTGCGTAAATATGTCCGATTTTTTGGCAAATAATCAGTTGAGGAAAGGATTGATTTTCTTCTTTCAGTCAAAGAAATCGACAGCTGAAGCACATCGGGAACTTCAAAAAGTTTATGGAAGTTTTCTATAGAAGTCCATGATTTTGATATGCTATATGCTATAATGGCCGAATCTAGAAACTTAGTGCCTAATTCGCATACATACAGTCTTAGGGTATTCAACATTTCCCTTTAGGCGTTACGCACTTCGTAGAAAGCTTAATATATCCTGTTCACGGTACAAATATTCTGGAAAAATATTGCATAATAACAAATGCTTGTAGTAGCCTTAAATTGAAATTATTTACTGGCATTGTACGAATAGAGTAAAGAATCGAAAATATACTACAATTGTGAGTGATCAAAAATTATCATCTGAACATTACGTTAAGATGAATCCTTGTTAACCAGTAACTATGAAGTTGACCGATATCAATAAATAATTGTACAAACTATGGCCTTAGAACCGCTTATAACCGCACTTTCAAACACTTTTCAAAAAACAACTTCAATTTTTATTATCAAAAATTCGTTTTAATTCAATCAAAAATTAATTTGTTTGCGCGCACTAAATCCACCAAAGTTCAAAAGTGCATTTAAATATGCAACGTTTACGAACACCAATGACCTATATTTCACTTGCACAAGTGGCCATTCACAATAAAGTGGATGAAAGTGTGCAGCAATAATGATTCCATTAGCAAAACGAGTAGGCGAGGACAAACGTAGCGCCGGTTGCAACAACAAACTCGTAGAAATGTGTTTGCAGTAAACGACATATTTTCGCGGAAATTCGCCAATAATTTCTTCTGCAATATTGTCGTTCGCTTCTGATTTATTCTATTTATGGTGTTCGTTGCGCCCTAAGACCGAGGTCAAATCGTTATTGGAGCACAGCGCAAAGTGCATAGACAAATTTACAAATAATACAACTGTAACGATTGAAATTGCGGCACTTGAAAATTGGGTTAAGTGTCAATTTTATGTGAGCAACTCAAGTAGGTGAAGACTGATATGAGAAATAATATTTTTAGCTCTTTTCATTGCTCACTTTATTGCATTGACCTTTTAAATAAATTTTCGATTATCATGCGCATTAAAGCAATAAAAAAGTAGTAAAATTTCCATCTAGCACAAATGTTTGCAATGGTTGGGAGGGTATTTAGCTTAATGTGGATGCAATATTTCAGCTGCAAGTAACTTTTATGACAGAAAAAGGTGGTACCGAGTAGCTGCATTCTGTGTAATAAAAGTTGTAATATTCTAATATCATAACACATATACAGCGCCTGCCAATAGGGATGGCTATGTCAACAAGCAAAGTTGTCGCTGATGGGGTGTGTCAGATCTTCGAGTGTTTCAGAAAAACAAAATCCGACTGGTGGTACGGCGGCTTCACAAGGCTTCATGTCTTTCGAAATGAGGCAGGAAATTCCGTTATAGCAAATAACGAGTGTTATAACACAATGTTGACCGATTTTTTTCCGGAATTTGAAGAAATCCACACCATGCAATGTTTGGTGACTCGTTATTTTCGAGAAATGATCGCCAAGATCTTGCGATTGAAAGCATCTAGATTATTTTCTCTGTGTCAATCAACCGGCAACGCTCAAAAACAGAGCTCAAAGCCAAACATCAGCGCCCTATAGCTGAAATTATAACCGAAATGCTGCACCGAAAATTTGCATAAACAGTTGAAAATATGCAAACAAATCCGTCACGGTCATTTCGACATTTTGTTCAAATCAAAATCAACATAAAATTATCTGCATAATAAAACCTAATGTGAGCGTTTATCATCATATATCACGTCGTTCTTGTTGGTAGACTCTATGCGTTGGTATATAAAATACTGAAAAAAATAATAAATTTAATTGGCGTTATAACCGCTGATCAATACGAAGTGTATTGAAAAGCTAACGTTATTTTTCGTATTTTGAGAGAATATTTATTAGTTTTTCTACATAAATGTTGTCATTCGTGTTGTCTCTAACTCCATTCTTCGTGTACTCTTTAGCTCTTTCACCGATGCGCTTTTTATTTCATCTACGATTGTAAAACGTCGCGCCGTTAAGCAGTTATATAAAGTTAGTTTCTGAGTGCTTGGAGCGCATTCCAAACTTTAAACTCACTTTTCTCAAAATGGTGTTTTCAAAGTCAGTGACCAACATTACTCGAAAATACATACACCGATTAGTCTCAAATTTCTTCTTGTATATATTTTTTAGTAATTAAAAGAAGATATTTTCTCACCGATAAATATTTTTTAAACACTTTAAGGCCGAAATTTTGATAAACAATTTACTTTTCTTTGTGAAATCGCCATTTTGTCATAAAACGTTATTTTGCTTTTTCCTTGACTAATTACTAGATTTAACATTGCTTTATCGAAATTTGCTCAGTTTTTTAATTTCAGAGGATCCAGTTCAGAGATATAGTGGTCACCGTAAAACGCCTTTCTTTGAGAGGAGCCCACGGAGAGCAGCTTTAGTCTTAAGTAAGTCTTAAAATACAGTTAAAACATACCATAATATGTGTAAAAAGTTTTGAGTGAATAATTTTAAAAGTTTTCTTAGAAAAAATTGTGGAAAATTCGCTTTTTTCGGGGTTCTCACTGTACATAACCCCTTCAAATCAAAATAACTATAGATTTAAAATTTATCCTATTCGAAGGTCTGGTTCCATCATTGGCAAACCCTAGATTGATGAGAACAGAAATATCTTCAATTGAATTCTTTAGAGCCTTCAACAATGCTAAGTGGCTTAATAGCGGCATAGGTTGGGATTAAAATTAGTTGGCATTCCTTAAAAAGAAGTACACACTCTTAATAGTCAGTTGTAAGATATGGCGTTGACTGTTCATGTGGAAGGGAAGGAAAGGCATAATCATACACTGTTATGGTTATAACCTAAGGCGTCGGGCATTACGGGTTGCTAGAATCAATCCTTAGAAAAATCATCGAAAATCGCTTTAATATTTTTTAGATTATTCCCCAATAAGATCTATAGCCTCTGCGTGCGTTTGAAGCAATTGTCGAAGCACTCTTGCCACTCTGATTGAAGTATATCCAAAACCGCTTTTTAGATGACCACATAGTTTAATTTTTACGTACGGGAATAAAAAGAAGTGATTTGATGCCAACTCAGGACTATACGGCGTATGACTCATTAAAGCGATGTTTTGAGTGCTCAAAAATGCAGTTGTTTCTCCGATTTATTGAAAGACAAATGGCAAGAAAATGATTGTGTATCACACATAATTTATTGTTCTGCGTTGGTTTAGTGGTATGGTTTCGACATATCTAGCGATCAACATTTGTTGAATTCGACAGATCTCACTGAAAACACTCATACAGTCTATAATTCATCTTCTGTCATGATGTCATTTTGTTTTGAAGCACCGCTGTTGAATTTTTTAACACCTCTTCACCTTTTTTGGGTTATTGACAAGTTGTGTGGAATCCGAAGGGAAAAAATTGTATTTAATGTGAAATGTTCATGCAATATTCCTTGCAGCTTCCTTCTGCCATTTCTTCCGTAAAATTTAGTGTTTCTGATGTTTTTTGTTAGTCGGTTAACGCATTTTTAGTGATTTTCAACATAACCTTTGTATGGGAGGTGGGCGTGGTTATTATCCGATTTCTTCCATTTTTGAACTGTATATGGAAATGCCTGAGGGAAACGACTCTATAGAGTTTGGTTGACATAGCTATAGTAGTTTCTGAGATATGTACAAAAAACTTAGTAAGGGGCGGGGCCAGTATAAAAACTAGTACTTGAGCTTAATCGACACAAATTTTTTTAAGTTCATCGATGCACTGTGGCTGAGTTAAGTCTGGTGTAAGTTGTAAAAAATAATCGCGCGAAAATATTCACGGTTTACTTTCCATTTTGGTCGAGATGAATATTTCAAAATGTTGATCTGGGTAGGTTAGGTTAGTTTGCTGATCGAAGGTCTGTACTGCTATATGTAGTCCTTTGTGAAGCCATAGAAAAGAAACTCCTGTGTACGAACTTATAAATCAGCAAAACGCTTTGTAGCCAATACAAATTTGCGCAGGCGTTTAATTTCCACTCCCGCCAGTTCGGTGGTACGTCTAAAGGTATGCGCTCCCAAACGCGGGACAGTCAAGAATGAAGTTAAGCGATCGATCTTGGGCCAAAAGACTTTTGCGACAGCGCATGTATCGATGTGAGCCCAGATCTGGCTTAGCTTGTGCGAAGCTCAGCTATCTAGTAGTAGAACACAAGATGACCCCCGATAAGCCCCGACCCGCTCCCATTCTACCGATAACGGTTTTAGAGGGCCTTTCCTTGCTACCTCATCAGCTATACAATTCCTTCGATTCCGCTGTGGCCTGGCGCACATAGCAGTCTTATGAGAAAGACAATCGATGCTATTGATAGCGAGGTTAGGCACTCCTCGACTAACTCTGAACGCACTGTAAATGAGTTCAAGGCTAGTATTCGCTATCTGAGTAGATGGTCACTTCTCTGAAGGAGGAAACACTCCGAAGTAGCAGAAGTACTGTCACCTTAATGTCTGCAACCTCGACTTGAAACACACTGCAAACAATTCTGAGTTTGTATAACATAAGAAATGTTAGAATTTAAGATAAAGTTGTGAGTTGCCAGATTTTCAGCACTTGATTGAGTCAATCCCTATATAAGAAAGGCGACCTACGTGTTAATGGATAACTCAATAATAATATGTATTATTATTCGGTCATTTTTCGTAGTAATTTAGACAAGGTGAAGTTATATTAAATCCAACGTGTTGCTGGTGTTTCACAAAGGTGCTTGCGCGCGGCCGGTTAGGTTCAGACGTTCAAACGTTCTTTCGACATCCGCCTTCAATAAAATTCAGCCAACAAACGAAATATGTAGAATTCGATAATTTATCGGATAACGCGAAATGCAATTGAAAAAAATATAAAGATACAAAAAAAATTTCAATTTGGAATGAAATCAAAAATCTCGGTTTTCTTAGTGGTTTTCAAATCTCCGCAACTTAGGTCAGGAGTCATACTAGTTCTTTAATTAAGTTGTTTTATTACTAAATTTCTATACATTCAAGGGAACACTCGGAATGGTATTGAGATATGCCTCATATAGAAATAACTGCATTCATAATGCGGCATTTCATGCCATAATAGTTATTGCAACTTTATTTTGACCAATTATGTTTAATTGCGTTAACGGAACTGCAGCGAATGCGAAACTTCCTCTTCGCTGCCAACATAGTTGTTGCGGTGTTGACCTTCTGATTGCCACAGGAGATGCTGCGCAAAGTTGCTGCTTTAAATGAAATTATGAAACTGCAGTCAACTGGCTTCGTTGTGGATTTTGCGCAAATAGCTGAATATTTGTTGTTGTTCACAAAACTCAACTCAGGAAAAAATATAACCAAACCATTACTTTTTGTCATAAACATACTCCAACAACTATGACAAACTCCACGGCTGCTTTCGGCTCGTTGCCGTTTTTCCATGCCTAATCTCGTTATTTGTGGCAAAAGGCAGCAGCGCAATTCAATTAGTTAACATTTTTCGAGTAGCTATATAGACCGACTACTCAGCCGACGTCGAAAGCGCCATTCACTAACAAACATCTAGGCCTTTGCTGCTTGTGCGAGCGAGGAGTAACAAACTGTATTGCTGCAACATTGGCCTTCCGGCGGCGCGCACAGGAGTTATGGCAGTCGGTTGAGAAAAATTGTCGCAAACAGCCGGCAAAGGCGAAAGCGCCTGCTGCATTTAATCCAATCAAGCAAATTCACTCAAGCGCTCATTTACTGTTACGTAACGTCAACGACGTGAAGGCGAAACGCTCGGCTATACACAAACATCAAATACACACTCGTGACAATAAATCAGTTAATCGACTACTTGACGCATTTGCATGTCGAAATAATTAAGTTAAATTTCCAATTTAAGCGCATGAAAGTTACAATGTTGCAACAAGCGGTGGCAAGAAGTTCTTAAACGTATGTGTGTTTGTGTGTGAGTTTTAATTGCATATATGTGCGTGTGTGTTTTGGAAATAAGTCCGAAAAGAAAAGTTTTCCAACTCGTTTCGATTTACATTTGCTTGGTTTAACTTTTTAATGATAAATTAAGTGAGTTGTATTTGTTCTTTGTTGTTGTTTTTCACGTTGTTGCGTTAATTGAAACGAACGCAAGTGCGTTGCTTGCCGAGTACGCTGATGCATAATATACACCTACATACTATATGGTATACGGTGCGTATAGAAGCTGGTGGGAGTATTCGCTTGCTTGTGTTGTAGTTTAAATTCCTTCATCTGCATGGTTGATAAGTATAAATAGTAATTGAAATACTGCAGATATATGACTGTTTACAGGGTGTGTTGAAAAATAAAAAAAGTATATACATAAGTAATAAACAAGAAAAAAACGTTTACCTCGGTTGCACCGTAGCTATAATATGCTTCAAAAACAAGAGATTTTCCATATAAGACTTGAATTTGAGCGATCAGCTTGAATCGCAAGTATATGTTTGCTTTAGTAATCCGATCTTAACAATTTGTGCAAAACTTATAGCAATATTTTGGATAATAATCTATCAGTCAAGGACTTGTGATAGAATGACAGCTATATGGCAAAGTGGTCCGATCTGAACAATTTATGTGGAGAGCCTCGAATGATAATCTTGGACAAATTTTGCGAGGATACCTTGTCAAATATAAAAGTTTTCCATACAAGGACTTCATTTTCATGAATCCTTTTGTATGACAGCTGTGTGTTATAGTGGTCCGATATCAGTTGCTCCGACTAATGGATAGTTTCTTGAGGAGAAAAAGGGTACAATTAGAAAACTCCAGGAAGAGACACTTAATTCACCTCACTTATACCTTACTTAAGAATAATGATTTGGGCATATCAGAAGCGCTGGGGAAATTAATTGAACAGATCAATAAACTCAACTAAGTCCCAGCGTTGTGCAGATTCATCCGAGGCATGTTGTCTCCACTTCTCTGGATCCTGAAAATGAACAAAATATTTATGGTACACATGTTGTGGCCTATACTGACAATGTGGAAGTTTCGGGACTGAACTTAAACGCCTGCAAGGCAGAGCAAGTATTGTTCACTAGGAAACACAATATTCCAGAAATTTCGCCGCCATTATAAATGGTACTAGGCTAGTAATGGGAGATAAGGCAAGCCACTTGGGACTTGTTTTGGACAATAAGCTCTCAAATTATGAAACTAGGGTAAAGAAACTAGAACTTTACACGTGCCAACGAATCGTAGGGCCCAAATTGGGATTAACGCCTCGGGTAGCTCACTGGCTCTACACAGTAGAAGAAGTACCAATCATGACTTACGGTATATTGGTATGGAGGTCAATAACGGATAAGATATACGCGATAAGATGTTTAGAAAGCCTATAGCGTGTTGTATTTATATTACGGAAGCTCCCAAAACAACGCGAAGTGAGGCACTTAACGCAATTTTACAATTCTTATTACGTTTGTTCTGAAAACAAATGACAGCGAAGTTAGATATTAAACGGAGGGAATCCTCCCTTTCAGTCGCCAGCAACAATGAGCATTTTATGATACTTAAAAAGTTCCCCTTGCTTTTCATTGCTACAGAGTTTCCTACTGAGTTGAATCTAAATCCGATTTACAAAATTGCCTTCTTTACCAGAAAAGAGTGGGAAAAGAACGAGGTAGAGCTAGCTCAAATCTAGATAAACGAGGGAGAGGTGGTGTCTTCTCTGCTAACAAAGATACCAAAATCATCTTCCATCTACCAGACCACTTTAGTGTCTTCCAAGCGGAGATCACAGCAATTAGAAGAAGCTTCTTGTTCAGACAAACAATGTGCTTACAACAATTAATATAATGTTATAACATGTATAGAAATTACTAAAGTCTCATAGGATTTCGTCTAAGTTAATAAAATAATGCGTTGATTTCTTATTGGATCTAACGTCCTATTTTACGATAAACCTGCAATAGGTTATGGGACACCATGATAATCCATATAACTTAGGCAGGCAACTAGCCATATAAGGCACCACTTGGAAGTTGCTCAGATAAAACTTTTCACGTTGATGAACGTCATCAGGAGCACGGTATGGTTCAGAGAGTCGGTAACGGAGGAAAGGGACTTTAGTTCGGATGTTAATTCAATGGGCCTCTTAAAGACATAGAGATAGCCACTCTACCTAGCAACCTAGTTAAGAGATCTTTGAAGTTCATATTTGACATGTTAATCAATGACAACATTCTTATCTTCTACATCAAATTGTAATTTTATAGAAGTAACGCCTACTAATTTTTTCTACAACAAGTATACTCTCTCTCAAATACTTCTAAGGTCAACTCATCAGCGGTCATTGTCCATGGCTCCGCTTTATATATCAGGTCAGGAAGAATGAGTGACGGATAGAGTTTGGTCTTTTTTCGTCGAGAGATAACTTTTCTTTTCAGTCTAATATCTACATATTATATTTTTCATCAATAGATGGAAACAGTCACACGATAGGGTGACGTCTTGCCTGAAACCTCGTGAACGGCTCAAAGAGGTCCTTCCCGATCTTGACAGAGTTTTTGATGTTGTCAGCTACCATAGCCATATTAGCTTTGCGGGGATTCCAAGTTCAAACATAGCAGCATATAGGCAGTTCCTTTGTAAAATGGACGAAGGGGTGGTGTGTGTCGAATTTTCTTTCACGGATGTTTTCCAAGATTTGGCGCATGGTCAATAGTAGACTTTCTAGGTCTAAAGCCACACTGATAAAGTCCAATCAGTTTGTTGACGATAAAACCTTATATGCGATATTAAGGAAGACTTATCCCACGTTTGGCGCAGATTGTTTGATCCCTCTTTTTGTAGATTAAGCAGAGCACATTTAGGTTCCAATCATCAGACATGCTTTTTTGCAGTGCCTCACCGTGTTTGAATAGCTCGACTGGTATCAGGTGGGTAATTTATTCGAACCTCCTTGTCGATTGGGGAATCGGGTTCGTTATAACCAGATGTTACGCTGTCACTGGCGTTCAGCAGGGGTGTCTCATCCATGACTTCAGTATGCTTTGAGCACTAGATCACCACTTTGTGTCCTACAACAGTATGATCCGGTCTTGAAACTTAATATTCTCCTAGTTCGTTTGTTTTTATACCTTATTTGTTGAAAATATGTGAGTTCTTAATGAAGTTCAGAGAGTATAAATTTCTGGTGGTGTATGTTGTAATACCAAAATTTAATAAAGTCGAATAAAGTATCCTCTAGACCCCGTACAAGTTATATCAGAAAATTCAAACTTCCGGTTGGCTTTATGCCGCATATATCGGTCAATATCTAAAATAACGTAACAAAAGTAAGTAAAAGTAAAATATTGAATACGTTATAGTTTGATGCCAAAAATGTACGATTTCGATTCACAAATTACCTCCGGTTCCATATGCTACATAAAATAATTTTTATTAGTCCAGAATGAAATTGATATTTTCCATCATTTGTTTGATATATTCCTCATATAAAACTGTTCGGCTATTCTGTAACTTCATTTATACATATTCGTGATTGATATAATAAAATTTCCTGAGAAGAACGGAAGATATATATTTTTGATGTATGGGTATGTTGTCTGAGAATATTCTTAATCAATACGAGGTGCCGCCTATATTTAATACATGCACTTATTTTAGATGAGATGCTCTACCTCAGTTAAGACCAAAGCAAGAAATTGCGCGCCTATGCATTCAAAGTGTATAAAGTATTGTACTTTATCTTTCCTGACGCTCCTGAAAGGCACTGAAAATGCACGTTTTATTAAAAAACTTTGTAAAATATTTGTAAAGACTTTGAAGGCACCATAAAGCACGTGGCAGCAATAGAAAAGCAATATTTGAGATCGCGCACTTGTTTGCAAATTCGGAGGCGAAAGGTCAGCAGCTATGTGAGTGTGTGTGCGGTAAGTCGTACAAACTGCTGCCTAAAGGTGAATATAATGATTTCACCGTTACTTTTTAACGTCATTTAGTCGGTTTGTTTGCTTTTCCGGTTCAAAGCTGCCGCTGTGTGGGTTATATGTGTATGTTTAGACGTGTTTACATATACCCTACCATTGTGCTTTTATATAAATATATTAATGTTCAAATTGTGAAGGTATGCGAGCGAAAAAAATCTCAATAAATAACAAAAACTTCTTTAATTTCTTCGTCGAAATGGTAAACGCGCAAAGCTGTAACAGCAGAGTGGTGTTGCGGAACAAAGTGGAAGCGTAAATGAGAGGTGGTACGAGTCGGAAAGGTAACGTAAAGAAATTTGCCAAAAGGATATTCTAAATTGATTTTGTTTGGAAAGTGCTGCGTTGGAATTTTATTTACGTATTTTCAGGACTTACAATTTCTGATATTATAGAAGTGAATTTTATTGAATTAACGTCTTAAAAAATTCAGCTGATTGTTTTAGTACTTCCAACTTTTTATAATAACTTCGAAGAAAAAAGTGTAATGCTTGGATCGAAGATGAGATAACATGAAGAAATTACCTTTTATAAAGACAACTGATTTTCATTTGGCAATCCACCAATAAAGCTACGTTTTCTATTTTGCCAAGCAAAAACTGTCATTCAGTTGAAAATGTCCTAAGCTACTATTGTGGCATTAATATCGCATATCGTATTCGCTTAATTGCCCACATGATAAATTTATCAAAATCTGTGGTTCATAGCATTGTGACGGAGCACCGCGACAACGCATCCCAATGCTTCCGCAGCCACCCAACAGCCCAGATGTGGCGCAACGGACTGTTTTGTTCCCTTGCCTGAAAAGTCCGATTGAAGGCAATCATTTTGAGACGACAGAGGGGAGCAGCATGCACTTCGGCTCTCAAGGCTATTCCGAAGAATGCCTTCCGTGACGAATTCAATACTTGGATATCGCGCTGGAAGCGCTACATCGACGCAGAAGGAGCCAATTTTGAAAGTTTTTAAATAATTATAAAGATTAGTTCAATCAATTTATTTAAATCGACTCAGTCGTATTACTTTCCGGACAAGCCCTGTACAAATGGCAGACCAGTAGAAACTGCAATCCATATAATGGTATTTAAAATCGAAAGGACTTTTGAATAAAAGGAATACTCTCTTGGAGCATTCCTGGACATTTCTGGACCATTCAACAATGTGTTCTGAATAGTATCTAGTAGAGAGGTGTTGGTCCTGCTATATAACAGAATCCTTTTGACCTCTGGATGGATAAGAGCAGAATGAAACTACCCAAAAATGACAAAGGAAGTCATAGAGGTGCGAGTAGCAAGGTTGAGTGCTATGGACATTAGTGGGCAGTAACTGCCATTTTAATCACGGGTATGACACTCTCAATACAGTCCAGAATTAGGCACGGTATGTGTCTACAGATCATTAGCAATATTATGACCACCACCAGAATTAGGCAGTGCAAGCGGGTCTGAACTCATAGAAAACGGACCTGTTATAGAGGTTCCCTTCGATAAATGAGACACAACTCTCTCTCAAGGATCGCATTAAATACATTGGGGTAGACTTGGACAGCAAACTGTTGTAGAAGCACAACGCGGAAGAAAGAGTGAAAAAGCTAGCAATGATTTATGTGCGTGTACGTAGATATTTGGCACAACTTGGGTGCTCCCTCCCTCTCTCATGCGCTGGTGCTACATAGCTATTGTAAGACCAATTCTGCTCTCCGGTGCAGTAGTATGGTGGACAGGCGTACAGAAATCCACTATCGGAAGTCAATGGAAAGGAAATGTGCTGTCCAGAATTAGGCATAAGACAACCTTTTAAGTTTCCGAAACACTTAACTACGCCACCCACAATAAAGGGAGCGTAACTAATTAGTTGTCAACGGCTGTATATTTCAAAGCGAGGACTTCGCTATTGCGAAAGCCGTGGAGCTGACCTCTAATGCACCTGCAGTAATTCCAGTGTCAACAACGACAAGCAAGGCAGAAACTTAGTATCGTATATTGGTCAGAAGCAAGCAACTTCACTTTTACTGAGCCACAATGGCATAACATCGAAAAACGTGATCAATATTGTTAAACCTATGCGTTGTCTAAACGACGTTCTAGACAGAAACATGGTAAAGAAAGCAACAACAGATGAAAATAGGTGCCTGGGTGCAAAACTGTAAAAGTCATGTGAAAAACGGAATATCGGAAGTAGAAAAAAGTCCTATTGGCACCCAATAGAAGAGACTGTAGTCAATATGTTGATAGTACTAACTGATTACTACTGTAAGCATCTGGGTTCCTCACGGTGTGATACACTGGAGTGGTGAGGCCGCAGAGCTTGTTAAAATTCGTATCAAGCCCAGGCATTTTAAAAGATGACTACTCTTCCTGGTCCTAGCAACTGAACTCCATCTGGTTTCGCAAAAAAAGATCTATGCGTGGCTTATTGGGCAACCAGATTAACATATATTTTGCTGTCCCATCATTGCAATTTGCACCGATATTAAAATTACTTATTATGCTCCTTTTTGGCAACAGAAATTCGCTAATTTGTCACACCCTCCGTTACTTGTTGGCTTAATTCAGTTTGCAAAGAATTAATTCAGTTTTAAAGAACGAGAGAGTATGCAAAAAGCCACCGCTCTCACACTGTTTCACTTCCAACTAACTTACGAAATTTCATGCTTAATTTCTAAGCCGTGGCGCAAGAAGAAGCTCATACAGCTTCCGAATATTTTCAGCGGATATAATTTCATGAATATTCAAGCTGTCATTTATATTAAAAAGATAATGAATTAAACTTTTTTATATAAGCCTTGCAGCTGTCTTTTTCTCTTAGCATATGAATTGTGTAAGGACTATCTTTTGAGCATTGCGGCAAAGCTAAAACAAACGGCAGATAACCCGACAGCGAAGCGCGCCATAATACGCGGTAGAGAATGTGGGTAAAATAATATAAGAGGGTATATACATATATACATACATATGGTACATATATAAAAAAGTGATAGAATTTCAGCAGTCGCTATTATTCTACTTCATTCCAGATTTTTTTACATAGTGCGAGCAAATACATTATATTTATTCAGGAATATATACCAACACGGTATTTGAAATCTAAAACCATAAATGGCCAAGCGAGCTGTTTCCTCATTATATAATTATTTATGCAACTAATTGGCATATAAAATTACCTTATAATAATATTTAACTTTTCGTCGAGTAGATATGCTGCCAGGTATTTAATTAGTTAACTTTTTACTGTCACAAAAAATTCCGTTAGTAGGTTGGTTATGACGGTTCCTCGCCAGAAGATATGAAGCAAATGAAACTGTAATTATTTTAACTTATTTATAATTAAAAGGCTTTTGTTATACACACCCTTTCTCACGCGTACTTTACCCTTTGCTGGACCCCGCTGAACGATGCGTTAGTGATGTCTATGCTAGTGACGTTATCACTTTCGGTAACGTTCGCTGTCATTATGTGTTTATAGCCATGAGTTCGCAGCCTTAAGCGCTTCTTTCTGAGCCATAAAAAATGCATTCCCTTAAAAGCTTGAATGACAAGCGAGTCGCCTAAAAAGTGTGAAGGATCCGGAATATCGCAAAATGGCGGCGAAAGACAAAAACCGCTAGATGCAGCGGAAGATGTCATACTGCACAAACCGTGGATGACTTGCGAAGCTGTGCAATGACGCGCGGTCTCTACTTAGCAGTGCCGCTGGATTATATCGGCAACACTGTAAAATGATAAGGTGCTGCCAGTCCTTTCATTGTCTTGTCATTCTCACTACATTTCAAGGAAAACTAAAATTTTAGGAGCGAATCGACATTTTGGTGAACAAGGGTAGCAGTGAAACGCAGTTATAGATGCATTGGTGTGTGATGGCTTTCACTCTTGTTCGTTTGTCGGGAATCTATCTGGGTATGTATGCATATACACATTTTTATAGTTGGTGATGAATGGGGTAATGGACGGAACCGCATACTGTTGTCTTTCTACCATGTTTTCTTGTCCTTTGCATTGTCCTCGCTTTTGTGGTCACATAAATTGATCAAAAATGTACATAATCATTCAAATGGTGTCGAAAGCTCTTTACAAATTAAAGGTACCCATATTGAGGGATAAATTTAAATATTTACTATTTCAGTTTTGAAGATATACTAACTTTTCCTGAAGCCACTTGGACAGCTAGAGATACCTGTACTCCTTGGCAAGCATCAAAAGGACCGTCGCATATCTACAAAGCCGGCTAATATCTACTCCAAGCAATTCGTTGGGTTTGTAAAAGTATCTAGATGTTTTCACCCTATCTTGCTTCTAGCAACTTTTTCAAGATGTGTTCACCAAAATCAGAGACTTACCTCGGAGGTCTGTGCGCGTAGAAGATGTCTTCAGGATGTCAGATGTAGTCCAAGTAATCCGGCTATGTCTACGGATGTTGTATGTAGAATGTC
>NC_052503.1:43411835-43485231 GCF_016617805.1 Bactrocera tryoni
TTTTATTTTCGTTTGGTACTCGCAAAAATAGGTTCCTAGACACCTCTAAGAATGCCTCTCCAAACATGAGTTTTTAATTGTAACGGGAAGGTCCTCCTACATACAGGTTCTCCTACATATCTTAATAGACCTTTTTTGTAGAGCATTCAATTTCCAACAAAACCTTAGGAACAAAATATTTTTTCAAGCAATTGTAAGCGAGATATAAATTTTTCTATCTGATAATAAGAAAAAATAGAAAACTGTATGTAGGAGGACCTTCCCGTTACAATTAAAAACTCATGTTTGGAGAGGCTTTCTTAGAGGTGTCTAGGAACCTATTTTTCCGAGTACGAAACGAAAAAAATCAATTTTTTTTTTTGAATCACTCTAATGTTGTTGTACTTAGTGCACCAGGGTTGCCGATAAGAACCGTTCGTTGAACACGTCCTTCCTCATCCTTCCATTAATTTCTTCTACATGATAGCAACGCTCCCCAGTGAGAGAATGGGTATATCCGGGATTTAATACCTCCTGGTAAATAAAACGAGTTCAGTTTTATCTGGACTGACGGCTAAGCCGCTTCTGGCCGCCCAGCTATCTACTGCATTGGGGTAGTTTGTGTTAACTTGTAAACAACATTTAGGAAAATTAACTTTGAGATATAACTCTTGGTATTTGGCTAATCGACTAATCGGATTAAGTGGTTAGAGCATTACTCGAATAATAAAATTTGGATTGAGGATGGGCATTTGCCCTCGACTATTCGATTAATTGCTCCTTTTTGTACTATCCGGTTAACCATGCTTTGTCGACTATTCGAATTTAGTTATCCAATCTAAGGTCTTTTGGAATGATCTGCAACACGCTCTCGAAGCCATAACTTATGGGCCTTCTAGGTGTCACTTAGAGGAATGAGGGACTCCTTATTTATGAGTATTAGGGCTTGCCGATCTGGATCCTCAGTCTTAGCCAGCCTGATCACCCTCTAGCTGTAAGTGAACAGAGAAGGTTTGCAGTAAGGCAGTATCTCGTCAATTTCTTCAGGAAGGCATAGTGGTAGGTCGACTTTAGCCATCAGCCGATGGTTTAGTGAATTTAGCTCTCTTCAAAATTTCCACCACCCTACTGGCAGCTTCATTCCAACTTACACGACCATGGTGCCGTGCGGTACTTTCGCACCTGGGTTGCGTCCCAGGATTTCTCTTGACCGCGAAGACTATACATATAGCCGCGACTATATTTTTTTATATTTTTTGAATATTATATCTTTCAAATGTTGGACAGGGCTGTGTTTTAGATGGTCCATCCGTTGAGTCCAATTTTCGATGACAAACAATACTGAACAAAAACAAGAAAAAACGGCTCGGCTGCACCGAAGCTAATATACCCTTCAGAGGTGCATTTCTTTTAGTAACTATGTGCTCATTTTGTATGGAAGCTATATGCAATAGTAAACCGATCTAAATATTTTTTCGGGGCTTATATTATTACCTTAAGCAGTAATCCATGCAAACACGTTAAAGCGACAGTTCTCCATGCAAGCCCTTGATTCCGATCGTTCGGTTTATATGACAACCGATCTGAATAATTTCATCCGATATTACATTGTTGCATATACTGATAGACAGATCATTTATATACATATATACTTTATAGGGTATCCGACGCATCCTTCTGGGTGTTACAAACTTTGTGGCAAACTTAATATACCCTGTTGAGGGTATAATAACATGACAGCTTGATTCACGCGTGATCTGTCTAAAAAAGGTTATTTTTAAAAATACCTCTACTTAGATTAGCCATTATTAGTAGTATGCAGTTACCTAACCTAAATACCTTCTACTAAGCCATTTGAAGAATTACGTATATTATTAAAATTATCGCTCAGTTGCACTATCTATAAAATGTATCAATCGTCAACACACTGTTAATTGAAATCTTCTTGCTTTTTGTTGGCAAAAACCTGCACTATACCTTCGTAAAACTGCATGAAGAAATTAAAATGCACTTCCCGTTGCCACAAGATACGAACTCCAACAAAAGTAAACTTTCTTTCGCTGCCTTTCACAGTTCGCCAAAACAATGCCCAAAGCAATAGTCATAGGTCATTCCTATTCCAAACTTATGGCACTAGCAACTGAAATATATGTATTTGTACAAGGTAGTTCTTGCGTTTCTTTATGAACTCTAATTCAAAATGTGCAAGTTTTTCTAAAAATATCGTTGAATTTTTTCATTACGAATCCAAATATCAATGTTGAACTCTCTCAGTCGATTCTCAGTAACTTAGTTTTCTAAAATATAGGAAATTGTAACATCTGAAAATAAAGTTCGGCCAGCCTTTCATTTTAATTTCCGACGATCAAAATCCCTTATCATGTACGTAACTTTAGATCTTTTACCGGGATGGAACTTTTGTCACAAAATTTCAAATGTTAAAAATTGAGCTACTGGACCTTTCCTAATATTCTTCAGTGCATTAGACTTTTTGACAATTATTTTCGGATTTTCCATTCCCAAATGTAAGTGTTTTACCTGTCCTTTAATTACATACATTTTAAGTAACTGCAAATTAGTACTTGATATATATTTTTAGTTGCGGAATCGGTATTGCATTACCATATGTATCGATATTTTCGTTTCGCGAAGAAATTACACCGATTTCCAGGAGGTTTACGCATCACCCTTTTCAAGTCAAGAAACTCTACGCCGTTGATATACGAAACCAAACTGCATCAGCGATTGGTAAATCACAAAATGTCAACAACTTTTTAGCACACGAGTTGAGTAGGAGTTTTCATTATTGCTGCTGCCGTAGGAATACATCGCGCAGATGTGAGCAAACTTTTTGAAGCAACTCTGCAAACTGACCACCTATGCCAAGCGGCAGCTGAATCGGCGAATCTGGAGAATACCAGTGTGAAAACAGTGCAAAAAATTTAATTTTCCGTGAAAATAGTTGAAGTACAACTCTTCCTCCTTATTGGAACTGAAAGACAATATGCGCCAGCACAAGTGTAAATGAATGAACTCTAGGGAAGTCAATAAAACACAAAAAAGCGCTGAGATTCTCCAAGCAACGAACTAACAGCAACAAAAAGAAAAACTAGAAAAAATAATATCTGGCAAAACTTTACCCTTTGCAGCAACAAATGCCCAGCTGTCGATAGCTTCAGCAAAGATAAGCGCTGCCAAGTATAACTTAAGTTATTCTATACAGCGCAAATTGCTGAAAATCGAGTAAATTGCAAAAAAAGATGTCGAGCAAAGCAATTCCATTATGGTTTGTACAAATTTCTACAAATTATCAGCAGCACCGCAAGCCACAGCAAATTGAAGGTATGGCGGACACGGCCTTTCCGATAGTGTGTGTATAATTTTGTAAGTTATAAGACTTGGTGCTGCCAACTCAGCGATAAGGTGCTAAAATATTATTATTTTAGAGTTAAGGGTATAGGTGCGAGGGGTGTGTAAATTTTTAGGAAGGCCAGAAGCTTACAATTGCCAACCGGGACCTAATCGAAGCAGTTTATTTGTGTCTGCGAGTGCTCTGTCGCATGCGATTGTCCCAGTAATGTGTGACGAAGGTGTTCAAGTAGTTAAACCCTTGTAACATGGTAGCTAAAAATTCACTATCTTAAGTCCTCGAATGCTTTATTTTACGAGTTCGTACATAAGTGCATATTTCTATCTAAGTCTGAGTGTATGTGTGTTTGTGTAGCCGTAAAGTCATGATAAATTTTTAATAAACCTTCAGCTTCCCAACGGATTCTTAAGTGTCCTTTCGCAGTGCTCTCAAAGCACAAGAATATATGACCGCGGAAGTGGTAGGCAGCTGTGTTGACACTTGCAATGATAGCATAGAATCGTAAATCAGTTGCTGCAGTGGCGGTGTTGGCTGCAGATGGCAGTTGAGAAATTGAATTCGTTGCAAATATGCAGTGCAACTTAAGTGCTCCAAGCGCGTTGCATACATACATATGTATATACATGATGGCACAACATCTATAAATGTGCGCAGTTTGTTTGTGGCGCACTCAATAAAATTCTAAGCGTAAATTTTTTTCTTATTTCTAGAAGCATTTCATTTGCCTGCAGAAATTGCGGCACTAGCTCAAAGTTATGTACATACAAACAGTTGGCTCTCTGTGGAAAGGCTACTAAAACTGAATCCAGATGCTTTGTGGGATCTTAGACCGAACATTCAAAAAAATCATGCTTAGAAGTTTCTGAGCTATTGAAAAATTGATTTATCAGTTATAGCATTTTAATGGAGAAAAAGTTTAGTATTATAGTACAAAAAGAATTTCTCTTGTTAGTCAAAAAAAAAAAAAAAAAAAATTACCATACGCTAAATAAATGAAAATGATGGGAGATTTGTATAAATGGGGTTACGATTTGTTTATCCATCTTCGGATGTGACTTTTCTCTGTTGTCAGACCTTAAGAGATGTCCAAGGTTGAGGTTCCTTGTCAAGAAAAAGTGTAAGGGTTCTTCGAAAATTGTATCAACAAGTTGAAATTTTCATAAAATACAGATAAGCCCTTCCTGAAAAATGGTTTTCTGATTAGAACGGTACAAATTTTTCAAAACAAGAAAAAACGTTAACTTTGATTGCGCTGAAGCTATAGCGTTTACCGAATGCGATGAAGTAATTTTGACATGCCATGTTTTCTTTTGACGAATTTGTGCCAAATTTTGGCAAAACGCTTAAATATTGTCTAAGATTATTACGTCAATTCACGCTCGGAAAAAACGTTGGAAAAAAGGTTCTTCGAAAAATCATCTTCTCAGATGAGGACCATCAACTGGCATCAACAAACCAAACTGTCGCTCTTGTGGTGAGTCAAACCCTCGTGTGGTATTGTGATATAGTGGCATCATCGGTCCAGATCCGGTCGGTTATAACACGAATATGATGAAATTGACACGGACGATCTCTATTTTCAAAAAGGCGATGCGCTACCTCCAGTTTCACATTCAAACATGGACACATTGCGTGCAAAGTTTAGTGACACGTTAATTTCAAGAAATGTCCCAGTCCAATGCCCGCCAAGATAAATTATTTTTGTTTTTTGGTATGCTAAATCAAGGGTTTACGCCCATCAAACAGCTATGCTCGAGAAGCTTAAAAACAACATTCAACGCACCATAGTCGAATTTCTTGCCGAAATGCTACACCACCGGGTCAACGAAAATTGACGTAAACCAGTGGAGATGTAAAAACGGACATTTTTTCATATTCAAAATTAATTTTAGGGACTCTTGTGACTCTTGAGAGAAGGACTAGTTCGGGCATATACAGACGGACTTGGCTAAATTGACTCAGCTTCCGACATTTACTTTTAGGTGTCACAAATTTCGTGAAAAATTTAACATACCCTGTTCAGGGTATAGAAATGTAAGTGTAAGTTACTCGGGATGGACTTAATCTCAGAGGGCAATATAAAAGTTATTTTCACATCTTTGGTTGACAATCCTTTACAATTTTGAATAGATTTGACTAACCATAAGACAGATGGCTGAAAAGGGACTTTCGATTATTAGTTCGAGGCAAATTATACGGTACACATAAAAAACAATTACTGTGTAAACGGATATAAGAAATGATTATTATTGAAACAGAAGGAGGCACAAAGACAGCGGATTTGATGGAATGATGAATTTCTGGCATATACTTGTATGGGTTTTAGGTTGCTTTATACTAAAGAAGTTCAAATATCGCTTTTATAATGGTTAATTTTATATGTAAGATAGTTCAGCTGGTTGACAGGGTAATGTCCGAAAATTCTACGAAAACTACGCCGCGACTAACAGGAGATTTCAATACCGGAACATACTCTTCTAGAACCCCCGAGGTGATCTAGTAACCGATGCCCAGAGCTTACTAAATGAAGAGAATACTTCTCCAGCCCTCTGAATGGTACTGACAGCTGAACACCATGAGTTGGTGAACCCGATTCCCAAATCGATGACGATGGAGCGGACGTTCCCCTGTCCGACCGAAAGAGTTCGAAGAGCGATTACCCGCCTGAAGAACAAAAAAGTGGCGGGGCCGATAGATTGCCAGCCGAGCTATTCAAGCACGGATCGAAGAACTGATAAGGAGCATGCATCAGCTTCTTTGTAAAATATGATCGGACGAAAGAACGTCCAACGATTAGAACTTAAGTGCGTATTGTGTGAAAGATTAAAGGCCACCGTAAAAAACTGATTGGACCTTTTCAGTGTGGTTTTAAACTTGGAAAATTAACAACTGACCAGATTTCCACCATGCGCTAAACTTGGAAAAGACCCTTCAAAAGGGGTTGACATACACCATCTCTTCGTAGATTTCAAAGCTGCTTTCGACAGCATGAAAAGAAGCAGCTTTTATGCCACGATGTCTGAATTTGGCATCCCACCAAAACTAATACTACTGTGTAAACTGACGTTGAGCAATACCAAAAGCTCAACATCCACGTCGTTAGTTCTGCTTTCTGCAGACTGGATAAGGACGCGAAGCAAATGGGTCCGGTAAAACTTTTGCCAACAGTTGTTAGTTCACGACGAACAAAGAGCATGCTCTATAAGTCACTCATTATTCCCGTCCTGCTATATGATGAAGAGGCATGAACGATGACAACATCTGATGAGTCAACGTTAAGAGTTTTCGAGAGAAAGGTTCGGCAGAAGATTCATGATCATCTACGCAGTGGCAACGGCAAGTATCGCATTCGATGGAGCGAAGCGGCTACGCTAGCTAGGTCATGTCGTCCGAATGGATGAAAACACTCCAGCTCTGAAAGTATTCGACGCAGTAACCGCCGGGGGAAGCAGAGGAAGAGGAAGACTTCCACTATGTTGGAGAGATCGGATGGAGAAGGACCCGACTACACTTGGAATCTTCAATTAGCGCCAAACAGCGAAGAGGAAGAGTGACTGGCGCGCTGTTATAAACTTGGCTATAACCGCGTAATCGGTATCCACGACAATAAAGAAGAAGAATTTCAGAAAATAAAATTGAATAAATTTCGCGAAAAATAAATTTACGTCCAACTTTAATTTTTTCTTATATAAAATATTCCTTAAGAAAGTTTCTGGATTTTAAAAACCAAGCATAAAATTTATTGGCACTTACGATTTCCCCATCGTCTCGACTCTATTTACACGTACTTCGCATTCAACGGTTAAATGGTGCGTATAATTAGATTTCCAAATTTAGTACAAACGGTTCAGGAATTTGTGTTGTCTGTATTGCAATATAGCGCGCCATTTCGTAAATGCAAAATAATCTCATTTGCCGTTCAATTGTTGCGTGATAACGAAAAAGTTCGATAAAATACCGTTACTTTATTGGGATGCAGATTACTCTGGGCTGAGGTTTAGCACTGTTGCTTATACATACTTCCTAGAGCCAGACAAAAGAAAAAGAAAAAGTATTTGAATATTTATTGTTTCTATCGATTCTCATTTTAAACTGTTACTCCAGCATGCCCTTCGTGTGATTTCTTTTCTTTTCATTTAATTATTCATGTCCGCCGAAGTTTGGTTTCTAATTTGAAAATGACGCTTTTGCTGCAGCAGCATTACCAGCGTTAATTTCCTGCAATAAAGCAGCAGTCACGTTTGTCAAATAAATATCCACCCTGCTTGCACCAACAAACTCAAGAAGCCCGAAAATAACAGAGTGTGGCAATTTTCGAAAGTCAACACGAAATTCAAGAAAGTGTCAAAAAGTTAATGAACAGAAATAAACTGCCGCCATTTTGACGGTTGCGTTGACAGGCCAAGGAGCAGCAGAATGCCAACAATCAACAATCAGCAGACAATAGCTGGTGCAGAAGCTGTAACAACAATAACTGAAATCAACGCTTTCTTAGCTACACATACATACACATACAGGACAACAACTATAGTATAGAGTGAAAAAGTGGATAGATTTCGTATACAGCCAATTTTGATGTAATTGTTGGCTGTGTGCAGTTAGAAATGCTTAAGTTTCTACTACGTCAACGCCAAGTTGGTGAGTGTATGTATGTAAGCTGTTGTATACCTAGAAGCAAGCACATACAACGTTTAGTTGTGAATTTTCATCAGGCGCCAAGATTTTGCTGCTAAGATGATAACTGTAAAGTCTTAAGTATATATGTATGTGTGTGTTTGCTCATTAATTATGCCAAGGAAATTGTTCGCAAGAAATTAATGAATTAGCAATAAGGCGTTAATCCTTGCGATTTCGGTGGCAGAGTAGGCTCATAAATCTTCATCTCTTGACATGTTGCTTTTTGTTGTTATGATAATTGTGTTTGAGTTTATAATTGATATATGTATAGTATTATATATACATATATGTATATATGCACTGTTTGTTGATGAGCGTACGTATTCTTACATCTTGTAGTATAACAGTTTTTAATCAAACTGTTGTTTTTAAAACATGTAATTAAACGGCAGGCCACAATCTCCACAAGGTGCTCTGTCTGCTTTACTTTTCAACGTTTTCAATGGCTGTTTGAAACAAGGTTTGTTCCATAGCAGGAACTCCACCAATATACAGGTATGGTGTAACACAACATTAGTAGGAGATATTGTGGATGCTGGACGGACCAGAATGCTTCCTCTTTAGGAAAGGCAGAATTAAGTTATATGGTAGATATCAAAACAACGCACTTAGCCTTGAGAATTCACCTTCAGAAATTTCAAAAACCGAAATTAGCGGAACGTAAGACACACTCAGAAAATAATGAAACATTAGAACATTAGCTTCGTACACCATCAGTCTTCTGTTAGTTGAGACAACATTTCGTCAGAGGCTCGAAGCGCACCAAACTAAAAGAGAATTGACTGCTAGATTGAGTTGCTGAGAATTGTATTTCTTTTCCGTTTTCGATTTTTAAATTGATATACCTTAATGAACATTGAACAAGTGCTCGTGACACCTCGAAGTGCTCATATTTCTTATGCGTTATTCGAAAAATAGGTTGAGACGAAAGTTCAAATTTTGAAAGATGCTCTCAGTTTTATATTTCATACATACATTTCATGGTTGGGTTTCACACTACGTTTACTTTAGTGGATAATACGTACAATGGGGAACCATAACTAATAGTTTTTTGTGCCTGAATAGCAGTATGTTGATGTGGGCGACTTTTGGTTTCAACAAGATGGCGCTGCATGCCATGCTGCATGCGAAATAATTAATTTGTTGAAGGAAAGATTTGCTGAGAGCATTATCTCGCATCGTGTGCCTATGGAGTGGCCTCTAAAATCCTTCGATTTTACACCGTTGATTTATTTTTTTTAATATTATATAAAACCGCTTGTCTACGCAGATAAACCCAAGACGATTGACGCTTTGGAAGAAAATATTAGGCGTGTTATAGCTGAATTGGAATTTTCGACTGAAATTTGTTCGAAAGTGAAATTCACTTTTATCAGAAATAATTTTTAAAACATAATGGCAAAGTCTTATTCTTATAACAAAGCCAAATTCTTGGCCACAGTATGAGATTATATGCGTTTTAATTCTTCCTGTAAACCACATGTCAGAAACACCTTTTACTGCTATAGGTATGCGAACGAATAGAAGCCAATGAATAACTTATACCAAAATAGAACTCTCACTGATTATTGTCTAAAAATTGTCGACCCAGCCAGTTAATGGGGATGCTATCCCATCTGAAGTTCTCGAAGATTCGTCGACTATTGTGCTTTCTTCAGTCGATGGTGATGTTGTATTAGCAGAAGTGCTAAAAGATCTGTCGACCGAAGTAAGGTTGTTGATGATCATGTTGTACCACCTGAATAGGTAGAAGATTCCACGCCTATTGTATTGTGCTCTCTTCCTTTGGTGATGACGATGCTCTACCATCTGCGGTGCTGGAAGATTCGTTGACTCTTAGGCTCTCTTTAGTTGATGGGGATGTTGTACCATTTGAATTGCTGGAAGAATCTTCGACTATTGTACTCTCTTCAGTTTTTGATGACGGTGTTGTACCATCATTGTGATAATTTAATTAAGGGGGTATTCTGGTCTAGAAGCATAAAATTCAAGTAATTTTTAAAGTGTCGTAAAAAAAAGGCAATTAATATTTTTAGTATCCATACCCATGATTTTAACCCTCCTAGTTATCTGAACCCAAAAAAAAAAGATTATTAATCTAGAATAATGTCGCAATGCCCGGAACTACGGAAAAGTGGGAAAATTTTTTTTTTCACAAAATGGCGACTGCCTGAAAAAAAAAGTTTTTTTGGATCACTTTTTCTGACTATTTCGATTTTTCAAAAACAATAAAAATAAAAATTTGGCGATGGGGCTAGTTCCAACCATAGACAAGCCTGTAAAGAAGACTCGATGAAAATTTCTAGTAAATCGGTCCAGTAGGACCTGAGAAATCATGGGTATCGTTCCGAAAAAGTCAGTTTTGAGGAAAACGCGTTTAAAGTTTCGCGTAAAGTCTTTTGTTCGATTAGTTTCGGCCGAAAAAGTTGGATGCCGGGTCAGAAAAATGCCTATATCTCCGAAAATAATTTAAATTTTGAAAAAGCCTCTTGTACACATATTCTTGAATAGTTAAACTTTGAAAATATGAAAAAAATTTCGATTTTTTTTAATTTCTAGACCTGAATACCCCCTTAAGCAATCCTATCATTAATCAAAAAAATTTTAACTTATTGCTTAATTTATTTTGACAATAAATAGATATCAAGTTCTTTGAAATTTTGGGGTACCATAAAATTTATAGCACTGGAATATTATCTATGAAAATTTACTAAATTGATCAAACCGATATATGTATGTATATATTTCTTTTCCCATTCCTAATAAATTGTCTTTGTTGTTCTAAGATAAATGTGTATGTGCCTATTGATATCTCAGTAAATAATATTTTTCTTGATAAGGAGATTATTTATATTTAACCTAGATATCCTCATGAAAAAGGAGTAATCACGTGTGTCATTAAAATTTTAGCAAGGGAAGACACTTCCAATACAACACATGGCCGACAGATAAGTCTGAATTATATGGTAGCCATAGTAAATGTATTTCACGGTACGGTAAGAATTTAAATTTCTCTTGCAATATACATATTTATTTTTATATATCCATGGTTCCTGAGGAAAATTTCTTTGTACAATTTTATCTAAATAATTTATATACCAATCGTTTTATTGTCTACATCTCACAAATTTAGTATTTCGAGCATTCGTATCTTATGTATTCATAGTCTCATCTTTTAATATAAATAGAGAAAGAAATATATTAAGAATTGCATCGTTTATTGAAAAAGTCTATAAATTGCGACATAAAACTCATAAAAATGTAACGAAACACTGCAGCAGCAATTGGCCGAAATGAATGCAGTAAAATAGGAAACTGATATGCAATGCCCCTAATGGAAGTGCGAAATTGCTTTTCAAGTATTGCATGTGTGTGCGTACCCTTATGCACATATGAACCTGCAATATTCTCACTGTTAGTTTCCTTATGCACATATGTTCAATCGCAATTTTCTCACAGTGCGCAAAGTGGAAGCAAGAGTAAAGGATATCAAATTTAAGTATTTCAACGCCCTTCACAAACACACATATCACAGACATTTAGTAATCGACACATACTATCCACTATACGATTTAGAGTTTTTTCCGAATTTTCGATGTCTTCATTTCGAACACATGATATTCCTCAACTGATTGCTTTGTGGAAAATTTGTCATTCATTCTTTTCGTCTAAAGTAAATTTAATAACGCTTTTGGAATTTCTTGCGAAAGGAAATTGGATTGCGCAAAATGAAATGCAACGTATGCCAAGTTGTAGCAGATAAAATAATCTGTAGGAGAGTTTTTGTTTTCAATTGCATTAGGTGCGATGAAGGCGGAACGTAAAAAAATTGTAAAAGAGATTTGCCGATTACTGATGAGTCTAAGCGTACAGAGTGATCTACACAAAGGACTATGTTTGTCCATGTAGGGAATATACAGTATCGTAAAGTCTACGATTGAAACGAAACACCGGTAAATGGGGCTGTGAGAATTCACTACATTCAGAATATGAAACAAGAAGAAATGTTAACTTCGGCTGCACCGAAGTTGATATACCCTTCACAGGTGCATTTCTTTTAGTAACTATGTGTTCAGTTTATATGGAAGCTATATGCTATAGTAATCCGATCTGAACAATTTTTTCGGAGATTACATTGTTGCCTTAGAAAATAATCGAAAATAATCCATTCCAAATTTCGTGAATATATCTTGTCAAATGCAAAAGTTTTTCATACAAGAACTTTTTACCGATGGTTCAGTTTGTATGGTAGCTATATGCTATAGTACAATTTCTTCGGAGATTACATTGTTGCCCTAAAAAATACCCTGCGCCAACTTTTGTAGAAATACATTGTCAAATGTGAAAGCTTTCCATATAAGAACTTGATTCCGATCGCTCAGTTTGCATGGCAGCTATATGCTATAGTGGTCCGATATCGGCAGTTCCGACAAATGAGCAGCTTCTTAAAGAGCAAATGACGTTTGCAAAATCTTAAAAACTGAGGGGCTAGTTTGGGGGAAATGCACAAAAAACGGGATTTTTGGAAAAAAAAGTTTTTTAGTGGATTTTGGAAATTTTTTTGGATTTTGAAAATATTTTTATCAGAAAGCTAAGATTTTTTTACATAAAATTGGATAACTGCAAAATTTTTTTCACTCAATCGTTAAAAAATAAAAGAAATAGTCATTTTTTTGTTTGATCTCAATTTGAATTGTGCGCGAAAAACATTGGAGCAACTTTGATCACTAAAAAGTCGCCAATTGATGGAATGGCCCATATATACAGACAGACGGACAGGGCTAAATCGACTCAGCTCAATGTACTGATGATTTATACATATACTTTATAGGGTCTCCGACGCTTCCTTATGGGTGTTACAAACTTCGTGACAAACTTAATATACCCCGTTCAGGGTATAAAAAAAGATGAATGTGTCCAAAGAGTTTGGTAGATGACGCCACGAATCGCAAAAGATACATACTGTCGTATATCACATTTTTGTAGGCGGTTGCTGTCGAAATTCCAGGCGAATTGAAATAGACGTATCTTGTTTTTGACGACATGTGGAAGTGGGAGTGTTCATAGCTATAAGAAAAACAGGATGAAAGAGCAATATCGTTCGGAGATTCCATTCTTTTGATTTTTCTCTAAGAAGGTGTGTTTACAATCAATTTTGTGAAAGAAAAAATCTCCATATCAAAAATCCCTCCAGATCAAAATAGAAATATCTAAAAACTTGGTTATTTGAGTAATTTCAATACCCATAACTTTACCACAATTTTTTTCCTTAAGACTTATAGTTTTTTTCGGTAATCGAGATATTTTTTTATAACGTCTACGTCTGACCTATCTAATTTACAAAAACACCTGAGTGCAGGACAAAATCGATTATGGTGAAGTCTATAGGGTTGCCACGCCCCTAGGGGTGCTAGGCGGGGAATTGATGATGATAATGGAAGTCCATAGTTTCGACTAAGTACCTTCTTAGCTGTAGTGAAAGAACTGAAAGTTGAAGTGAAATTTTTTGTGTTTTCTTTATTGACACTTCTATATTCAACGTTTACAAAAGGATTGACGTATCAAAACAACAACGAAAGAAATATAAATATTTTTGTGGGTGTATATTTGGAGTTAAGTTTACACATTCTAGATGACATTTTGACTCACTAAATACTCAGGCAACAAAACACAACTCTATGCTGCAAACAACTGACAACTAACTTTTTCTTAAACAACTATACAAGCATATGCCGTCACCTTGACCTTGACAGTTGCGAAATTGAAAGCACTGATTTATCGCAAAACTTGACTATTTTAGTATTATAGTTACATAGTCAGAACTTTCTGGCATGTGAACACTATTTACGCTGTTTACAGTAACTTGAAATATTCTTCTCGATCAAAAAGTTGAATTAAATCGCGAACATTTTCGAGATATTATTTCTTACAACCCTCGACGTGCGTCATCAAAAGTGCTTAGTTAAACTGAAGTAAATTTTTGACGATGAAAATCCATGGAATAGTGTTTATCGATAATATAGTGAATTTAATAGACGTCGTTGATCACTCCAAGGCGAATTTCGCGAAGATTCCAGAAATTGAAATGATGGTGATGCTTCGTAGAGCCCGAAAGTAATCAGCAGTCGACGGTAGGGGTGTTTCAAGAAGAGCCGAACTTAAAGAAGCTTGTTCACGCACAAAGCACTTTAAAGCAAATGGTTGCTCTTTTTTTTAAATTGATGATATCGCAATCAGACAATACCAAAAACCAAATTCTGAGTGGTATACAATCATGTGTTTGGCAGTTGTCTTCACGAAATCAAGAAGACCAACCGCTTTACAATGACAATGCGAGCTCTCACACATCGACTGAAACAACTCAATTTTTAAGCATTCAAAACATGAAATTGATGAGCCATTCGTTCGTAAAGAATAAATTACGAGGTCAACGATTTTCGACACCTGAAAAGCCTATTGACGCGTTCAGAACGCTTATTTTGCTGATACTTCAATCAAAGTGGCAAAAGAGTTTCGACGATTGATTCAAAGGCACCAAAAGTTATACATCATAATGGAGAATATTTTGAAAAACAATAAAGCGATTTTCGATGAATACCAAAATATTTTCTATCGATGTTTCAAGTATTTTAAAGATGAAATTTAGAAAATATCTATAAAGTACTTCTTTGCTCTGAAATCTGACGCGTTGGGTTTAAACGAAACTCAAATTCACTTACTAAATTCAAAATACCAAAAATTTTGCCGGACTGCGTTATGTTTCAAAACTTCAGCAAATAAATCATATTGTCTTTTTTAATCATGATAAAAGTGTTAAAATCAAAATCTAATAATAGTGTTAAAATCTGTCGTAATATCTTTGGAGAAGCAAATAAGTAAAATCTTTTTAAATTGTATGGCACAACGACTGTTCTTTCTTTAATATATATATTAAATTTTCTTGCTAAGTATTGTCCAGAACGACTTACTGTAGGGTTTATGGAATACATGTCAAATATAATATTCCTGTGCTACCAAGCATCTTTTTCTAAGCCATTGAACTTAATATTTTTCATTTCAGTTAGAGAAAAAACTCTAAAAACACTACAGTCACACTGCTCACTTTTAATCCAACAAATCTAAATTTCAAATTTTGTCACAAAGTACGGCAAACGCAACAAATTAACAACAACGGCAACTGCATAAGAGAGCTACCTCGTCGGCCATCAACATTCTTGATTTCGTTTTGCGTTCTCTATTTGCAATGCAACTGCGCGGAAAACCGTCTGCGCAGGCGCGCTTACATTTTAATCTGCACAGAGTGAAATGTCAAACCTCGCTCTGCATGCCGACATGTTTTCCACCTTGCCCTGCTTTGCTTCACTTGGCGTCTGTTGCCGCTGTTTTGCATTTTAATCCTAATCGCTGTACTTAAGCGTCACTGTTTTATTTTAGTTGCTACGAAAAAAAGTAAAGAGACTTTACATTTAGAAGCAAATTTTAAATGAAGCGACAGACTGAAAGGGGCGTAATGTGTCAGTAAAATGTAAAATGAGGTAGGATACTAAAAAGGATTTAAATTAGCACTGAAGTGTACACCTCTTAAATTATTTAAACCTGGCTGACTCGGCAAACTTTGTACTGCCTATATTTTTTGTTTGGTTTTGTGGTGCGTAAATAAACAAAAATGGCGGTTTTCCGACGCCTGAATACGCGACGTATAACAATCCATCTGCGGAACAGGGAAACTCAAAGTTGATTTCACTAACTTCGACTGTGTGTCGTGTAGGGCCAAACGATGACATCTAGAAAGAGCTGTTTTATTTCTGAAATGCTTAAAATCATTTCCAATCCCAGAAACTAAAGAGCCTAAAGGAACTGGGGAGGAACCAATTGTGGTCATTTTACTTGCCCTTCGCACAACATAATCCAGTAGATTCATCACTGCATATCAACCCCTTATTATAATTACAAAATATTATCATTTCCCAGTTTGTCGACATAATAACCTATTGCCGGATATAGTGGAATGCACCGCATTCTGGGATTACAAGACTGCGCATTCTAAGTCTATCCACTATATATTCATCATAGAAGAACGCATTCTAACATAGAGCTCTTCGCACATTTGAGTGATTGCGACGAGAAAAGTTCTCATGTGGCTATCACAAAAGATCAGCACAAAAAAGAAAACAAAACTTGAAACGTCACTATCACTAAGCAAGCGATGGTTGTAATCATAAATATTATGGTTGCATTCAGAAATTGGATTTGTCACAAAACTTAAGTTTTATGAATCTACATAATTGAAACTATTCTTTCGGTATGATATCTGAACGACGGAAAAACTGAATGCAGCTAAAATTAAGTTGATTCATTACCCCCTGAAAATAAATATGTAGTAGAAAGATGAAAAAATTATAAGAAACTATTCTTTCAATATGATTTCTGAACGACCGACTGACATATTGAAGGAAAAACAAAAGCGTCCGAGCATTTTCATTTTTATTCACTTTTTAAACTTTCTCGAGACTTCCACAAATAACTCAAGATCAAAAGTAGTCAAATCGGTTCAGCCATTCTCGAGTTTAGCTAGACTAATGAACATGGTGACAAAAAAATACCCGGAAATTGTAAATGAAATGCTGAATATTTAATTATTTATCAATATTTATTTTCTCGCCTTAAAAGACGTGGATTTTCATAAGGACTTTTTGGTATGACCTTCACTTCCTTCAGCGAATTTTGTTTTATAACCACGGAGCAGCAAATTTAGTTTGGGACGAGTCGGGCAAGAACCCTTTTCATACCCATAATATGCACCAAAATCATTCGAAAGGACTCGCCAGAAATTTCGATTTTCAAGCATATTCTTAATTTTTTTAATATTTTCATCAGTTGGAGAGATCAAAGATAATCTAGAACGAGGCAGGTCTTCAGCGATCACTCGACCGTCTTTGAAGACTCCTCGGCTTGTGTTTTTGATAAAACTGAATCACCGTAAGCCTTTTCCAACGATTCCGCAAACGAAATTTGGTTAGAAAAACAAATTTTCCGGCTAGTTTTTGTCACAATATATAGACAGAGAAAAATTTTATATTCCTTAGAGATTTTTACAAGAGCGCTTTGTGTATTGTTTTCTAAATAGAAAATACAATGCATAATCATTATTGCATAGGTTGTGTTAGATCATAATTAATAGCAATGCTGAAAATATATTTAGTAATTAAAAGTCTATCCTTGAGATCCTTAAGATTAAGATGATCTTAATATTTGTCATAATCATTTTACCTACGTGAACTACAGTTGTGGTTAATGTTGTAGGTGCTTTATAAATTCCCAAAATAATTTGAGAAACCTTGCCTGGCTGACAGTATTTGTGGTCCCAGAGTGGGAACGGCCTATAGAAACTACTCGGAGTGATACAGTTATTTGCATGATATCCAAGACCCGACGAACATAATATTTCAACATGGTAAATTAACTTTTGTGTGATTTTAAATGACGGCAAGACATCCTCTGACAATGCAATTGATTCCTTCGTATAAGTCCTTCCTTTATCTTCTTTTTATTCTTCTAAACAAAAAAATTAAGCTTGAAAATATATTGTTCAAAGCTAAACGTTCTTAAATAATTAAATATACAGAGCTTTTTTTATTTGTCTGAACTAGTAAAAAAATGTTTGTACTATGTACGGCGGATTAAGGAAGAACCAAGAAAACTCAAACATATTAGATATTTCCCGTAAAACAATCACAAATACAATACATACTTGTTTCCCATGTTATGCTACAAGCACTGGTCTTACGTTAGCAACTAGCACGATAACCTATAAAAAATATATTTTGTTACATGAAATAACAATTTTTTCACACAAATATTCAACATGTTGGAATAAAATTCACACTCATCTGCATGCTGACATCTGATCGGAAGTGCCACACCAGGGCAATAAGCCAGTTCGGAAGCGATGGTTATGCAAAATGTGTTATTCACGGTTTGTTACAAATTTCGGAAATAGTCGAAAAATACTAACTGTGGAAATGTATGCATGTACTGTTATATGCCTATACAAACCAGCACGCTCTCTACTTTTTGCTTGCGGAGGGCGTGCGTTGTGGTTTTTTCCAACTGCACACGGCGCCGAGCTTCCGAAGCTTATACTCGCTTATGCATATTTCCGTAAAATTGTCAGTTTTGCATGCTGGTGTGCACTACACAACACATGCGGGAATAATTTTCGTGCACTTTGCTATAATTTTACATGCTTACATTTTAATCGCATTGTGGCGCCCTGCCTTCCTGAATGTTACTTAAGCGGAAAATGCTCTTATATACCTGCACAATGTTCGTAGTCATACAATATACATTTATATAGCTACATATTTTTATTAGCCGTCGAGTTCAGGTGAACTGGACCTTATATGCATCGGTTGCTCGTTCACATTTATATAATTGTGTGTGTGAACCAGGCGAGTTCTCAGGTTCTGTTTATTTTAGCTGACTTTGGTCAAATTGTGGTACTATTTAATTATTATGAAATGCTTTTCAGGCAAATAAATAACTAATCATAAACACGTAGATATAACAAGCACAAAAACGGAATACATGTTGAGTATAAAAGAAAATAATAATTTTAAAGCTCATTTTGCTAAGTATGTAATCTCTTCAATGGAATAGTCAACGAGTTCCAAATACTTCAATTCTAAATGAAAACAAGTCCCTAGAAGGTGTGCAGACAGTTTTTTTCGATATTCTTAATATGTCATCACATTACATTCAAAAACAAAGGTTCAGTATAATACATATTTTGAAGCAGGCACTCCTTCGTAACTCAAATTAAAAAATTCAAAGTTTTAAAATTTGTGTGGTAATAATGTGAAGGGCTAGACTGACCAATATGGGGAGACTGGAAAAGTAGTTGACAAGCCAGGAAGAGGGATGAATCCAAAAGTGAGGACAAAGCTTTTGTTTTCCTTTGTTTTGAGAGGAAATCACTGCTCAGTCTGAAAAAAAATTTGTTTAAAAAGGAATTGAACATACAAGGTCTGTCGCAAAAGAAACAGAACTTTATAAATATAACTGTTTCTGGTGGCGCCACCTATTGCTGGGTATATGAAATAAGAAGTTTGATCTCTTGTTGACATTTCGGAAAAATTTTAAAACAATTAGATAACTACAATCGATGTTATCGATCAAAAAGTGACAGCCGCTTTTGGTCATCGGTCGTAAAATGCAAAGAGCAAATATTAAATTTTGTTTTAAACTTGGGAAAACGTTTACTGAAACATTTCAAATGATGAAAAAAGTTTATGGTGATCAGTACCTATCCCGTAGTAATGTGCATGAGTGGTTTAAACGATTCCAAGAAGGTCGTGAGGACCGATCAGAAGTCGGTCGTCTTCAGAAGTCAAAAATAAAGACAATGCTGATTTGTTTTTACGATTCCGAGGGTATTGTACACCGAGAGTTCGTCCCACCTGTCCAAACGATTAATGCTGTGTTTTACCTTGGTGTTATGAATCGTCTTTTGTCACGCATTCGTCGTGCTCGATCACAGTACCGTGAGGCAGGGTCCTGGCGCCTGTTGCACGATAATGCGCTGTGTCATCGGTCGACGCCTGTCACTGGTTTTTTGACAAAAAACTCCATATTAACCATTAATCACTCACCCTGCTCGCCTGATGTGGCACCCTGTGATTTTTCCTATTTGGAAAACTTCATTTGCCCATGAAAGGACACTGGTTTCTTAAACACTCATTTGAAATGCTAATTGACCGGGCTAAACGCTGTATTGAAGCACAAGGAAACTACCTTGATTAAAAAAATATAACTTTTGAAGAATATTAATTTTTTGCAGTTTTTTTAACAGTCCTGTTTCTATTGCGACAGACCTTGTATGAATCTGTAAATATGTACAATAAGGGACAGACTTCATAGATATGGATACAAGCCCAGCAGTACTGTAATCAAACCACTACGTAGGTTGCTATATATATTTCTGGCCTAATAATGTAAATAGGCATATTTATCAACGAAAATGTTTTTTTTTTATTTTTATTTTTTAATTTTTTTTTTGTCGATTGCTGTTTTGTTTCGAGATCCATAGATCCATGATTCGTCACCTGTGACAATCTTATAAACGTTCTTTTGAAGCACCGCGATCGTATTTTTTCAGCATTTCTTTACACCAATCCACACGAGCCTTTTTTTGAGCGATTGTCAAATTGTGCGGTATCCAACGAGAACAAACCTTTTTTACGGCCAGGTGTTCATGCAATATCGAATGTATGTTGGTGGGAGAAATGCATAGGCACGCCTCTATCTGAAGGTATGTTACATGACGGTCTTGCATTATCAGTTCACGAACGGCATCGATGTTTTCTGGCACAACGGCTGTTTTTGGACGACAGTGCTATAGGATGGTGCTTCATAGCGTTACAAAGATTTTAGTTCATCGATGCGCTCTTGTCGTGATAATCCACGTCGAAAGTTGTGAAAAATGATCGCACGAAAATGTTCACGAGTTAATTCCATTTAATAAAACAAATTGAACGTTAGTTTATTTTATGTTAACTAGTTACAATCGCAATAAAATAAGCAATAAAATTCGGCTACGCCAACATATCTGTAGGTCCGTTACTCTAAGATAAGTATACAATTTAGTTGCAAGTTGTCTTCAAATATCTCTATAAAGTCTTGAATAAACGTCAGCTATAAAAAGTAATGGTTGTTTCAATAATTAGGAAATCTTATACGAAACCAGAGCAACTAGATTTCTAGTAGACGATAATCTTATGACCCAAAAAAGACGAGCTTCATATGGATGAGTGGTGAAATAATGTCATGAGAAAGTTTGGTAATTACCCTAATATTACTAGGTTGTTCCAGAAGTAGTTTAGTTTTTTTGTGCATTTTAAACACGATTTTTTTATTGTGTAACGTGAATGGAAACCTTAGACAAATTTAATGTTTCAGCTATCTCTCGAGTTGTTATTCGATCGATTTGCATCGATCAAGGACTTTATTTTATTCACATCGGCTTCATCCTCAAGATCGAAATTTCTGGAACAAAATGTTCCTATGAAATTGTGGCACTTTGTCTTGTTCAACCGCATTTTTACTCTTTTGATAGTAAAACAGTATCAGTGTCCGAAAATGATGTTTTCGATCTTCCATTTTTGTAGCCAAAAAACGATTCCATAAAACTAAGAAAATTTGTTACAGAGAAGTCTTGCTACTGCAATGCGGTTAAGTGTGAAGTTGGTTAAAAAACAAATCAATAAGATAAGCTGTTGTCATCAAGGGAAATTACTTAGTGAACGACCAAATGCATTATTCTTAGAGCTACAAATTTTTACCGAATTATTCTATATACAGCTAGTCCAGTTATATTAGTAAGGTAGTATAATTATTTATAACTCTATTTCTTTTAAATAAAGAAATAGGTAAAATAAAAGGTCATTGAAAAATCGATCTACTGAAATATTACTAATAGTGTTATCTATATACCTGAGAGGTAGGTTCAAGTTTAATATCCTAGAGTCACGAAGTTTGTAGCACCCAGAAGGAAACTTCGGAAACCTTATGAATTGTATAGTATGTATACGAAACTGATCAGCGTGAAATGCTGAGTCGATTCAGCGACGGATCAAAATCAAGTTCTAGTAAGAAAAACTCTTTTAATTGATATGTCATCTCCATCAAATTTTGCGGTGATTACTCAAGTCAACAATACAATCTTCGGAAAAATTATTGAGATCGGATAACTAAAGCATATATAGCAGTTCTGAAACTTTCGTATTCGTGATGAATATTCTAGCTTCGGTTGCAATGAACGAAAAATTGTTTCAACTCATATATTTTTACAGAAATACAAAGTTTAATAGGCGCCAATGTTCCATATAAGCTACGAAAGTAATCCTGAAAACCGAAAGTGGAAACAACCCATATATAAAGGTGTTTATGTAGACAAACGTATACCTAGTATACATTGAAAGCTAAAAAAACCACATTTGAAACTGTTGACGAGTTGAGCGAGAAAAGCTGGCAGTCAAACTTGACCGACAAATTTATGCAAATAGCTTTTACTTTGTAACACTCATATTTTCGTCGCGCCAGGGGTTTGCCAGCTCAATAACAGTTGCTCTCTTTGTGCGTGTGTTGTTGGCACTGATGAAAACTTTTAAATTTGTTTTCTTGGCTGCATTTTCAATGGTTTTGCTAATGGGTCAAACAATCAAAAAGTTTCGCATATTTTAAGAACAACAACAACAAGTTGAAATAACCCAACAAAAATAAAGTCAAAAGGCAATCCTTCGAACGAACGCAAAGTGTCTGATCTGTGCGTGAAAGCAATTTATCAGTGTCCAGCTTCAGAAACTTCCGGACGCGGTTCGCGCTATTTTACTTTCAATTTAGGCACAGACAATTTGGTTAAATGTAAGCCAAGTAATTTATGTATTATATTAGTAACCACCACTCCTTTGGCAATCCTCTGAAACTTTAATACAGGCGTTTTCTTGTCTTCTATGTTCGAGTTAAAATTTAGGTATTTCCTTGTTTTTATTTCTCCCCTTAAAAAAATAAAATTTGTTGGAGACTAAAGCAAAATATGTTTTAACCATCTATATGACTTCAAAGCAGAAGATAGAATTTTCTCTTCAAATATTATAGTATTAGGAAATATCCACACAACATTGGTTGTTAAATATTTTAGTGAATAATATGGGGAAGATAAATCAATTTCTTTGAGAGTACCGCTCTACTCAACCGATTATTAGTGTGTTCAAGTTAAATAGAAAAGAAGGGAAGTTTCATAACTTTACAATAACATGAAATTTAGTTTCGATATGGAAACAAACAATACCGGAGTTCAAAGGTCAAAAAAAGTTTTTTTTGTCCGTAGGAACTGCAAAAGTTGGGTTAGCGATTTTCATTTGTTAAAAGCTCACACTTCGTTTATTTTTCGACTGCGCCGAAGTCCCAGCCTCCATAATGGTCAGACATAACTCCGTGAGCCTGTTTACAATTTTCAGCAATAAAGAGATCTTTAAAGAGCCGTCGTATTGCGAGATGAAAATCATTAAATGAGCTAAAGGATATATCAAAAATTAAATGTAACTTGTGTTTCGACGATTGGAAGAAGAGGTGTCAGAGATGCATATGGAGCCCCATTTTGAAGGCGATAACAATAATGTCAAAAAATCTATAAAAAAAAATATTAAGAAAGACCATTTCCGTTATTTTTTGAACATCAAGAACAAGTACATAGCCTAGATTCAACAAATGGCCTATAAAACTAAACGGTGGAATGTGAAGTTCAAGCAGGAAAGGAGCAAAATAGGCACACTGCGTTGAAAGTATAAATAATAAAAATTGTTATTCTCCGTTTCGAAAGACGACAGAAAAGTAAGTAAGAGAAGAGAAGTAAGTAAGATAGAAGGGACAAGACATGGGTATCAAGTAAAAACTTGGAAACCACCAAATTAGACAATATCTTTTTGGCACTTAATAATGAAATAGATCTCCATTAGTATGGTTCCTTTAATAAATTATGAAAAATCAAAGAAAATCTCAAAATTGCTTTAAATATGTTTACAGCTGTTTTCAATAATATTATGTCACAACATATACTATACCCCAAGAACTCTTCCAATGGTATTCTGCGAGTAAAATACATTACAAAGCATAAACTAAACCTATTTACTTTACTTGCGATTTATTCGTTAATTTCTGTGTCTTCGAAAAAAAACTAATAAAGATATTTAAAACACTCGAGTACTCTGATCAAATAATGGCAAATGGCGTGTCCTACAAAAATTAACCGAACACATGTCGACGCAAAACATAGGTCGATTAACGCATAATCCAGTCACCTAATGAAAATTCTAAAGCGTCACCTAGAGAAACAAAGAATCGTATATATCATAAAATTAGTGACGTAACTGTTCGTCTACATTTACCAAAAAACAATTTATTTGCACGGAGTCCTCAAAAAGGTGCGTTCTGGACGAATGAACACATTGAAGCACGTCTTCATTTAAAAAAAAATAATATACCAATTGGACAACGGAGAAATGGAGAAATATTAATTACAAGTTGATTTTATTTTCTTGCACTGAGTTCAGGCAGTATGTCCGTCGTTCGCGAAATACTGAATATGCTCCGGAATACATTGTGAAGACCGTCAAAGATGGTGGTGCAAAGGTGATGGTATGTGGAGGTTTTTCGTACAACGGCGTTGGACCATATCTAGCTGGCAAAAAAACCATGAAAGTGAAAGTATTGGAAAATGTTAAATGTTAATAACCACCCGAAATATTCATGTAAATCTACAAAGGAATGGTTACAGGTAAAGAGAATTGAGTTTAGATCGTGGCATGCTCAGTAAAAAAAGTGGCTGCAAATCCCGCATAAAAGGTGTTGTGATCAGAGGGGTGATTCCCCCTACACAGATGTGCTGAAGTAAACAAATCGCGGTTACTCGACTAAATATTAAGGAAACTAAATTGCAATTTTTTATTGAGTTTTGTGTTGCACTTACTTTATTTCAAACACAGAAGTATTAAGGATTTTTATTTAAATATTTTGTTTTTTGTTGCACTTAGTAGTAATAAAATTTAAAAATGCATATAAGGAAAAATTCGTGGTTAAAAAAGAAGGAATAAAATTAAAGTTTTTTAATAAAAAATAAAATTTTTAATTTATGTTCAAGTCAATCTATTATTGACATATTGATAAGACATGTTTTCCTCTAAGTTGAAGCCTTAGAATTTCTGTAATACAAATTATTTGAGGAAAATTTCTGCCATAGCTGCTAGGTATTTTATCGATTTATGTAGTAAACGAAATTAGACAACCCCCACACTGGGACCATAGGTTGGGTTATAAATAGTTAATTTCATGCGAAGTTGAGCGTTCTAACTCTTTACACCACCCTGTGTTTGTTATTTGTACTAGATATATTGAATACATCACTTTGAAGCATTAAACTCAAATACCCACAGAATGATGAATAAATATGACGTAAATAACATGAGTTGTGTTTGATTAAGGGAGCTCGTATTGATTTGCGTGCCAATACAATACTAATTACAACCATTCAATTAATTACGTTAACAAAGCCATGTATACGGGTAGAGTATATTTAAAACTTCTACAACAACACAATACTTTACTTGAGTAGTGATTCCATTTACGCATTTTGCCAACTAAATATTGTGCACTATATTTGAAAATACAATAGAAAATAGAAATATACCGTAACTTAAAAAAGAAGAATTATGTAAAATTTTACAAAATTCCAAAAATTCTAAATCCACTACTGTGCTGAAATAATTATGCGTAAGCATTTAAATCAAATTGCATTAATATCATGCTGCTGTAAAATTTTTACGCCCTTTTAATCATTATATCTGCGCTGCAAAAAATTATTCATTTCACAGCTTCTATTTAGTCATTTCTTCTTTAACACCCGTTTACTTTCCGCTTCCTGTTTCCTGGCCATTTCCCTATTTTTCACCTCATTTCCCTGCGGCTGACTTCTATTATAAATTAGCAGCTTTCTGTAGATACAACAAAGTGTAGCTGTGAAACCGTTGATTCCTAGCGCAAGGACAATAAATCGCATTATAGCAGGCGGGCACAAGGTATTTTGATTAAAGAAGGATGTCAGCAGCAACAGTGAAAGGGGACTGGTAGCGGTAAGCAGAGGAAATAATAGAAAATCATAATAACAAGGGAAAAGCTAAGTTCGGGATTTTTTTTTGTAAAAACAGCGGGGGAATGTGGCTTACACTAATTTTTAGTAGCAAAATAACTGTTACTACATTACTGGTATGGGAAAAATTTTAATAATGAACAAAATATTTCCTTCAAAGTTAACTTTATTAAGCATGTGATGACTCCAACTCACCTTGTCGATATATGAGAACCAATTTTCGGTGTTTTTTGGGATCACAAAGGATTTATGCTGTTGTTCGAGTATGACTTCTGTGTTCTTTTCCTATCATTTCATGGGTCACATTAAGAATAAGATATCTCGCACTTAGGTCGTGAACCAACTAGACAGATATAAGTAAAAATGTCTGCGCAAATCCATTATTAAAACTTTTTGGACTAAACGGCTTTGTGACAAGTGTAAAATTCTCGTACACCTTTGTTACGCTATCTTCTTTACTAAACGATAACAGTAGACTAAAACAGTATACAATCAGTTGAGAGAGGCAAAAATCATTATTATAAATACTAAATCGAGGCTTGAGTATGACCTGAACTAATTTCATTTAATGGGTTGTCAAAAAAGTCTTGCGGTATTTTTATTGATTTTTTTTTTTGATTTAAATAGATATGAATTTTTGATGACTCATGCCCAGCTCTTGACCGATGCTACGGCTGCTACTATGCCGGTCTCTTTCGACCAATTCAGCGATTTTATCGTAATTTTCGACGACAGGCCTTCCGAAGCGTGGCGCATCTTCGACCACCTCTACATCGGAACGAAAACGTTGAAACCATCGTTGTGCGGTGGAAATGGAAACTGTATCGGGTCCATAAACTGCCTTTATCGTAGTAGTACTGTAAAATGTTCCGTATTTTCTCTTTATTTTGCTCCATGTTTGTGACGCTATAACTCACGAACGACTTAAAAGAAACGACAACCAATCAAACACGTGTTAGCGCGTGAAATGAGCTTTCCAAAAAGGTATAGCATGACCCGATGCGACGAATAAAACTAGAAATACGCACTTTCAGCGCCAACTAGCGAAAATACCGCAAGACTTTTTTGAGAACCTATTATTTGTAGACGAAACCAAATTATGTTAAAAAAGATTTGTGTAAATATGTTTGATATCGATCATTTGCGACTTGATTGAAGAGTTGTCCTAATGATTGGTCAGATATGTTATGAAAATTGTTACGAAAATATAACCATTTTCTTATCGACAACATTTATGGCGTCGTTCTGAAGATATTTGTCATATCTTTCGTACTTTCGAACATAATTTTTTAATATTGGAAGTGATTACACGACTAAAATTATATGCATGCCCTTAAAACATCTTTTTTTTTTATTCCATAGTACATTTTTATATTCATAACAGGGTATATTAGGCCCTGTATGCATATATGCGCCACTTAATGCCTCAGTTCTTGAGACATCGAACTGAAATTTTGTACATGTCCTTCTCTCTTCAAGAAGCTGTAAGCTGTAACCGCCGTTATCGGAACACTATAGCATTTAGCAGTCATACAAGTTGAACGATCGGCATCACGATCTTATACGGAAAGCTTTTTCATTTGACGAGATATCTATAAGAAATTGGGCATGTGTTCTTGTCTAAGGCAATGGTGTAATCTACGAAGAAATTGTACAGATAAAATTTCTATAGCATATAGCCAAGATACAAACTGGCCGGTCAAAATCACGTTTTATGGGGAATATTGTGTACTTGTGAAAGGTATTATATACTCAAATATTAAGTATAGTTTGTATTTTCTTGTATCTTCTCCGACAGACAAAATTAACACTCTACAAAGCGATCATAGTACCCGTAATTCTGTATGTATCATAAGGATGAACATTATCAAAAAGTTAGAGGCTAGTAGCTTTAGTGTCCGGGAGAAAAGTCGGTCGCAAGAGTTTAGCGCGCTTATGTGTTGGCGACGAGCGAAAAAGGTTTTCGAGCCGAGAGTCGGTAGTTAAAGACTTTGGGATAGGCCGTGCCTCCAATTTGGTAACCAATTAAAATAAGCGATGATGAAACCAGGTGTAAAAAGCTGAAAAGGCGCGAACGTAGGCATCTGGAATACATTAACACGTCAGGCCAAAATCTACTAATTAATTTTATATGGTTAATTAAGGGGTTATATACAGTTATATAACCCCTTAATATACAGTTAGAAGGCCGACAAAAGCGAATTCTCCAGAATATCTTTTGAGTAAACTTTTAAATTTATTGATCCAAAAATTTGTGCGTATATTATGGTATTTAACAGCATTTAAAGACTTAGTATTAAAATATAATTTGGAAAGGATCTACAGCTGATCTCCGGTGGCACCTCTCAACTGGATCCTCTGAACTTAAAAAATCAAACGGATTTTGTTAAAGCAATATTAAATCTAGTAAATCAAACCAAAGCAATAAACAAAATAAAATAACAAAAACCGTCGACACTCGAATCATATGAAGTGTGCATTCCTAAATATTAACATTAAGAAAATAATATGAAAAAATTCGATTTTTTGAAAATCCTAAATAAAAAAAATCCATCCAGCTTTTTAGCAACTGCTTTGCCACTTTTGAAAAATGCCCATATCCATCTCGTTTAGTTTAAAGTGTTGGATACAACCGTTGAAAGATAAAATCTTCTACATTCAGTGGAACATATAATTGACAGCATAAAAAGAAAATGTTTGTGTATATTTCATGCCACTTACAATTTCTTCAATCAACTCAAATAAAGTCACAATTTTTCATGCCTAATTCTCTTTTCCATCTCCAGTAATTGTTTCAGCAAATGTTGCTCATTTAGATGCGTTGCTCATTTTAATCAAATCTCCTGCACAAACATTACGAAACCGACATATGCAAACACACCTACAGGCATGTATTTATAAGCAAGGTGGATAACAGGTTCAGTTTCCCAACACACATCCGAGATTAAGATTTCATATGTAAGACACATCAAATCAAAACCAAATTGCACCCGAAGGGAAAATGACGACAAAATGCTTTACAAGCCAAATAAAATCTGAATGGGAACCAACAAACAGCAACAACTAAAAACCAGGTAACGTTTGTCACTATTTTAGTATAAATGTTGTTGATGTGAGATTGTGGTGTGGGCAGGCGGTTGAATACGATAGATACGTAGACGACAGCCTAGAGCGGACGATTGTTGTGGCTTTGCGTGTGAGCACGTGTGCTACGCATGGTGAAATTCCGCAAAGTAAACTCTGACTTCGTGCTGCTACTTTTAAGGGCAAGTTCCTACTTGTAGGCAGAGTGTGCGTATACGTATGTTGACTGTTGCGACACAGTGGCTTTCCAGAATATAAAATATGTAAATATTCACCTTGAGGGTCGCTAACCGTTCGTAGTATCTACGTGTGTGTGTGCTTGCTGGCTTTACGGTTAGGTTAGTCTCTTCTTTCATGGTTTATTGTTTGCTAGTTAACCAGCTCAACACCGATATTCTAAGAAAACAAAGAAAAACATGTCACAAAATCAGCTATCACAGGTAGAAGGTACATACTACATTCACAAAAGGAGATATTAAAGCTGTGGCGGAATAAGCATGAAAAATATGTTTGTTGTCAAAACAGGGATATAACGCTTGGAGAAACGTGCGCTTCATAAGCAAAGCAGGAACAAAAGATCAAAATACATAGCAATATGAATGTAGTGGGTGACAGCGGTGACAGAGCTGGCTGTGGGTGGCTGTGAGCCGAAGCAATAGTTTTAAAATAGGCTTATGCGGAACGCAAAGAGAAAATGTCAACACGTTGATAATTGGATTAGCACTAACAAAAGAAAATGTATATCTAGACATTTGGGCTCTACGTGTGAGTGTGGGTTCATATGACAGTGTTTAAAGCAGGATGGCAAAGTTTTTGATTTGAGACGGTACCCACATCTTGTGGTTTTGCGGTAGAACATGTTGCGTTTCGAGAATTTCAAGTAGGCGTGTTTGTTCTCATTAGCGAAGTGTGACACACCAAACATTTTTGCTAACTAACTGTGATGAGATTTCAATGAAATGGGTTTTCGTGGATCTAATTATTACTAATAGCACGACATTTAAGTATATTTATACATATAAGTTAGGGATGCAGTCTGCGAAGATGTTATTGTTACTATTTCATTTTGAGATAGAATCTTTTTAAATATGATAAAAAAGCTGATGTATTTTCTCACTGTACTCTTGGAAAAATTACATACTTTTTCGTTTTACTAACCACTTTGTACATTATAAGTAATGATTCAAATTTAATGGGGAATGTTTATTATCATTCAGAAGAACATTAATTGGAGTTTATTTTTCGAATATTATCTCTTTCAAATGTTGGCGGCGGCTACGTCTCAGATTGTCCATACGTTGAGTACTCGTTCGGGCATTTCGATTGGTAACTGGTGACTGACACGTGTGATGTTTTGCTCCAAGGCCGGAATGAAGCGGGATTTCTTGCACAGACTTTAAACTTTACATATCCTAACAGGAAACAAAGTTAAACGGTGTGATATCACACGACCTTGTGGCCGACCGCCCTAAACGTATGTGGGAAGTGGCGCCGTCTTGTTGAAACCAAATGTCGCCGAGATCGCGAGCTTCAATTTCAAGCATCAAATAGTCGGTTTTCATGACGTGATAACGATAACCATTGACGGTTATGTTCTCATCGGCATCATTTTTTGAAGAATTATGGACCGATGATTCCACCGGCCAACATACCATAACAAGCCGTTGCTTTTTCTGGATGAAATGGCAGCTCTTAAATGTCATATGGTTGTTCTTTGTACCAAATGCGGTAATTTTGCTTATTTACAAGCCAATTTATCCAGAAATGGTCCTCATCGTTGAGCAAAATATGGCCCTTAAACGTCGGATCTTCTTGGAACTTTTCAAAAGCCCATAGAGCGAAGAGATGTCGCTTGGGAAGACAAGTTCTTGCATAAGATGTATTCTGTACTTATTGAATTTAAGACCTCGACGTAAAATGTGCCAAGTCGTTTAAACGTCATTCCGAGTTGCTGCTACATTTTCTTCACTTCGTCACGTCCAGTACGCTATTCGGTTCAATATTATCCAATAATAAATGCTGTTGTTCAGACGCAAGTTTTTCCATAACCAATACTGAACAAAAATAATATGACAGCTCTGTCAAAACAGGCTATTGGAAAAAGTGCCTCTACTTGGATCACCCCTTTAATAAGTTTAAATTTTAAATATTTCGACAAACGTTCATGTAAAATCGGCATAAGTTGAAAAATTTTGCAAAGTAAATCATAGAAGTAGGTGAATTGCTTTATGCAACCTATCCAATTTATTGGAATTAATATACTATTATAATAATGATTATTATTATTGGTATTTCAATGAAGCGGCTGCGGAACCGTGAAAGTGTGGTTTTTGGCCAAATATTCGCACAGATACGTGAGGAGAGGCATTATAACAGTGCATTGGAAAGAACTTATTATGCACGATGTCCCTGTAATAAAAGAAAACTATTGACAAATCCTTTATATTCGCTTTATTGGAACGAGTGGGAACCAAACCACGTCACCAATTATGACCCTCTGTAGCAGGTCTGGGTCGTCGCGGAGAAGTCCCTCATATCCTGAGCAATGTCAACGCGACGTTGTTTTTGAGCAATTTTGGCACAAAATTCGCAGCGATCAGACTTATACCTAAATTATTGGTTAAAATCGAATGGCAGGAGTTAATTGATATATTTAGTACCTCAGACATTTCTCTGAAAACATTTTGTACCACCCATAAATGTCGCTTTTGTAAAAGATAGCGTCACCATATGCCATAGTCAGCATTTGGAATGCGTCAGCGTACTTAATTTAGGTTTTTACACAAAATTTAATAAAGATTCTTTGATCCATTTTTCGAAATAAGCAAAAAATGAAGAAAAACAAAGCGCGTCCCAGGAAAACAACTGTCAAATATTAACCTAACATTAAAAATGTCCGACGTTGTTAACATGAGTAAGGGATATAAGAATCAACATATATTAACGCAGTAAAACAATTGAAAATCCAATACATGTAGCCCGCGAAAATTCAAAATTCGTAACAGTTTTTGTTCAAACCAGGTCTATTGGTGCGCAGTCAAGATATCAAGACTTTTACTTAAGTTATCGCGTAAATGGACGGAATTGTATCCGAAAACCAACAAGTATAATTACTTTCATAGTTTTTTATATGTACGGATAACTTTGTATCTATATCGCTTATTATTACTTGTTACACCCAACCATTAGATGAACAAAACCATTATCAAGGTTTGGCTAGAATAAACTAACTGTTAAAACGGGAAGACTATTTTATCTTTTTTTATTTTATACATCACCACTAGTTTATGTACAACAGCATGTTGCTAGCTAATTAATCGACTTTGAAAAATGTGCCTTATGGTCATAAATCAATTATCCATTTTTCTCTAAGCTACATTTATAAGAAGAAAGTGGAAAATGTTACAACAGTAGCAAGTCGTGTAAACAGCGGAGGTGAAAGCAAAATAAATGATGAATGAAAATCTATCGTTAACCCTTTGGTACAGGTTCGAATAAACTTTAAGTGTAGCAAGCATAAATGTAGGTATAAGACTACAGTATGTAATATCAATGTCATGGCGTATGAGTAACTTTTAGTTTAATTTTTTCTTTGCAGAATTTACTTTCTCTCCGCGATGAAGCCGAGAGATACATATCGTCACCTGAATTGCAAAATATCGTAACATCACTTTTCATAAGTATACGGGCGAAGGCGAAAAACGATATAATAGAAACCACTCATGTTGAGACAAAATTAAAGTTTTGGTTATAAAATGGATATAAAATGGTTATATATTGGTTATATACGACAGAGGCAACTGAAAATTTAATGCTAATGTATCTATGTAATATGATAAAATGAATCGTAAGCAATTTTCGATTTTTTTATGATACGTTGTTAGGTGAAGATATGTATTTGTAGTCTTGAAATACAAAGCATTTAAAATTTGTTTAAAAATTATTGAATATAGTGAGTTCGTAATTAAAATGAGAATGGTTGAAGTCAAGCAAAGCGCTTACAGGCATTAGATTCATAATAATTTGGAAAAAAATCAAGTAACTTTAAATTTTGTTCTAAAAATAACCTTCTTAATTTGCACGAAGGGTTAATTAACTAAGGCATGCTACAGTCTTTCGACTGGTGGTTGAATTACGATGCAAAAAAACTTCAAATTAGTCAATAGCAAATGTTGCAAAACACATAAGTATTGTACATAAATCAGTTGCATGCCCCATCGCTCAACGACTGAACGACAAAAATTTTCAAATTGAAGAAACAGTGAAAAATGTGTGAAAACTCTGGCACATAGCTAGTTTTTCCCACACGAATTAAGAATCTATGGCAACTTTTTTTGAATTTACTTGCTCCTATGGATGTTAGAAAAATTAATTCTCGCTTCTATTTAAAAATTACTCTTTTGTTACACAATTGTAGTATATATATAACAAGTAAACTCTTCACAAATTCAAGAGAACTTTGCTCGGTGTGTTACTAAGGCAGCTATATGCTATTGGGATAACTATCTCATCGGTGATTGATGAAGATAAGATGCTTTTCCGATATTATAGTTTATATGGCAGCTAAACAGCGAGATACAGTGAAATTCGGCCTTCAAATTGCTAACTTCAAACATTTGTTGCACCCTTTACTTTTAGGTTTTAGTCAATAGCGGTTCAGAAACGACAACAAGTACGTAAATGCGCGTGACATCGAAGTGAGCCACGTAATTTTATATTTGTTGAAATAGCGATATATTTGTTGTAAAGAATATACCTGTTTGCACAAATCTTGTTGATGCATTAGTTGTATTTTAGAAAGCAATTAGTGAAGATGGGTCGACAAACACGTGTTGAAATTGAACAGTGAGTGATTAGACAGTACTAAGACGGTAAATCTCAAATGGATATAACAGAATATGGTAATAAAAGTCGGAGAACTGAGCAGCACATAATTCATCGCTTTGTTAGAGAAGATGGAATTGCAAAAAAATTAAAAACGAGTACAAGGAAAGCATTTACCGAGAGAGATGAAGCGTTTATCGTTCGGGAAACTAAGAAAAATTTTCATCTCAGTGCTCCAATATACATAGATAGAAACCAACTAGTTGTCCATGCCAACACCGAAACAGTAAGAAGAGTCCTCTGGAAGCACGGTTTTAATGGGCGGATGTCTTGAATCAAACGAGTTTTTAAATAGAAAAACCGAAAGAAGCGTCTGGCAAAAGGTTTGAGACGTAAAAAAACACAACTAATATTATTTTATTTTTAGGATTTATTTACTAACGAAAGTAAAATTAATTTATTTGGCTAAGATGGTAAACATGTGGTTTGGCGGAAAAAGAACGCAAAATCTTACTTCCAGTATGAAGCACGGATGAGACTCCGTCATGGTATGAGACTGTATGGCAAGTGGTGGTTCTGTAAATCTACATCATATTCCAAGCACAGTGAACAAATTCGTTTATGTAGACATTTTACCTCAAAACATTAGGCCGAATGTTGAAAAATTAAGAATCGGGGAATATTTTTATTTGCATCAGAAAAATGATCCCAGGCACAAATCTTTTGTTGCACGGAAATGGTTATTATATAATTGTCCACATGTATTAGAAGTGCCACCAAAATGCCCGGATTTAAATATAATTGAAAATTTATAAGCCTGTCTCGACCAAAATGTTCGAAAACATATCCTATTGTTTGGTCGAAAAAAGACCATTTGGCTGCACGGAATTCTTTCCACATACTTGTATATATGTAAATTCTTGGAATCGATGTCAAAGCCGTAATTTCTGCGAAAGGTGCGAAAGGTGGTCCAACAATATATGTGACCTGGCCTACGAAAAGGGGGCTTAGGTGTCAAAAAAAGGAGAACAATTAATGAGATAACGAGAAACTGACGACTATTTTTAACAGCTTTTCCCAAAAAACTAATTTTCGCACGTTAGCCCCCTTTTCGTAGACCAGGTCACATATATTTATGTATGTTATTTAAAATATATGTATGTATGTATGTATGTGGCTTACTTTCGCTGTAAGGTAAATTTGTGAACATCTTTAGTGTTTGTTTTAATTGTTAATACTCAAAATAGGTTAATATTCAGACAAAGAAGAATTTGAACGTTTTCTTTCAAGTGATTTTAAGTGTTAATTGTTTATGTGGCTCCTTTTCACTGTGACACACTGTAAGCTTTAGTGATCCGAAATCGGCCGTGCCGACAAGTGAGCAGTTTCTAGATGAGAAAACAATGGGTGCAAAATTTCAGATCAATATCTGAAATATGAGGGACTAGTTTATATACATATAGACGGAATGACTTCTTGTTATGCTGATCATTTATAAATACACTTCTTAGGGTCTTTTTCTTTTCTTTTTTGTGTTACAAACATCGTGGCCAATTGAATATCCCCAGATTCAGATTAGACAACGCAATTCAAACTTAGTGTATGCCATTGTAGTTTCAGAGGCGCAATAAAGCTGCATAGGTACTCTTCACTAATATGTATCTTCTATTTCTTCTTGACCTTGATACAGCTTAGCATAGTTAGCTGGGATTTTCAAGGCTATAATTGTGATATTTGTTACAATACAGGAATTCAATATCACCTGAAACCATGTCTATGCCCACTGCAATTGAAATAGCTGTCAAAGAAGACAACATAATTGTTTGCTTTAATACAGTTCCTTTTTTATTTATTTCTTATATACTTCACATACACATCATTAAGTATGTATGTAGTAGTGTAAGATTTTCATAGACATTAACAAATGTTTTATCGTCTATGCAGCCAATCAATGCCACTGCCAATTGTTTCAATAATAAATAAAAAAGGATATAGTCAATTTACTACTAATGACAAACAATTTATTTTTCGCTGTTTTCTTGTGAGCGTGTTTTAGCAATCACTACAAATACATCTACATATGTACATATGGTGCATACCATACCGCCCAAACTATGCCACACATAAGGAAACAAGCATCCACACATGCACCAACGCACATACTATGTATATTCAATGTTAGCATTTACTTTCTCTATATTACCAACAACAAAAACTGGATTTGCGGCATGCACCACAGCAACCGAAAATAATCTACAATGACATTACCTTCGGGTGGTCACTTTGGCTTTGCCACGGGCGTACATACAAACACAACATAATGTATACACGGTCAAATGGTCACAGTAAAAACTTTCTGCCCGCCCAATTAGTCTTGATTATATTGAAGTGTTTGCTTGTTTCTAGTTTCGAATTTTTCAACTTCTGCTTAAATTGTTTCCAATTTTTTTTGTGAGAATTTAAAAACAAATTATTTGTTGGTAAGCAGGTTTTAGCAATTTGTCAATTTCCCTTACATATGCGGCCATTGCAGCTCCACAGTTTGTCACGTTTCTTAAGCGCATAGATATTTTACTTTTAGAAGAAAAATATGGTGTGAAAGTTAGCGGCGTAATATGTACATAAATACTTTAGAAATTACTAATTGGCTTTCTTTACATCAGACTTACAGCGCTCTTTGAACCATGAGAAAGTGTAGTTAAAAATAGACTTTGTTTAAAATGGTCTCAAGTCCACCTCAAACTGTTTATCCATGAATAATCTGGTCTAAGTTGTCAAAATAAAAACAAAACATAATATCTAACAGATTTTCTTTGGTAAAAAGTCGGTATGGTTGCCACAAGCTACAAGCTAGAAAATTGTTTGCCCGCTTATCGTTAAAAAATATAATAATTAGCTGGCGAAAGTGGACAGTCTTTGGCGATTTATGCAAAGTTATGTCGTGTAACAGTTAGAAAAACGTTTAACCTTTTAAAAATAACAGACAATAATAATTGACTAATGTTAACCAAAACTATTTTTCGATGGCGAGCCGAGTTCTGCCTGTCCGTTCGTTCATGCAAGCAATAACTTGAGTAAACATTTTTGTAAATTTGGTACATACACCCTATCAAGAAAGTATTCCAGGAATTCTTCATTGCCCCTCTCATTTCCCGCTTATACGGAAGAAAGGTAATTTTCTTTCTTAGGTTGGTACAATTGCTCTTAATTATGATGCCAAAAATTAGCGCGATCTGTCAACCAGTGCGCTTACAGCAGCTGTTTATGTCAGTCGACCTCAGTAGTGTTTATCGAATTTTACAAAGTTTTTTTAACGTATTTGTGTTAAATTTTGGCCAAACACTCCATAAATATTATTGAGCAAGCACCGTACTCACCTGATTTAGCTCCATGTGACTTCTGGCTATTCTTGTAATTCAAAGAACCGCTCCGGGGAAACCGTTTTCAGTTAATTGAAGACATCAAAACAAATTCGACGCGAAAGCGGAAGGCCATACCGGAAAGTGCCAATAAAAAATGTTTTGACGATTGGAAGAAGCGTTGGCACATATCCCCATAAATGGGTGTTACTTTGAGGGTGATCAAATAATTTTAGATGATGCTTGAACAATTTTCGTTTTATTTATAAATTTCCGGTACTTGGTACTCAAGGGAGGTTCGTATTGCATGTGGACGGAATCAAATCACTTTGATGCACAAAAAATTTCATAAATCGAAAACTTAAAAAATTCCATTACTAAACCACATATTTAGGCACAAAACTGCAATTTGGTGCAGGGGTACGCAAAAATGAGGGCACCCGCAGGCTGAAAATTTTTAATGGGCTTAATGTACATATCTCACACGCAACCAAACAAATTTTCTCAGAACAAATCTTTACGCTACAGCCGGTATGGAAATTGGTGAAATCGGATTATAACCGTACTCAATCTCCAAAATTCCGATAACTTACTAAATAAATACGTCAGAAGCATTAAAATTCACAATTCATACGGCCTTGTAGAAGTCGGTAACAAAATTAGACAATGGGCGTTACATTGCCCACCTTTAGGTTGTAACATTTCATCTGCAGTATCTACCAGACCTATTTCGATCAAATTCGGTTCATAATATTAAGCTAGTATTCTCATATTACGGTGACGAAAAGGGCAAGCCAGACAATAATCACTCTAACTTCCCACATAACCTACCTAATATAAAGATTTTTTAATATCAGCTTGACTTTATAGTTTGACTTAATATCTAAATTAAGTCAACGTATAATATTGATTATACATATATCGTTTTCCAATAATATGTTACAGGAATTCAAAGGATTTTTATTTAATGTGAAGTACAATCGATACAATTAAGTTCTGAATATAACATAATTGAATTCGCCTCAACGACTTCGATGAACGCAATTTTCGAGTACTCTTTCCACTAAATCAAGTCTTATGTTATGAATAGTCTGACTGCTGAAGCTCAAAGAGGATGCTAAATCAGCACTACGTGGAGGAACTTGGACCGTTTCACAATTTCTTGAAATAATCGAGTTTCCAAAATTTTCTCTCCATATTGTTGGAACTAGATTTTGTTAAGACCAACTTCTTCCAATTACGGCCATAAAAAGTTGGTTGTCATTGATCTATACCATTCTCCATTGGCAGTAACGAAATTCATTTCGAAAGAAGTACGAACCGATGATTCGACCAGACTACAAATCAAACCACAATGTCAATATAATGATTGTTCGTGAATAATTTGTAGATTTTCTTCGCACCAGAATCGACAGTTTTGTTTATTTACCGCACCACCCAGATGAAAGTGACCACCGGGGAAATTGATTTTGTGACAAAAATAGTTATCGTTTTCAAGTTGTTCCAAATCAAAATCAGCAAATTCACGTCATTTAGGGTGGTAAAATGGCTTCAGTTCTTAAGTGAGAACACAATTAAATATGGATGGAAGCCCAAGTCCTTTCTCAAAATCCACCAGATTGTGGTTGGAGACAGTTGCAATTCTTGGGAATGGTTGGAATCGACAAATTAGGTTCTTCGGCAACACTTGCCTCAACGGCAGCAATATTTTCATTACTTCGAGAGGTTTTTTGCCTTGCTGGCACTTTAACATTATTTAAAGGAAATGTAGTACGTTCGAAATTTTCAAAATTTTGCCGAAAAGCAAGGACACGTGTACAATTACTACGAGCATAAAATTAGGGAACTATTAATTTAATAATTAAATTTAATAATATGTAAAAGTTGTTCTTACGTATGCCCTTCCTTGATGAAATTGTTAAGGGGTTATAGATCATCATATAGGCCATGGCATATTAAAATTGGCCGAAACTACACCTAGAAATCATATCGTTGCTATTGGTAAGCCCGGTACTATAATTTAATGCCGAAAATGTATGAAATCGGTCCACGAATTACCCCAGGTTCCATTTACTGTATAAAATGTTACTCGTATTATAGGTTGAATGGTTTAGGAGACCAGTTATGGTACTTATATGTTTTCGTATTTTGTGGTAATAATAGACGTTGATAATAATGGACTTTGGTGCATAGTGCAATCCCGCCCATTTGTAATAGTAACCCTCCCTAGGTGCCAAGGTGTGTGTATGAAGTTTCATCAATATATCTCAATTTTTACTCAAGTAATCGCTTGCACGGGTGGACTGTCAAATAATCACTTGAAACTCAACTCGTCCCGTCATTCTGATCAATTATAAATGTATGCATGTATATAGAAAACCCTTTATCTTTCTCGATTAGTTTTAGGTGATGAAAAGAACCCTTTGTAGAACAAAACTATTATACTCTGTAGCAACTACATAGTTGCAAGAGTATAGAAATTATAAAAGCATCGACGAGTAGGTATGTAGAAACAACTTGATAACACCGTTGTTTCAATGAATTCTGTAACCAAAAAGTCGCTGATTTTTGACATGTCGAACAACTGCGGTTTTAAAATGGATCCAAAACTATTTATTATGACACTTCAAAAGTTACTCATTATTGTACTTCTGCTAATGGCAAAAACCTTCGTCTCTAATCTTTCTGCCGATATTAATACCAAAAGCATTCCAAGCGGTTGCTTTACTTATTCCAGATTCTCAACTTGTCAGCTCTTGCTTTACTATTCGGAAGACTCAAGTAGAACGGTAATTTTCTCACATTTCGTGGTCAGCGCTTCACAAATATCGTTACACTTCAAGCCACTACATCTTTCTTAACTACGAAAAGGTATTCCATTACTTTCATTCCATTTTTCATTTAAATATCACAAAAATGCCACATGTAGTCAAAAGTAGCTTTCGCTTCAAATATGCCACGCCCCATGACACATTTAGGGATAACAAAATAAATACGAAATAACTATTGATGTTGACCGGTACATTTTACCATTAACCGGTCATCAGAAATTTGAAAAACTACTCGGTAATGCGGCGTGCTGATGTCAACACAACTTACTCATAGTAACATTTGACAATGAAAAGGTTGGAAGTACCCAAGCCGATTGTGATGATTTTATGTCACGGATTATTGCTGTACCGTACTTCGGCAGGTCGAAGGGTTGAAGTTATGCTTTTTCCATTACGACTGCAAAATTGTGATAAGCGTGTGTATTAAATTTCGCTCTCATTTCTATTACTATTGCCATTACCTGAATAAACTTAGATATGTATGTTAGTTTATGCGTTGTTCGTTTGAGGGTTTGAGAGTGGGGGAGCAACCCAGCAGGATGTCAGGCTAACACTTAGCTTTATTATGTTGCCTTTTCTCATGCTCATAGCATTGGCCACACACTCTCTTGGCACTTATAAGTTTTTGTAAACGATCCACATTTACGTCTCTTATCAAGTTCTTTAGTATTAAATTTTTTAGTATACTAAACTTTGAGCTATATTTGCCAGCTCTTTTCTTCAATTTCTGCTGGGATATTTCTACGAATATTTTATGTTTTTCATATACGTGAGTTTATGGCATGTACCAATATTCACAACTTCTGAAATCATTTTATATTATTTGGACCTCTCATGTACCTTTTTGTCGTTTGTTTGTTATTGATAATGACATGTGTCCGTGTTTTGTGTGGGTTACACGTGTAGGTATATGTACCTGTATGTACATACGTACATCACATATATATAGTTATTTTTGGTAGTTAGTTTCGGAAAGTTAGTTTCTTAATTTTCTACAAAGATGCGCATTTACCTTTATCTTGAGCTATGTATTAAAGTGCCTTTTGTGAAAATTGAGTTAATTTGGGGGCTGATTTTTGAAGTATAATGGGAACAACAATGTTAGGGTTAGCAGGTGCCAAGTGCAAATTTCAAAAGAAAAATTGTAATATTTGTAAGTGCCTCTATTTAAATATATTAATGAGGCAGATTGAATTAGCTGAAAATGTTCGATTCATCAATATATTTTTTTTGTATCTTTGCTGTTCGTTTGGTAAGTATTGTCTTGAAAGTTTCTGCGAGTCTTATAAAATAAATTAGGGTTTCTACAATACAGTAAGAAAAAATGAAAGTCAGTAAAAAATGTCTTGGATACCTGAAACCTTTGCACCAACACCAATCCGTTATATTTAGTGACGAGATATTCGTCGTAAGAAAGGAACCCGATTCGCTAGAAACTTTTAAGGAGGATCGCTTATGATATGGACCGCATTTGGAGATCATGGAAAGACTCCAATTTGTTTTGTGTCACACAAAATGAACTCAGAAAAGCACATAGAGCTTCTGGATAACTTGTTAGTACAGTTCGGTGAACAATATTGGGATGAAACGTGGACTTTTCAACAGCATAATGCACAAATTCATAAACGTTCATCTATTCGAGGATTTTTGGAAAGCAAAAAAAACATTGATAAATTCGAAGAAGTCCGGACCTAAGTCCCATCGAAAATCTATGAGGCATTTTGTCGAAGAAATTGTATGCCGTTCGGCCAAAAATTATTGGAACTGAAAAGAGCAATCCAACTTTAGCATGAGTTCTAAAATATCCCGCATATCTTGAAAAAAAAAACAGTTTGTATTTCTTATAGCGAAAAGCGGTTGCCCCATGTAATTTAATGTTCAATTATCTCTTTATCATCTTTTTATTAGTACTATATGGTAAACACGGCTTCGCAATTGTGTACGAAAATAGCAACAAGTGAAATCTAAAAACAATTTGGGCATGACAAAAAGCCAAGAATTAACGGTGCATGCAAAACACAGGTGATGAGTATAATGTGCTACTGATGAAATGATAAAGGATGTGCCATGCAGCAATAAATCGAAATGCTGAGTGAATATGTGGAATTTATTTTGACGAATCTCTCGCGACTTTTGTCTTAACACATACCGATGCAATGCAAAATTTGTACTAAAGAGCATGGGAGAGAGATTATGCGCTGTATCTGCAAGTATGCTGAATACGTTTGAGAATAAGGAGTGAGAGTGGAACGCATATCGAAACGTGTTCCACAGATGTACTAAAATTGTGCTAAAACACAAAAGAAGCATGCTTTCGGGTGTTACGATAACGTTGAAAGTGAGTGTAGAAATCTGAGGGAGAGAGCGAATGAGAGAAAGAGAAAAAAATTAGAAATCCACAAACTGTGTGCAGAAATCTCCTTTCGACTTCTCTGCTAAGGAGATCTAAACAATTTTCTATTGTAACAACAAAAAAGGTAACTAGGTCAAGAACATCTGCTCAGTTGTTATAACTATTGTAAATAGAGCGGCCGGTGATTACTCCTTGCAGTTTCCACGTACTAAATAAAGTAATCTTTTATGCTTCGTTTAAGTGAGAATTTCGTAAAAATACTTATGGGACGAGTGAGTGTCCTCCTCTCCAATTCAGATGCAGTCGAAAAGAGCAGTGTTAAGCTGTGGGCGTCATAACTTTTGAGTTTTTGACCCAATGTTATATGGCATAATGCTTGTTAGGTATGAGTACGATTGTCGCAAAAATGTACTGTAGAAAAAAGTTTTGTTAAATATTTATGCATACATAGAACTCATATACATATATATGTATGTATGAATGAATTTAGTCATGTAAATAAAGAGCATTTGGATAAAAGTTTCCATTTTTGATAAATTGTAAATTGAAATTAGGTTAGGTTGTGCTTGCCGGCTGACCCGAAATACATAGACCTACTGTTCCTTAGTAAGACGAAAGTTCAGTTTAATTTCAGCTAAGTATTCGGCATACAAGACATTCGGCATCAACGCTATTTTACAAAGTTGAAGTGCTACTTATACCTTATTTTGATACTTCATCAAGTGCCTTGAACTGTGAAGCTCTAAGGTATCTAATACCAGTTTTAGAAAACTTTGCTCAAAACCGTAGGAGATGGTCCTCCAACGACTCTCTCATGTCAACTTTCCTGCTATTTCTGCATGTACATATGTATCGTCAGTACTTATGCTTAATTAGTTCGCATGTTATCCCAGTAGGCTGTGACCGTCTGACACTTCTTTCGAGACCTGTGTCGGTAAAAAGCCATAAATGTTTTTCCTCGGGGCTTTTATACTTGATCTTGGTGATTCTGCTAGTTCTTAAGACCTATCGCCCTTATCTAGCTGACAGTTTTTGGAAATTTCATTATGTGTAATTTTTAGTGACTTACGTAGCACACATTTACTGTTTCGGTAGCCGAAAAACTATTTCGTTTCCTTTAATTCTTTTGTTGTCTGGACAAAGTATATACAATCGCTTTCCGCCAGCCACTATATCTATATCTACCTTCCTGTTTCTTCAGACATTCTCTGGCGTAATGCGTTCAGCTTAAAAGCAATTGAGATAGCACATTTCATTTATTGTACGTATGTAGGTTCAATTTACATATCGGGTTTAGGCAACTCTTGTGTTGCAATCTGTCAATTCACAACTTTATCGAATAGTCTGATATTTTCTATATTATAGATTGTCAGAATATTTTGGCATACGGGCGCTTTATGTGTTGTTCACAGTTACTAAAACAATTCATCTCGAAATAAAATTTTAATTAAATCGTGAACATTTTCGGGCGATTACTTTTAACAAACTTCGACAGGAATTTACTTAGAAATTTTGCATGAATGAACTTATTTAAAATTTTTGCTGTGAAATTCCAACATGGACCAGTGTTTATCGATGATCTGTTGAATTCAATTGAGATCTTAGATCACGCCAAGACGATTTTCACGACGACCGTCCGAAATCAAATCGTCAACTGACTTATCGTGAAATAGAGACAACTATAGCAACTAGTGGAGCAGCATAGATTCAATATTGCAGGAACATGTAAAAGAAATTGCTTCCCACACTATTTGGCAATCATCAATCTAAAAAGCAAGGTTCGAAGTACGTATATGACAAGGTGTCTCCTGTATGGGTATTTCAAGATGAGACGACTTTTGAATTATCTTTTTTTGGGAAGAACTGAACTTATCGCAACTATACCATTGGTACAACGCCGAAAACCAAATTCTGAGTGGTATGCAACCATTGAAGACGGATTATTCCTCACAATAGCTCTCACACATCTTTTAATACCCGTGACAGACATGTAGTAACAATACCACATATAGTACAAATACCATATGTGTGGCACCAAATACTAGCAAAATACCATATGAGCAATGTAGTATTTTGCTGGTAACTATACTATGATGTTTCATTGGTATTTCAATAAACACAGCTAAGAAAAGGTAACAAACTCTTACACAAAAGCTCTTCGAAATAATTCGTCAAAATGACTTAAAAAATTAATAAATGAAATAGAAAACAAAACATTTTCACAATTTTTTTTCCGAAAAAGCGAGAAGGTTTTTGGGGAGTCTTTAAACAAATCGTTGTTTTGCGATGAAAATACATTAACTTTAGAGTATTTCAAATAATTGTACTCATTCTCTCCACAACACACAACTAGATATTTATTATTTAAATTTTTTTTTTTAAATATTTCATGCCTATGAAACAAAGCTAGTACAGTAGAATCGCGAAGAAGCTAACCAAAATGTTCCAAGGCTGTTTTACTTTGCGGAATTATTAGCTTTTGCAAAGGGTTTTCGCATTTGAAAAAAACACGGAAGTAAACATAAATTTGGTGATATAATACGTTTAATTTATTTGCATGATTCACTTTTACTCATAACAAAACAGAAACTTGGATTTAATTTGTAATTTCCACATTATACGTATATACTGTGCACAAAAAATAAGGTGACATTTGAATTAAAACTGCGCGCGTCGAAGGATTTGGAGAATTATTTTTTTTAGGTTGGTAATACTGTCAGTCACATTTATGTCAAATTTCATGTCAAAATATTCATTAGTGTTTGAGATACGTGACGTTTTGTGAGCTTCTAAAAGTGAGTTTTTCGTTTTTTGCGATGTCGAAATTTGTTGAGCAAAGAATTTGCATTAAATTTTGTTTACGGAACCAATTTTCTGCTGCGGATACGTTGAGTATGGTGCAGAAAGCCTTTGGTGATGAGGCTATGTCTAAAAATAATGTTTACAAATGGTATAATGAGTTCAAGGCGGCCGTGAACGTGTCGAAGACGAAGAGCGTCCAGCGCGACCATCAACCTCAACCGACGAAGCTCACATTCAACAAATCAAACATTTGGTGTTGAAAAATCGTCAATTAACAATTAGAGACCTTGTTGATGAAGTTGGCATATCGAAAGGCTCAGCCAATACCATTTTGAAGGATGTTTTGGGCCTCAAGCGCGTCAAATCTCGACTGGTACCGAAAACATAGAATTTTTGGGAAAAATAGCGTCGCGTTGAAGTGTGTGAAACGATGCTTTCCGACTACCAGGGTGTCATGAAACGCATTATAACTGGCGATGAGACTTAGATCTATGCTTACGACCCCGAAACAGCCGATCAATCGAGCGAATATCGTGCCAAAAGAGAGCCGAGAACAAAAAAATCGCGCCAAAGTCGCTCAAAAATCAAGGTCATGTTGACTGTTTTCTTCGATTATCGTGGTGTTGTGCATTATGAATTCCTTCCAACCGGTCAATCAGTCAACAAGGAATATTATTTGAACGTTCTGCGTCGTTTGCGTAACGCTATCCGCCTAAAAAAACCGGAATTGTGGAAAGGCAATTCTTAGTTTTTACACCACGATAATGCAACATCCCATACTGCCCTCGTAATTCGTGATCATTTCGCCAAAAAGTCAACCCATATCGTTCCGCAACCACCGTATTCACCTGATCTGGCGCCGTGCGACTTCTGGCTGTTCACTAAGCTCAAAAGACCGCCCCGGGGACACCGTTTTTATACGATGGAGGAGATTCAAGCCGCAGCGAAGACGGAACTGAAGGCCATCCCGGAAAGTGACTACAACCAGTGTTTCGAAGATTGGAAAATCCGTTGTCATAAGTGCATTGCATCGGGAGGGGATTACTTTGAAGGGGATGAAATTGATTTGGAGGAATAAATAAAGAATTTTCAAAATAAATACAATGTCACCCTATTTTTTTGGGCACAGTGGTCGAGACTTGTTTGTTTCTTTTCTTTTGTGTAATAGCTTCTGACAATTTTCGTGCCCATATTAATAAGATGGATATCTGATTTGCATCATTATTGTTTTCATACCACTTTATCAAGGTATTGATAACTGCTTCCGAAAAACTCACTTTCTGATATTGCATATCTTCCTCGATAACTGGTTCTTCAACTTTATTGTCAGACACTTCGAAATCTTCATCATCTTCCGTATTTTGGTCGTCGTTCCTATTTTCGATGTCTTCGCTGCTGACGTCAACGCCACTTACCTTTACAATAACGATTGTACCTCTCGAAGTGTATCAAAGTGAATAACATTTCATCTAATCAGTGTAAGCAGTGGAATTTCGTCTGCGCTGCCGTATTGATCACCGTTCTACTGTTCTATATTTCTCCAAGCTTTATAAGCATAGCTCTGGACAATTCATCCCATGCCGATTTAAGAAGCAAGATGGCATAACGAATTGAATGTATTTTCAAAATATTATCAGCCGGAACGTTTTCTTGTGCTACAATGTTCCATAACAGTTTAGCCGTGTATCCTAACTTGAGCAGTCTAATAGGATCCATGGACTGTAAAATAGCTGTCACGTCCTTTACTATGGTATTTTTACTACATGTCTATCAAGGGTATAAAGGAGAAAATTTTGAAAAGCATTAAAGTAATTTGCGATAATGATTGGTTTTTGTTTTCTAAGCCTGAAATATATTGGGCACTACGAGGATTATAGCAGTGCATATAATTAAATTTTACTAAAAATCTTTAAACACTTTTTAATTTGCGTAAAATTGCATTCATTATGATCTTCTTCAATTTGTTACTACAATTTAATTGCCTTAATTCCCGTCTTTTATTTTTTAATGAACATTTTATTGATTCAAATATTTTGTTCAATACTATATACCAACAAACGTAAGAAATATGTAAATGAAATCCCTAATTAATAATTGGAGCATTTTCTCTTGTTTCGAAGTCAGTTAAAAAGATTCACCTTATTCTACTCTCAACACAGTGAACCACTTGACCTTACAAGTGGCAACCAGTCCAACCAATTCCATAGCAGTTGGCAATGCTTTGTGTTGCTGCGCACGTTGTTAGGTCAAAGTTTTCGATTCGCAACAAAAATTGTTGATTTTGGTTCTTGCAGTTTTCATTTTGAAAATGTATTGACGATTTTTAGCAGAAATTGATTTGGTTTGATTTTTATTTCTGGGAAAGAAAAGCAATTGAATACTACGTGCAATTTCGAACGGCAACTTGATATTTCAGTGATTGAAAGCAGTAAAACGGAATTTCTCGAAACTGCTTCTATTAGCTAAGTTTTCAAAGTCGAGAGGTTAAACAAAAATGAAAATTAAGCTGAAAATGGAAAGAGTTGCCCAATTTCGATGGAACTTTGTATTAATAACTTAAAAAAAAATGTTTCTCAGCAACTGCTCAGAAGTGCAACCTGTTTCGCGGATGTGAGCATTCAACTTGATAACAGAACGGTAATACCGACCTTGAATGCGCTAGCTATGTGCTCTAGGTCATTTCATTGCCAGACTTGTTTGGCTGCTTGGTCATAGTGAAATTTCTGGAAATTGCAAAGCCGATATGCTCGTAAAAAGGAAAGAACGAGATTATTCTGAAACAGGGTAGAACGCAAAAGTTCCTCTGTACCACTGTCTATTAGTAAATTTCATTTTACTGCAATTGTTGCAAATTTATTTTCATTGACGTAAAAAGCGTGCAGTCGTTCTTCCTTTTCACTGATTGGTGCCGACTTGAGATTCCAAGTGTAGCCATATCTTTTTCCACCTGGCCTTTCCAATGAAGTAGGTGTCTTGTGGGTGTAAGTTGTTGATTTTCCAAATCTAAAGCCACACTGATAAGGCCTTAAATTCCAATCGTTTGGCATGCTTTCGTCTGACCATATTTTACAAAGAAGCTAATGCATGCTCCCTATCAGTTCTTTGTTGCCGTGTTTGACCAGCTCTGCTGGCAATCCATCGGCCCCTGCCATTTTGTTGTTCTTCAGGCGGCTAATTGCTATTCGAACTTCTTCATGGTCGGGTAATGGAATGTCTGTTCCATTGTCATCGATTGGGGAATCGAATTTACCATCTCTAGGTGTTATGCTTTTACTGCCATTCAGCAGGCTGGAGAATTGTTCCCACCATTTTCTGGTCTTGGAACCTTCTGTTGGTCGACGCATCTTTTCGCAGAAATTTCGAGCATTACCCCTTTCGGCCAGCTTGCCAAGCTCTTCATACTCACGCCTTCCGGCCTCTCTCTCTTTTTTTGTCTTCAAATGCGTCGAGTGTCCTTTTTCAACTCTCGGTATATATTCTATCCCAGTCCTGTAGCTTGATGAACTTTCCCATTCATGAATTTAGTATTGCATATAACCATATTTCGGACCCCGGCGAAGTCGATCAGTCTCTACCCATTTGGACTTCGCTTTAATGCGGATTATGGCTAGACGTTCATCCCCCGCGGTGAATGCCAGGACTCGGCGACGAAGTCTCTCTCCCACACCGAATTTGCGCTTCTTTTTATGGCCATTGTAATAAATGCTAAAAGGACCTACTAGTCTCTGTCTTTGTCCCGTCCATCGCATTGTTTAGACGGCGGTAATGCCAGCCTTTATTTTGCAAAGACATCAACCAGCTGGGCGGTGCATCCTCTGAAATAAGGGATCGGATATTCCAGTTGCATGCTCTTAAATAATAATCTTTAATACGTTTGCAGTGGTCGTCATCATAAGGGAAGTCTCTCATCCGAGAATGTTTTCTTTTTGTGTTTTTTTACGGGGCGGATCACAAACTTGAGAAGGAATGATTTGCCTTATCACTTTAGCTCGCCTTCAGACGGTTGGTTTTTGACTACGCGAAGATGCGCGGTTTTAGAGCGGAGGTCATGACCTGTTCGAGCCATATGTAAAGTAATATTTTCTGGTTACTTCCTAGGGAATACGCTCAGAGGACTTTCCTCACTTGCGTGAACTTCTCCACTGTAGGTGTAATTACAGTATAAGTGCAATATGTATGCGGGAAGGTGAGATGGTGTCTGAAAACGCTTTTTCGACTTATAAGAATCAATACTTGGGCAGCTAATGTATCACATTGAACTGCCCTTTTTAGCTGCCTTAACGGGATTCTTCGTGACTTTTGTCACTAACTATCTTCATACTCCTTCTATCATCAACACATGTCAAGTAATCATTATAAATGAAAGTCGCAGATGATTGCAGCAAATCTAGTCATAAAGCTTGCCAAAATCTTCATCCTTTTTATATACCATATTTGTGAATTAAAAAATTCTACTAGAACTACTACTTGATTAAATTTCATTACTTCAATAAAATAGACTAAATATAAAGAAAATTTGAAATGAAAATGAAGCGCACTCATGCAGATTTCCTTCAAGGCAATGGATATTATGCTAAGTACTCTTCCCTTGTAACTGCTAAACGTCAAATAAGCTCGGAAAAAAGCAGACAAATAATGACTACATAGTCAACTAGAGCAAGTGTATAAGAAGCGACAAGCAAAATTGCGGAGAGAGAGAGAGAAAAAGACAAGATTGTTATTTTGTGACAATACACGCTTTTCAGTGTAACCGGATGTGCAATTCACGGATTAATCCACTAAAGAGAGCGTGAAAATCGTAACAGTTTTGCAATATGCATTAGTGTATTATTTCGAGCATGAATTTCGAAGGCTTAATTACTAGACAAACAGTGCTCTTTTTTATATTCTGCATTGCTATAAAGTCAACTACATTTGGAACCTTTTTTGCAGACATATTTCTCCATCAAATATTGAAGTATTGCGCAATATAAAAATAGCACTAAAAACAAAAAAAAAATTGACTCCATCGAAGGTATGCACTACTTTCTATTTCATTTTTCAATATAACGGTAAAGGTTATGGATGTGAAGACATAATGACAAATAACAACATATATACGTACATATATCATATATGGGCACAATCCTCAGCTACTTTGACTTAGCGCAGTAGAAAGTAACACGAATCAAACATCAATTCTTGTGTAGTAGGGCTTCAATTGTGCTATTTGCTACATTCCGCGACTTGCAGGCAGCAATGAAAAGAAATTACACACTTTGCTGTTGGTAAGAGCTTACTACTCAGATTACTATTTTCTCTCCGTTTCCCTTCGGCCTATGCCAAAGGCGAGCTCTCTGCAATGAATCCAGCTTAAGATGACAAGGTTTTTTTTTACCTTTGACGCTTTCTCATTTTGCAACATTGCTTTTGTTGGATTCCACTTTTTTCTGCGAGACGTTTTTCCCATACCCACACAAACACCTCGTTTTGGCAATTATGGTTTTTCTTCTGGCGAATAGCAGCTTTTGCAAAATATAAAACGAATGTAATAACTGCAGTTGCCGACGCTCATGCTGTGTCTGTGTACGAGTTATAAAGCTTGGCGAGAAAGAAAATTGAAGCGAAAATACCAGCACGAGCCGCGACTTTAATTTGATAGTCATCAACGGCCTGCGAATTACTGCCATCGCAACTGCACGCGGCATGGTAGCTGCGCGCCGGGGATTTTCTTAAGCTCGAAAGCAATTCTGCGTATCCGCGGGTATTTTATTTCAATCCTGGAGCGTGGATTTTTACCGGATAATACTGCAGCAATTATGATAAGAATGAACTAAGGATCTTTTTACGTTTAACAGAGATTGCATTTAGTGGTATTTGTTTTTATATACATATATAACTCCGTGCTCACTGAGTTCAAATAAAGCTGTTTCACTTTATATACTACTCAAACTAAACTTTGATTAATTTTAGGTTTCATATATGCATATATATATGTATATATCAGTTTATTTGCTTATCTAAATATCGTTCTCCGTCTTATATGTTTCCTTTCTTCTTTACAAGGTCATGAGAAACTGTGCTATATAAATAAGGATTTGTTTTTTATTAAAATACTTTTAAAACTTGTGTCGTATTTCAAATTAGACAATTTCAAGTTTTTAGTAGAACTTGTTTGGTGATACGTTGTCTGCTATAAGGTTGATGTCAGAGTGGACGCGAGAAACGATAATAGTTCATACGAAGTCCGATACTATGGGATGTCAAAGAGAGATTTTTGAGATACAGAGTTCTATATTTCGAAAGGCGTGGTGGACATGTCTTGGCATGCATCCAATTAATGAACAATGGAATGTAAACAATGAAGTTAACATCTTATCTTTAGAATGGCGCCAACAACCTGATAATTTTTATTTCTAAGCCAAAATAGACATTCCTGTATGTCTTTAACAAAATTAAGTACCCTATTGCAACGTGTGACGTATGATAAAAAAAATGTAATGTCTACAGAGCCTGAGCCTGATTATACAGGGTTTGTCCGTAAACTAATAGCACTCAGTCAATTCAGAAAAAATTATTGAGTCAATCGTTACAATTGTTTAAAAACTTTAAAATTAGGCTCCTCCTGCGTCGATGCAGCGCTGCCAGCGCCATTTCCAAGCATTGAAGGTCTCATAGAAGGCATTCTCCGGAAAAGCCTACAGATACGACTTACATGCTGCTTGAATCCCCCTTGTCGTCTCAAAATGTATGACATTCATCGGCCTTTTCACGCATGGAAACAAAAAAAACCGAGGGGCTTTAGGGTGGCTGCGGAAGCGTTGGGATACCGGCCTTGGTTAGGTAGCTGTTAAAATGAAAGGCGGTGTGAGCTCGGGCGTTGTCGTGGTGCAACCCACAAACGGCTGCGATGTTTTTGATGTCAAAGAAAACAATGAGAATCATCCAAAAAGGCCTGGCGCCACCGAAACACACCATTTCTTGCTAAAGCAACATCTGGCTAAGCCTGCTTGGTCATTGCAAATGTCTCTGTCACAGATTTACCAAGTTTCACACAGAATTTAATCGCGTACATCTGCTATAAGGAACGCTGCATTTTCCGCTTGCACCACTCACAGAAACACGTCGCGCGAAAATGTTTGTCCTGCCTCTCCAGGTACAGGTACTCAGAGACAACTGGCCAGGCGCTTGTTCGTTAGCTAGGAGCGCCCTCTGCCGATCCAGTCGGTGCGCACACGCTCCGAAGTACAGACGCGGCGGAAAAAAATCAGTCCTATTACTTGCCGGACAAACCCTTTAAAAGGCAGTACACACCGGAAAGCAATGTTTCGAATTACGTAGTACATAGTATGTTGTATTGTTAGAAACATATTTCTTCTATTTCTCTATTCAGAGCTTTTATTTTTAGTTTCTCCAGAGAGAGTTATAGGTAAGTCTGTCTTCCGACATAGCCTGACTATTTAATATCCAGGTTTGTACAAAACTTTTATGTTAAACCTAACAGTTGCTATCAATTTCTAAAGAATCTCACCCTTTTCATATATGCATACGTATATATAGCATCTTCGTTTTAACTGGCGTAGACACCGCTTATGCGATTATAGCCGATTTAACAACAGCGCGCCAGTCCTTCTTCCTTTTCTTCCTTCTTCACCTGGCCTTTACAACGGAGTGGAGGTCTTCTGTGTTCTCATCCATTCGGACGATAAATGTCACCATGTCACCATACATCTTCTGAAAAACCTTTATCTCGGGCACTCTTAAGGCCAACTCATTAGATGATGTCATTGTCCATGCCTCTGCGCCATATAGCAGGACGGGAATAATGAGCGACTTTTAGAATTTGGTCTTTGTTTGTTGGGAGAGAATTGCCTAATCAGTCCAAAGCAGCACTTCTTTGCACGACTGAGTTTGCGTTTGATTTCGAGACTGACGTTGTTGTTTTTGTTAATGCTGGTTCCAAGATAGACGAAATTATCTACGACTTCGAAGTTATGACTGTCAACAGTGACGTGAGAGTCAGGGAGTGCGACAACTATTTGTTTGATGACAGAAGATATTTCTTTTTGCCCTCGTTCACTACCAGACCCATTTGCTTTGCTTTCTCATACAGTCTGAAGATAGGAGATATTTCGTTTTGTCCTCGTTCACTACCAGACCCTCTTGCTTTGCTTCCTCATCCAGTTCGGAGAAAGCAAAGCTAACAGCGCGGATGTTGGGACTAATTATATCAATAACATGTTGAGGAGGCTTATCCCACGATAGTTGGCGCAGATTTTGGGGTCTCCCTTTTTGTAGATTGGGCACATTTAAATTCCAATCGTCGGTCATGCTTTCGTCCGACCATATGCTACAAAGAAGCTGATTCATGCTCCTTATCAGTTCTTCACCGCCATATTTGAATAGCTCGGCCGTCAATCCATCGGCTGCTTTGCTGTTCTATTGACGGGTAATTGCTATTCGAAATTCTTCATGGTTGGGCAATAGCACGTCCGCTCTGAGCATCAGTCACTAAATCGCCTCTGGGTTTCTACTAGCGTATGCTCCGGTCTTGAAACCTTCTATTAGTCGCCGCATCCTTTCATAGTATTTCAAGCATTACCTCTGTCGGCCAGCTTGTCAACCTCTTCAAACTAACAAATTTCGGCTTCTCCTCTTTCTTTTTGTCTGCAAATGTGCCTCGCTTTCGTCTTCAATTCACGGTATTTATCCCATCCCGCACGTGTTGCGGTCGATTGTAACGTTGCGAAGTATGGTATATTCATACAGGACGAGAAGACAAAAGCAAACAACAGTTCTGAAAAAAAAATTTCTTGCAGACTGATCGAGTTAAATAAGATGCTTGAGATTAACACTACAATACAAAAGATTTCTAGAGGCTCGATATCAACGGTCCCGACAAATGAGCAGATTCTACGCGTATATACATACAGACGCATATGACTTAAGCCGACCCAGCTCGTCATACTGATAATTTATTATACTCTGTGTATTTTTAAGGTATCCGACGTTTTGCTCTGGAAATTTAGAAAAAAAAAACAACATAGAAAACTTAGTATACCCTGTTCAAGGTTTAAAACACATATTTTGTCCTTTTGACTACCATTTGTTACAGTCGGTGTAAAACAACCGCTTTGGAATACAGTTCACACCAGAGCAGATGAATGATACTTTGAATAGAGCTATTGTATATTTGTTTCTTTACTAAACCGCGAAATAATTTGGTTGTAGACGCAATGGGTAATACTAATTTAATTTCACTTTCAATTATTTTACTTTGGTATCAATTGATTCATCTAGTGCCTGTCTAAGTTTTTGGTATATTTAAAATAGTTTACTGAAATTCAAAACCTTGTATTGGTATTTATAAGATATTGCGATTTTAAGTTTTATTCTAAATTTTAAATTTTGCACTAAAATTGATTGTAAATATGACTTCTTGAAATATTTCGACGCCATCGACATCTATCAGAATTTATTCCAATATCCTGTTTCATGTGATATATGTGTGTTTTAAATATAAATACAGACCATTTAGATGGTGTTTATTTATATAAGTCATGTATATACTTTTATTCGTCTTGGAAGTTCTTCGGTTGGTTATTCAAACTTAACACAAAGTCCTCTAAGCCGAAAATTAGTGAAAGCTATGAAGAATCTAGCACTATCTGTTAGTATCTTCCTGGATAGGTATATGAGTTAGAAGTTTACAATTTTCATAAACATATATATTGTTGAAAACATACTTGTATTTAATAAAAAAAACACAAAAAAATTTACTTGAAATAAATCAAATAATATAAATTTAACTCATATATGCAAATACTATGTACAAAATGCGTGTACCCACTTACAGATATGAAGCAAAATATTACTCTTTGGTTGAGAGTTTCCATCATAGGTGCAGTCATCTGTCTTTCATTTCTTAACGTCAGCTTTACATGATTCACAAATACTCATGCACACACACATACCGTACATGGAAGCACTATAACTATAGACGAATGTGTCCGCGAAAATGCGTTTGATTACAATCCTTCCACACATCCAAGAGGATTTATTTCCACATTGCTCCTTTGCCTTTCCCGGCAAAATTTCCACAGGCGTATTCGAACCATAAATTATGGGCGCGCAGGCCAACATGGTCATCGAATTTTTCATCCTTCCATTGACGGCTAACAGAAATATACGAGTAATCTTTTGTTCGCTACAAGCTTTTGTCTTTGGGCGTTATTAATTTCGGTTTGATGGAAATCCGAATCGTGTACCGCAGCATAATCTGCGCGCTTTCGAAATTTCGCTGCGCTTCCACGGCTTTGGTCAAATATTTCAAAATTTCTTTGTCAACGCTCGTAAATTTGGATTTCATATCAAAAGCGCAAAAATATTTTGCAAATATGTTAGCAAAAGTTGCATTGTCAAAAATTTATTTCTGCATTTGTGAGCAGTTTTTGCATGCCTTTCATAAAAAAAATCAAATTTATGTTACATGGCTATCAATGGATGCATGAGTCATTGTACTTATTAGCGAAATGTTACGTATACGCACTGTTGTAACCGAATAAATATCGTATTAAAGTTCTTTAGTGCGTATCAATGGCTTGTTTTATTTCAGTATATGCTTTCTAAATGATAAAACTATTTTATTTAGTAGTATAAATTACGTTAATTGTAGGATATTGTATACTATAAAGATATATAATATTTGTATATAGTACATACCAACTAACAGGTTAATATCATCTTTAAATATATATTACATACAACTATTCCGTTACATGCTTAAAGTTTTTCCTACTAAGACTCTTAATAAACATGTTTTGCTGACTTTCAGTTGACTTTGATTTGTTGGACTTTGGCGTGGCGAGACCAAACTAATCGTACGTGTGCCAGCTGACTCGACGACGCGTTAAGCATTCCAACTAGCAATTGTAAGAAACATTTGCGCAACACATGTTCAAATCAACAAACAAACATATGTCTCATATATTCGCTGGCAACAATATAATGAATTTAATTCAATTCTTTAAGGAGCAATGCTTGAGTTTGCATTCCTATAACCAGAAACTTTATGTTTTACAATACTACATATATCTGAAGAAATGTTAAAAATTTGTAGTTTTATACATAAATATCGCGATTTATGCACACTTTATTCAAAATCGTTTTGCCTTTTTGATTTGCACATATAAATTATTTACTGTTTTGTGAACAAACATTTTTGAAGCTGATTCTGCGTTCAGAATTGAGTTGAAAGGACAAGTGCACCAAATACATATTAATAATCAAAAAAAAAAACTGACTTTCTTCTCCCCTTTCCGTATAAGTATATTCTTATACCATTAATATTACTTCATAAGACTTTCGCATTCATAAGTTAACTTACTCGCTCACTAACACAGCCGAGCTAAACCGGCATTAATGCGAGTGTGTGGCGTAAAGCTGTTTTCTGTATGATTTTTTGACATTCTTGAGCTGATAAGCCAAGGCAGACTTTTAAGTTATTGCAATACGTAATCTGCTGCTCTTATGGTACTGCAGCTGCAGCTGCCTCTGAAAAAAAAAAAACAAAAAGCGCACAAGTCCTTTTCCCAAGACTTAACGAAACTTCTATAAGCGAGCGAGCGAGTGCGAATTCTGCGCGGTATTTAGGAGTGCTACTTAGCACCCAGTGTGTGCAGCTGATAGATACTTAAGTTAAGTTTTGAAAAATTGCACTTACATGCATGCTGAAGTGTTGATAACTGAGTCAGAAATGTTTGGTTTCAGGGACAGGCAGCAAATATGCCGCTTTTTTATAACAACAAAGCTAGCATTATTTATAACTTTATGCTCTTCTTAAAATTTTGCTTTCTTCCCTTTTTAGGTTGAATTTATTAAGTCGCACGCAGATTAAAAGCTCAGCATTCATTCTAAGCACTTAGTTTTTAACGTAACATACTAGCGCTCTACAGACATTGTACCCGTAGCTTATGTTTTAACGCCAATTCATTAAAAGCGCTTTCTTCTTTGAACTATTTCTTACATAAGTAGTATACTAGCTTTGTGTTATATCACGCTTCATTTAATCATAATGTAAATTTTACAATCATCAACTCAGCTATGAACATTTCAATTTCAATTTAAGCAAATTCAATGAAAGTTCTACCACGAAACCTAACCAAATATAGTACACCCAACAAAGAATTAACAAAAAAGTTGCGGTTTGCAATGGTTTACAATTACAGCATTTTAATGGTGCTGAAGCAAACGAAATTTTTTTATTACATTTTTTTTTTAACCATTTTACGCAAAGTATTGTTTTATATCGCAAATATTAAAGTGAAATCTGTAATTGATTTTGTTTAAGACTGAAAACGAATTTATTTATTTATATTTTGGAAAATGAGTTCAGTCCACCTCGTCGCAATACGCAGTTCTTAAAAAAAAAATCATGTCGTTTGTAATAATAAATAAATAAAAGTATATGTATAAATTCTAAGCGAGAAATAAGTGGTGGCCACTATAAACAAATGCTCTTCTGCGCTACAAATATAGTCAGTTTAATAGTTCTTGTTTGTGTCTTCTGTCATTGCCACACCGTCCACTTTTTGCCAACATAATATACTACATAGTCAATGTTTTATTACGAATTCTGCATATTTTTGTAAATATTCCCAGTAATTGGCGTTTACGATAACAGAAACAAGAAAAAACTTTTTTTTGCACCGAAGCTAATATGCCTTTCACAGGTGCATTTCTTTTAGCAACTATATGTTCAGTTTGTATGGAAACTATATGCTATAGTAATCCGATATGAATAATTTTTTCGGAGATTATGCAGTAATCCATGTCAAATTTCGTGAAGGTTTCCATACAAGCCCTTGATTACGATCGTTCGGTTTGTATGACAGCTATATGTTATAGTGAGCTGATCTGAATAATTTCTTCCAAAATTACGTTACTTCTATGAACAATAACTCATACCAAATTTCGTGAAGATATATCGTCAAATGTGAAAGTTTTCCATACAAGAACTTGATTCCCATCGTTCAGTTTGTATGGCAGCTATACGTTATAATGGCCCGATATCGGAAAAGACGCACAGACAGACAGACGAATATGGCTAAATCGACTCAGCTCAACACACTGATCATTTATGTATGTACTTTATAGAGTCTCCGACGCTTTCTTCTGGGTGTTACAAACTTCGTGACAAACTTAATATACCCTGTTCAGGGAAAAAGATTGATTGAACTAGTAGAGTAATGTTTAATTTAAGATTTTTTTTGTTTTATTTATGCTAAGAAATATAAGAATAAAAATAGTTCTGCACTTGCTTTAATGTATAAAAATAAAAAAACTAACCTCAATAGAAATACCCAAAAATATACATATATAAAACATAAATATTTTGTAAAAGATACCATTCATACATTTAGGATTAACTCTTAAAATGGATAATTTAAAATTGACTTAAAATATATACTTGATTTTTTTTTTCTTGTGATATTCTATAGAAAAAGAAGTACAAGTCTACAAGAATATAGTCTTCATCTTGCTCTCACTATACAGGCATTGGTAACGTCGAATACCACTATATGTTGACGGAAGTCTTCTTCTTGTTCTTCCCCATAAGAGCGCAAGAAGCGAATTCCGTAAGCCCGTGATCCGAATCAGCTGATACGACCTATCATATGGGAGCGCAATGTAAATGATCAGCCAACACCGCTTCTACCTTCCGCTTTAACGTAGGATACCGTAGATTTCCACGGTATTTGGATTTTTTCCATAAAAACGTGTCAGCTGATTGCTCTCTCACAACGCAGGGTTGCCAGTCTCGATATACTGTAGTAATCATAAAAATTGTCTTCAATATGTTTGAAATTTTCTTTTACTAACTCAAAATCAGAGTCGAATCCTATTATTTATAAATATATAAACTATTTTAAATAGTTTGTTTTCAGTTTTGATATTTTATATTATGAAAAATTGTAATTAAAAACTTAGATGTGTACAAGATTATACATATATGCTTATTGAGCAATGGCAACATTGTTCAAATGAAAACAAACAAAGATGGCTGATTTCTACGGGCTCAACTTTTGACACATTTTGCTCGCAAAGAACGGCAAATGAGGAAGGGTGTAGCGTTTTTCGCTATTCCTGCTATAAGCTTCCGTGTTATTTTTAATTTTATCTAAATGAGAATACAACATGTTTATCTTTGGACGCATTCTACATTCGATGATGACTAATTTCGCAATTATGTTCGAGATCAATTCGTCATAAGTCTCAGTCTTTCGTTTTCCAAGGAAAAGATGCACAACTGCCTTAAAGCTGTTGCAGACATTGCTAGTAAGTAACTACGGAAAATATCACACTACATATTTTTTTTATTTGAAGCTATTCTGTTTATTACTAAATTCGCTCAGTTTTGTAGTTCTACAGTTGAAGTACTTTTAATTTTTTCCCAAATAGTAAATGCATTACGGTACAGAAGGTGAATTAAGTGCGACAGCTAATTGGAAACAGTTGCTTAAATAATTAAAATTCCTTCTGGTACTAATTTTTATTAGTAATATTATTGATTTCTGGTAAAGATGTGTTTCAAAGTTGCGGCTTAAAATACTTGTGTATTAAAATATATTATTCAAGTTTTTTAATGAGAAAAGGCTACATCTGTACACCTGTTCTACTTGGTTACATTTTTGACCTTAGTCAGTCTGAAAAGACGTTCAAAGAAATTTCGAATCAGGTCAAATGCTTAAAGATTATTATTTTTTAATGCCCTTAAGCATATACAGAATTTTAAAGCTATTTCCAATGTTGCATGCAAAGAAAAGAACAGAAAAACTGCAACAGAAATAGACCGCAGAATTAATACTATCTCGCGATGAGACCCAAAAAAGAATTCCACTGACAATCTACATAACATTCAAGGCGAACACAATGTCCAAATATCTAGGAGAACATTTGCCTATCGTTTGGTCAAATCTGAACTTCACGGCAAGGCAGCACGCAGGAGCCCACTTCTGACTAAAAGTCGAAAAAACGACGAAGAAACTTTGCCAACTCCTATTGGTCTAAGACAACAAATCACCGGTGGTATGTCGTTTGGAGCGATGTAACAAAAATTAATCTTTAGGTCCTGATGGACGAAGGTATGTTCGCCGTCCAATAAAACAAGAATTTGATCCTCGCTATGTTCCACGCGTAGTTGAGTATAGTGGAGGATCAATCATGGTGTGGAGAACTTTTAACTGGAATGGTGTTGGTCCACTCCATAAGATTGATGGAATTTTAAACAAGGAGAAATACGTCGATATCCTAAAAAATGTCATTTTGCCATGAGCTGAGGAGAATTTGCCTGTTATAAAGAAGATAACAATTCAAAGCATACGCTTAAGTTGGCACAAAAGTTTTTTGAAGAAAATACTATCAATGTTTTGGAGTGGGAATCGTTCAGCCCAGACTTGAACCCTATAGAACATCTTTGGGTTATGTTAAAAAAGCCGTATGCACCAAAAATATGTATCCCGAATATGGATGTTCTTTGTGATGAAATTAGAACGGCAGGCAAGCTACACCGTAGATGCGCTGTTATACTCTTATAACGCAAATTCGGAATCGATGTGAAGCAATATTAAAGTAAAAGAGTTAAGCAACAAAATACTATCTTCGTTTTTGTAATATCATTATTTTTTGTCGATAAAATATTTTCGTTTCTCATTAGTTGTCGCACTAAAATCGTTGATTCCTCATGTTTTTGTTAAAATCTTCAAAACCAAAACGAATTTTAAACACAATTTTTACTATTAGAGTTTAAGTTTAAAATAGGTTTCAATAAAATAAGTGAAATTACAGTAAAAATACGATGATTTAATGGAAAATAACATCATTTATTTCAAAACAAGTGTCGGTTCTAATTAGCTATCAACAGCTGTATATATAAATTATGGAGATGATGAGACGAATTGAAAGCCAGGTGACTGTCTGCCTGTCCGTCCGAGGAAGCTGTAACTTGAGTAAAAATTGAGATATCTTGATGAAACTATGAGTACATGCGTTGCTGGTGAAAAAAAATATTTTGAGTTTGTAGATGGGTGTAATCGAACTACTGCCACGCACAAAAAACGCCATTAATCGACAACTTATAAAAGGTCATAACTAAGGGATCGAAGTAGTAAGGGAACCTGTGTGTACAAAAATTTGAAAAAGTGGCCGTGGCCACGCCCAATAATAATATCTCCTAAAGTGTTAAAGCTATATCAACCAAATTCACCTAGCGCAAATATTATAAGAACTCCTACCGAGAATGTGTGTGGATGAAATCGGGTTTGAGCCAGGGCTAAAATTGGACGATGAGCGTGGCAGCGCCAATTTTTAGGTGAAAACACATATCTCGATAGCCACACTACCGATTTCAACCATATTCGGTAAATGACATTATTCTGACAGGAAATGGAACTGCAATCATGCCCGCTTTCCACATAATTCAAATTTAAATTCCATCTGATTCCTTCCTTTCGAGATGAAACTTTGCGCGAAAAATGCCTTTAAAGTATGCCACCTTATGGCCAAAATTTGTCCAAATCCAAGAAAAACTGATACAATACTTATGGAACAGAAAATTTGGACTCCAATGTGTATAGTTGAGTTTTTACAGAAAATAGTGGTCGATGTGTCAGATTTATAACTGAAATTGTGATCATTCAAAAAAAAAAATACACAAAAAAATTCTCTGCAATGAACAAACACTTACTGTCGTATACTGACATATACAGCCCGGGAAGACCGAAAGTCAAATTATCAAATCACTATAATTTCTTAAAAAAATATATTTCCGGTTTGTAATCGTCTTTTTCGATATGATTTTGTAAGTGAAACTGCTTCCGAGCTGGACCCTGTGTCGTCGGACGAAGCAAATAACAACCGGAGGGTGAAATATTTGGGGAATATGGCGGGTGGGGTGGGACTTTCCATTTAAGCCGTTCTCAAGTAGCATTTATGGGTTTGGAAACGTAAGACTCAGCGTTGGCAACGTCTCTAATTCACCGGCATCCAATTCACCTTCTTCACGCGGACGGTCATTATACCGAAATCGGCGCCTTTGAACCTACGAAAGCAACCGTTGTTACACCTACGTAAACTTTTTGGAGTTGCCGAAGTGTTTCAGCCGCCGATTTCTTTGACTAAAGGAAGAAAATCAACACCTCTTACAAATAATATTTGGCAAAAAATCGGAGATGTGTGCATAATCAAAAGTATTTGAAACATAAACAAAGACAATAATGTGGAAGAGTAGTTTCTTTTTAAATGTTTAAGTTAAGGCTATCATGTTTTGGTTGTATTTAGGTTAGAAAAAGCTTTGGTGGCTGTTGGAAAATACAATTATCTTCATTTAAACTTCCAACAAATTAAAACAGATTTTTTTCCAAACAATCTGGTTTTGGGTTTAGCGTTAGTTAGAAGAAAACAATTCTTTGATTACCTTGCGTAATCAAAAGGCCATAAAAGATCCTTACTACTGTTTCGTTTATATCAGGTCGATATTGGATGTTTAAAATATCGCCAGGCCATTTAAATTAAGTTTTTCCGTCAGAAAGAAAACTCATTAGTCCAAAATTTGAAATTTTGGCAAATGTCAGATAGGTACTACGATGGAAAGGTCTGCCATTTTTTGTGAAAATTTCCAATTATGAACGGTGTGTAGAAAAATGTATTACCTTAATTAGTACATCGATTGGCGGCTAAATACTTTTTATGTCTATTCGCATATATACTTTTAAACTATAAAATGCTATTTACTTTTCTCCAAGACCCACTTTAAGAACTTCCGAATACTTACACTTAAATTTATAAGTAGTGCTACTAGAGCTGTATACCAAAACCTAGAGAAAAGTTCTAGACAATTCTCATCTCAATACATAGATATATAAATTCGCAACAGTACACATATAGCGCCAGTTATATCCATACAAATGTAACAACCTTCTGCCAAATGAAAGTTTCGCAAATTATCACTTCATTAACTTAGAAGAAGAAACACAAATACAATAAAGAGAAAAGAAAGTTGTATTATCTTCTTGCTGAAGTAAGCGGAATTAAGGTAGATAAGACGGAAGTAAAGTTCATGGAAATATACACGTATAAGTACTAGAAATATTCATATACTAACACATTTAAAAATATAGTAATTCTACCAACGAAATTGATAGCGCTCTACTACTCTACTGGCGCTTATTACCGTATCGGATGGTACAGGATATCCCGGTGAGCGCAGCGGATAGAAGTGAGCACCCTCAAAGGATAAATTAACTTAATTTAAGTAGCGAGAATTTTAATGTATGAACAAATGTGACGACAGGTAAATGAGTTTTTGTGAAGCGAAAAAGAAATAGAAGCACTTTGAAAGGAAGGAGGGTTGTGCGCCAGCTGAGGTTAGTTATCTTTCTGTCTGCACTTGGTGAAAGGTAATAAAATGATTAAGTGGTAACAGTGTAGCTAAGTGAAATTTATTGGGTTAAGATAAAGCTGGCTGGTCAGAGAAAAGCTCGCCAGGTTGATATACATACATATGTAAGCAGAGAAAGCAAAATAGCATAACTTTATTTTAACTTCACACCAACTTTAATTAACCTTGACTTCATAGGTGTCTGCGATATAATACTTTTTTTAACTAGTTCACTGTTCAGTTGTGCAATTAGTGCATTAATACTTCTTTATACAATATTAAATTATAATATTCAACGATTGATAGTAGGCAACCCATAGTTGAGGTCCCATATTTGAAGAGTTTCGAGTACTAACTTGAAATACTTAATTAATATTTTGCTTTAAAATTTCCATTAGTTTTACAATAGTATAGTAATTTAATGAAAAATATCCATTCGTGTTCAATTAAATGTACTGATTACCATAGATTTTCTACTTTGACCTTATATCTGCATTGAGTAACTGAAGCTATAAACATTTATTTACCTCAGAAGAACTTTTGAAGATGTTGCGAATGGCCAGACCTGGGACCGAATCGTTACATCCGTGAACGTATCATTCGTTACGTAAATAGCTGTATTTCGGATTATGACATACGTAATTGTAACGCTTCTATCGTAATCTGGCATGATGTCATACGTGAGCGAGTATATAAACGTATCCGTTCGTTCGAAATGTGATTCGAATGAAAACTGCCAACCGTTACAGACAAATTTATGAAAATGTAGGTAAACTTTTTAAATTTTATTTATTTTTTTATATTTTTTGCTATGATCTCTTAACTATCTCCGCACTATTTTTTCATCACCATCATTTCACTAGAGCTGAAATAAAAACAAAGTCGGGATATGCAAGTATGTTCACTTAATTTTATACTTAAGCTAAAACAGTTTTCTCAACGAAAATGCTTACCCAACACTTAATTTGTGCTCCAGCCAATTAATCTATTACTTCTGCATTAAGCTCTAACCATTTCTTTGAGTAGATAAAGTTACTAAGCGAAGTGCAATAGAAAAGCTTCTATGTGCAATTAATTGCCTGTGATTTAGTCTCTGTTTCTGTTTTATTATGGTTGTCTTAAAGACTTATAGCACCTGAAATATTTACCTCAGCTTTTTATTTCTATTAAGTTTGTGCTAATTAAGAATGTGTACAAACTAAGCTAAGTGATTATTTTACCCGTACCTAAATGGTGTTTATTCGTAATATACCTAGAAATATTTTGTTAAGAATTTGCGAAAGATGAAGATAAGTTTCCTTTTATATTATGTTTGGAAATAGTCGCAATAGTCTGATGAAACTAATACACCTGGGTGTACGTGAAACACGCATTGAAAAATTTTCTAATATTTAAATTTTAAACTGTCGTCTTTCGCTCAAAATATACTATTTCTTTTGTTTGACTTTTTTGTTACAAAACTACATTAGTTTAACGTTCTTTCTGAAACCGTGCAGTCTCAGTTTATTTCAGTACTTGCGGTATTTTCTTTTGAGTCAGTTGTAGAAATAAGCAAAGTTCATTGTCCGAATGACAAATAGAATTGCAAATATGCAAGACCATTTGCACCAGATTGTGAATTGCCCTATTGTGTTTTCTGACGAAAAAAATTTTCCAATTGAGCAATTCGTAAACTCTCAAAACGATAGGGTTTACTTGACCGACCGTTCATACGAGAATCTAAGTCATCGGTTGGCCACCAGGAGGCAGCACCCGCCACAAATAATGGTTTGGGCCGCTGTCACCGCGGATGGGCGCACTCCAATTATTTTCATCGAGCCTGTCGTTAAAGTAAATGCGACAAATTATCGGGAAATTGTTCAGGAGGCTGCTTTGAAGCCGTGGGCAAACAAACATTTCGGTCGCAAACCATGGACGTTTCAACAAGACTCAGCACCATCTCATAAAGCGCGAGTGATCCAAGAATGGCTGAAAAACAACGTTCCGAACTTCATTGCGACCCCACAATGGCTCTCGAATTCACCCGATGCGAATCCAATGGATTATTCTCTCTGAGCCATTTTAGAGAGCAAAGTCCGAAGTAAAAAATACACCAGTCTCGAGATGCTGAAGAAAGCCAGTGTCCGTGAGTGGGCCAAAATACCGGCAAGTCACATTCGGGCAGCTTGCGATTCGTTTTTCGACCGTCTCAAGACCAGAGTTAAGGCAAAAGGTGGTCATATCGAGCAAAAGTGAATTGGTCCGGAATTTATGATTATTTTCACACATTATGTATTTTAAAATAAATAAAAATAATTATCCAACGGAATGTAGGGCTTTTTTTAATTGCAATTCGAGTGCCGGACCCTGTATACTTTTTTATGGCAGCTGTATGCAATAGTAGTCCGATTTAAACAATTTCTTCGGAAATTGCCAAATTTCGTGAAGATAAATCCTGATGTGAAAAATTTTTTCATACAAACACTTGAATCCGATCGTTCAATTTGTATGGCAGCTTTATGCTATGGTTGTACGATATCGGCTAATATATACAGTGGACCAATAAAGTTTACATACACCTAGTTCTATTAAATTTCGACACGTTTATTTGTTTCAAAATGGATAAATTTTGGTGGTTTTTTTCTATCCATTTCATGATATGTATATTTAGCATTAAATATAGCATATCAAAATATTTTTTTTTTTTACACAAATAAAAAAAATTAAAGTTAAAGCTTAAAATGAGCATAATTTATATCAAAAAAGTTTACGTACACTTATGATTGTTTACATAAAAAAAAAGAAATTACAATACTTTTAACGGTTTTTGGCCTACATTTTGTTGCTATTAGTGTCCATAGACATCGTTGTATGCTCCCCACTCAATTTCTAGTATTATTTCCGGATATTTTGACCCACTAAGTCCATGATCCAGCTTTTTGGCCTTATTTTGATGAAATTCGATGTTTTCGAATACGGTTTTCCAAAAAGTTCCAGATATTTTGAATAGGATTAATGTCTAGCGATTGCGGGACCTATGGAGTTATTTTTATTTCCATAACAACCATTCACGTACAAGATAAGTTGTGTGTTTTGGGTCGTTATCCTGTGGTAAATAGAAATGGCTGCTATTAACAGCCGATTTAAGCACACTTAAAATTTAAATCTTTTTCTTAAAATGCTCAGATACATATGCTTATACATTTTTGAAATGTACACAAAAAAATAAATCCCCAAACAGTAAGGAATTTGTTGAAGAGTGCTGGTTATCATAGACGAGTCGCGCGTCGTAAGCCATACATATGTAAGGTTAATAAAAAGAAAATGTCGGCGTTTGCTAAACAATATTTAAACAAACCGTATTGGTTTTGGGAAAACATTGTGTTCACGGACGATTCAAAATTTAATAAATTTGGTTCGAATAGATCACGAAAAGTGTGGAGAAAGATCAATGAAGAGTCGCAAGGACAAAATGTATTGCCAATGGTAGAGCACTGTGGGGGTAATGTTATGGTTTGCGGGTGTATGGTTGCATCTAGAGTTGGACATTTGGACTTTATTAGTGAAAACATGGATAAGCATATGTATCTGAACATTTTAGGAAAAAAATTTAAATTTTAAGTGTGCTTAAATCGGCTGTTAATAGCAGCAAAACCAATATCCAACAGGATACCGACCTAAAATACATGTCTTATCTTGTACATGAATGGTTGTTATGGAAATAAAAATAACTCCATAGGTCCCGCAATCACTAGACATTAATCCTATTCAAAATATCTGGAACTTTTTGGAAAACCGTATTCGAAAACATCGAATTTCATCAAAATAAGGCCAAAAAGCTGGATCATGGACTTAGTGGGTCAAAATATCCGGAAATAATTCTAAAAATTGAGTGAGGAGCATACAACGATGTCTAGGGACAGTAATAGCAACAAAATGTAGGCCAAAAACCGTTAAAAGTATTGTAATTACTTTTGTTTTATGTAAACATTCATAAGTGTACGTAAACTTTTTTGATATAAATTATGCTCATTTTAAGCTTTAACTTTAATTTTTTTTATTTGTGTAAAAAAAAAAAATATTTTGATATGCTATGTTTAATGTTAAATATACATATCTTGAAATGGATAGAAAAAAACCACAAAATTATTAATTTTGGAAACAAATAAACGTGTCGGAATTTAATGAATTAGTATGATGTAAATGGATATTCATTGGTATATCTGAATTCTCAGGATTTCATTATACAGAATGACTATAGTGGTGAGTTTCTTTGTTTGTCGAGAGAGGACTTTACTTTTCCATTGCCTTACACAGTCTAAAGTAGCACCTGTTGGCAAGAGTTCTGTGTTAGATTTTAAGACTGACATTGTTGTTGATGTTGTTGCTGGTTCCAAGATAGATAGGAAATTATCTATGACTTTAAAGTTATGACTGTCAACAGTGACGTGCGATCCAAGTCGCGAGTGCGACGACTTTTTGTTTGATGACAGGAGATATTTCGTTTTGCCCTCATTCACTGCCAGACCCATTTGCTTTGCTTCCTTATCGGAGAAAGCTGAACTAACAGCGCGGTTGTTGAGGCCACTCTTATAAAAGATTGTACCTGCTCGATTAAGTTCTGCTGCTCGAATTATTTTCTCCAGCAGCTCGGAGAGTTCCTTCCTGATCCTGACGGAACTTTTGGTGTTGCTCAACGTCAGTTTACATAGCCGTATTAGTTTCGACGAAAAGGTGGTGTGTGTCAAATATTTTTTTACGGGTCTTTTCCATGATTTGGCGCATGGTGAATATCTGGTCGGTTGTTGATTTTCAAGGTCTAAAGCCACACTGATAAGGTCCAATCAGCTTGTTTACGGTGGGCTTTAATCTTTTACACAATACGTTCGATAGAACCGTATACGCGATGTTTAGGAGACTTATCCCAGGGTAGTTGATGCAGATTATGGGGTCTCCTTTTTGTGGATTTGGCAGAGCACACTTAAATTCCAATCGTTGGCATGCTTTCGTCCGACCATATTTTACAAAGAAGCTCATACATTCTGGTTCGCCAAAATTAACTTGCGCTAACCAAAGCATGGAAGTGTTTCTTCATCACTTTAATTCCAATCGGAATCGTCTAGACAATTCTCAATTCTTCCATTCACATCATTCGGCATGGCAAGGCATACCAAATCCTTTTCATTTACCTCCTCTTCATCTTACAATAACAGGGTCAGGAGGAGTAACTATTATGTCTTATTCAGATTCGTCGTCTTCTTTCTCCATTATCCAATCAACGGCCTCCTGTAGTTTTAAGAAATCATTCTGACTCTTAAAAACCTTCCGATATGTCATAATTTTGCTTATAGAAAGCACCTATAAAATGGTAGTACAATTTAATGGTTCTGCCCATTGTCCGTAATTGGGGACTTCACTATAAACTATACCTTTCAAATATAATTTTGTTATTTTGCAACAAAATGCCTCTTCTAAAAGCTTGTGCACTCTTCACTTAATATTTTAGACAAATCTTTTAGTTTAGTTTCACAATATATTCGAAAACATGCATATAAATACAACACAAGAATTAACTCGATAAAAAGTCCAACTTTGGTAAGAATACAAAATTTTCGGGGACACCCGAACTTATTCCTTCATTTCTAGGAATATTTTTAAAAATACCTAACACTACATATAAGTGAATGGTTTTGTAAAGGGTGATCTATGAAATTGTACTCTTTTCAATAGCCTGTTTTACACCATGCGTGAGTCGTGAAAAACAGTCAAAACACAGCTTGTGAAAGAACTGAATCCCAAGCGACATTGATTTGCTCTATGGGCTCTAGAAAAGTTTGAGGTAATCTTCAAAAAATAAAGAATGTTCATTCGAATGATAATAAAAATTTTCTACTAAATTTGAAGTTTCTGTGTTTTCTTTAAAAAAGTAGGGAACCTTGAAATGGATCAACACTTATATATCATTAAAATAGGAATTATAATGCAATCAAAGTATGTATACTTTATTTAAGTTAATAAATTATGATTTATTAAAGTAACAAGTACATTTTAAATTATAATTATAGGTGTCCTAACATCCATAATAATTGAAATTTCTACTACTAATTATGGGAATTGAAAATAAACAAAGAAGTGCACAATTTTGGGTCAGTCCGCCTTTAGGGAATGTAGATAAACTGGATGGTTTGCTGATGCGAAAATATGCCAATCTTATTGGAAATTGAGTGCGTTTGAATTAAAATGGCGCATTTATAAGAAAATTTTAAATTTTCGCCTCGAAAGTTTGTCATGACTTCGATAATGTTTTTCATTAATTTTTTAATGACTAATATAGTGCCACTTGAACCTTGAACGAGAAATTATGGAATTATTAAAAAAAAATTGAAATATGGCGTCTGTTCTATATATATATTCTATAAGAGTGTACAGTTGCTGGCGTATGCCGATGATATTGATATCATCGGCCTCAACACCCGCGCCCTTAGTGCTGCTTTCTCCAGATTGGACAAGGAAGCAAAACAAATGGGTCTGGCAGTGAACGAGGGCAAGACGAAATATCTCCTGTCATGAAACAAACAGTCGTCGCACTCGCGACTTTGCTCTCACGTCACTATTGAAAGTCATAACTTTTAAGTCGTAAGTGTTGTTGTAGCGATAGAAAATATCCCTGAAGTATGGAAAAATGCTGCCGAGTTGACAGTCTTGGCCGGATACAAATCCGCATCCGTTCCTGTTACATAGCTCCTTTTTTTTTAATTTTTTTGTCATTAACTGAAGGGTGAAGCAAGAAAAAATTTTAAAATTGCTTGAAAAAGGTGAAAAACTCGTATATACTACGTTGTTTGTAGTAAAACCGTAACAGAGTCTATAAGATCTATCCGGTTGTATTTTTCCTACGACATAAGAACGTTCAATAGATTCATATTGTTTTGCTAACTTATCCCACTTTCGTATTACCGATGTTGGCTGCTCTCCGCCAAAATTACATACTAGTGACGATTTTATTATCCTTCCAATTTCCGACAGCTATGTCAATTCCATTGGAGCTCCCGACATATTCTATTGAAACTCAACAGGATTCCTTTTTTTTAATTTTAAGGCAGCTACAATTGAGGATAAGGCTTTTTCTTACAGTTTCTAACGCCAAAATACCACGACTCCACAAGTATTCAATATGTGGCATGGAGTTGTAGTAATTATCGAAGAAAAGCTTCTAAAGCTGAATGATGTCCACATCACACAGTGGGCGATTGGGCCTCGTTAGCGGCATTTAATTAATAACTTCTAAACGAAAAAGATATCTTCAGACGGTTTTTTTCACAGCTCAGAAAAAAGTCATAGAATTTTTTAAGAAAAAAAATTTTGTTTAAATTTATTTTTTTAATTTTTTTAATTTTTTTTTTAAATTTTAATTTTTTTATTTTATTTTAATTTCAAAATTTTTTTTACCTTCAATAAACAAATTTTATAATTCAAAATTATTTTCGGACTCAGAATCAGGCATATCTAGATGCTTCATTAAAAGCAAGCTCTTAACATCATCGTCCATAATAATATTTTTTGCAGTCGAAATTGAAGACCCATTTGACAATGAAGATATCAAAGGGTCAGACGAAACTAATAAAGCATTTATGATATCTTCCATTGTATTTTTCCTGGAATTTTTTTTTTTTGTATTGCTCTAGCGTATGTTTCGATAGTCCTTGTTCCTGGCTTCAAGAGCTTCTTCGGACATCATACCAATCGGAAGGGAAAAATGGTTTATTATATCTGCTCCATGAATTAAAATTCTGTGAACAGACGATGGCATGTAAAACCAGGAGTATGCTTTAACAAAAATTTCGGCAGTTTCCAATGCGTAAGATCCGAATGCGTCCGAATTTATGTCGTATCCACAAGCCAATGCTCGTAAGATTACGCTAAATCGATATATTAAGTCATAGCTTACTCCTGTTATACGAGCAGCCAAATCTGGTTGTTGGGAAAACCTCCTTGCAGTGTTTCCGTTGTTCGTGCTGCCAGTACCAGCTATTGGTATATCCACCAACAAATGCATTTCTTCCCTTAGCTTCTACTGAATACTTCTTTTATTTTGTTCAACGAGATCCTTGTCAGCACCACGAGCTTGCCACTTTTGTATGTGGAATGTGGAAAACACACTCGAAAAACCTAATCCATGCGTGGAGACTTGATAAGCCATATTCAAATAGGTTTGCATTAATCGGAAAGCTTTTCACCAAATTTAGATCGTTCATATTTTTGGGAGTCGCGCTACAGATTCCGCATGTTTGCGAAGCCGATTCCGATATGACACTGAACGTTTTGCCATCAAGCATGGTCATATGAAATTGGTGATCAATTCTTAAGGTACTCGCAAATGTTGGAAAAAATTTAATATTTGGCTCTTAATGTTTTGAATTTCTCTGCGAGACAAGTCTGCCGATTCTTTCTCGCAAAGTAATTTAATGGGTCGACAATATCGGGTAGAAGAAGACCGATTGTTTTCCATCATGTACCCCATTGTAGTATGTCCAACATCTACAAATAGCGCGCCAGTGCTTTTTCATCAGAAAGTTTTGTCGGTAGACGCTGAGGTACTCCATAGTTTTTCAAAATCTTACCGCTAAACTCTTCGTCGGCGTTTAGCACATTGACACCACCTGTGAAGCACTACGTTTTCCACCTTTATACAAGCTGCAGCTTGCAGCTACCAACAATGCTTCTGATGGCACATCTTCAGTAAGGCCTGACAATTTCTTAACTTGCGTTTTTTTGCAACACTCCGAAATATCTTTTTGTGGACGTCCAATAATTTCGGAAGATGATCTTTCAATCAATACTAACGGCGTATCTAGCCATTCCTGATTTTTGTTTTCAAAAAAAACCTTATTTCTTCTAGAGTTTTTCCACTTTTCTACAAGCTTACTAGTAAAATTTCGCAGCTTTTTGCCAATCTCGTACTGCTCCTCCTGAGTATATTTAAGGTTTTTGAGAACAGTACCAAATACAAAGTTTTCCATGGTGAGAAACTTCTTGGTTGGTATCAACTTCTTCATGCCATACTAAAAAAAGTACCCGTTTTGCTACCGACATTGTTCCTAAAAAGTGCCATGATTTAAAAGAGGTAGCAGGTAATAGCAGTTCATATTACACATTTTGGACACACAATGACTCATACTTCCAGCTAAAAAGAGTTAGACCGAATCCGTGCGAATGTTTGTAACTTCTACTCCACGAACGACGGATTGCACGCTAGTGCAAGACTGAGTTGTTAATACACTTAATTACCACTACGTCTTATGAACAACACATTTACAGACCGGTCACAAACACTGATTTTTTATGTAATACATACCTTGACGTTAATAAAAAGCCACACTTTTAATAAAATAAGTAAAAATTGTAAATTTCCAAGGAGCTCGAAATCAATGCGCACAACAAAGAAAAAATATTGTAAAGCACTTGCTAAAACATGTTTTGTGTTTGACAGCTCACAGCTGATGATCAGCTGATCGTAGAGCTTATAAAAAACCGCCAAAAATCTAATCAAAGCATCTGTTATCGATTTGTGAAAAAAAAATAATGCTTTTTCAAACTTGAAAATTTGAATTAAATGCCGCTAGCGAGGCCCAATCGCCCACTGTGCATCACGGACAATTCGGACCACTACATTGGATATTGCTCCTGACTCATGTTCGCCGGCTGCACATAATTATTACCTTCCACTATACACTTCAAATGTATGTCCATAGTCAGATACACCGCTTATAATGAATATTGAACAGTTTAATCCCTATTTATGGGGCTTATCGGGTAAATACTGTTTCAAAGCACTTCGCGCAAACGTAGTTGGCATTACAATTGTAGTGTTTGTTTTTTCTTGTGATATTGGTCCCCAGTACTCAACTATATGTCCCGTGAGATGGTATGGATGTATTACTAGGCACAACGAAGATCGTATTTGAATCTGTTGCAGCATTCGACAAAATTTTCCAAATCCAGTGTTAGGTTTAGTTCCTCGT
>NC_052503.1:43485329-43584543 GCF_016617805.1 Bactrocera tryoni
GACGGCTTAATGTTATTACAATACATTATCTAAAATTAATCATTGGCACCAATTTCCGAAATGTGTATATTAAATTCAAATCATATGGGTGCAATGATTTCAAACTGTACCTCTGTGTGCCGGCTTGTCCTCTGTGTGCCGGCTGGAGGCGTGATGACATATACGAAAATGGTGCAATTAAAAATGCATTTGCTTGTGATAAATAAACAGTTTCAAAATATGTGTTATGTGTTCAGTTTATGACTATCATATACTTGTATGTATGTGTAGCCTCAGTATGTGAACGGCTGCTTCCAAAGCAATTTGCATGCGCTAATAACTTTGAATAATTAATTAGTAATTGTTGTTTGCATTTTGATTGTCATAACAAATAAATGTGTTGCAGGTTTACGACAATATAATATGTTTTAAATTTTACTAACTATTTATAGACTTCTACAGAAATTTAATGGCTTTTTTCGTATATACGCATTTTTTTTAATGTAAATTTAATATTAGATAATAAAATTGTTGTGCGTTTAGTTTATAGTGAGATCATTTTCAGCATGATCCGACAGATCGACCGGTCCAAGACGTGGAATTATCTGATCTCCAAAGTGTTCTGTCAATACATTCTCTGATTGATGCGGAGTGTGGGAAGTGACGCCTAGTTAAATCCAAATATCGCCGAGATCACGAGCTTCAATTAAAGGCAACAAATAACGGTCGCCACTGTCGGTAACGTTCTCACCGGTATTATTTTTAAATAAATATGGACCGATGATTCCACCCGCCCACAAATCACACCAAACCGTTGTTTTTTTTTCTGGATGAAATGGCAGGTCTTAAAACTCTTCAAGTTGCTCTTCGCTTCCCAAATACGGAAATTTTTCTTGTTTTCTTGTTTTCTTACTAACTGATTTTTCTTCACTGCGTGCTGGCTGTGCTCAATTCGGTCGAATATTTTCCAACAATGAATGCTGTGTCTCAAAATGGGTCTTGCGAATGGGATCCCTACAAAAAGCTGTATATCGAAATTCTTTTTGTACAAAATTCTGAAAACTAACGTCGCGAAATTCTGTAGTGACAAAATTCTGCATTTACAAAATTAAGTATTCACAAAGTTCAGTAAAAGCGAAATAATACGCTCAGTAAACTGATTATATTGACCATAAGTTCAGCGAAGCCCGCGAAACTCATTCTTTATATGTAGATGGTTAGTCTTTCTTTTGTAATTATAACTTCGAGCGATCTTTAATACGTTTTCTTTCTGACTAAATTTATTATAATTGCACCGCGATGGTTTAACTAGTTATTCACCAGAATGTCAGTATAAGTATATTAAACCATCATACCATTCCAAAGATATTAAATTTTTTGTCCCCCTACCTCTCTTAAAATGCTAAAAATAAGCTCCCGACATCTGTGCCGCAAGAAAAGTATAAGCCTATCTGACGGAAGTGTGCGCAACAATGTTTGTGCCATACGTTCTGAGAGAGGTAGGGGGACAAAAAATTTCATATCTTTGGAATGGTATGAATGAACAAAAATGTTTTTGCAGATTATTAAAGATGAATATTTTCTGCGTTGTGTCACATACTTTTTCACGTTTTCTTAACGTGAAGATTACATAAAAAATTTCAATTGTTTAACAAAAAATTATGTAAACTATTATTATTTAAACAAATGGATCCCGAAAAATGTTTATAATAGCACGAACATTTTTCTTAGACTTCACAAAATTTCATCGGTTTATCTCCCGTAGTTTATGAGAAAATAATTTTACAATTTTATCGTGCTCTAAATTTCAACCTTCAATATCTTTAACAAAAAAAAAAAAGAATTTTGACGAATTATTTATACCACAGGGTATGCGTCTGATCCCCTTCCTAATTTTCAAAATCGGAGATTTTTCGAAATTTTCATGGCCCACTTGACGTGGCTTGACCCAGATTCTAACGCACCAGTCGACATATAGATGGCGCCACCAGGGGGCGCAAGATTCAGAAAGTCCTGTTTACTTGGAAAGCACCTTGTCGTATGTAAGTTAAAAAACTTTTATTTAGGTTTTTATAAAAAAAAAATTGGGAGCTATGCTCCTTTATTGAATTCTATGCAACAACTAAATTTTACAATTAATTACACTTAACTCTAAACTTACGTTTGCCGCTGCAACGGGTATGGAATTTGCTGGCGCTGCACTTCCCACAGGTTGCCGCTACACGTGTCGCTGCACGTGTTCAACGATTTAGTTGGTGTCGTATTCTATTGCTTTGTATCATATGATATTAATGCATCATATGATACTTTTTAAATGTATGGGGTGCTAACTTGTATACACAATTGACAGCACTGAGAAATAGAAAAATATTTTATTTGTTTGATCTCCAATTTTAAAGAAATAAAACCATAATAATTTTCTTCATGGCGAACCATCGTTCTATGGAGGCTTATGGCATTGTATGGTTATATGTGCCAAGTTGAAAATAGAATTTATTGAGGTGTCAGCAAGCCATGCTACATCAAATATTAATTCAAAATTTCTCATAAGGTAAAATTTAATTAATATATCTATTGATGATTTTTTAATGACACCACTCATTTAAAAGTATACACAGTTAAAGTTATACATCAGCTTTACTGCGGCACAGTGACTCAGTGGCTACTTAAAACTTTCAAAGGATTATTTATTTTAAAATTAATAATGAGACTTTTTTAAGGCTTCTTTTTCCAAAGTTAAAGGTTTACTTGCTTTGAAGATTAAAAATGTAAGGCAAAACATCAAAAAAGTCCATGTAAAATGCATGGAAAAAGTAAAATGATTTAATTTAAAAATAAAGAGCTTGTTTCCGTTGGTTAACACTAGCTTATAGTCATTTCGCGACTATGATGATAAGAGCTTTTTCTTATCAGTGTCGCAAGATCAGTAAAGTTGAAAAAATAGTGAAAATTTCCTAACACGTAGGATGTGTTGTGTTGTAGTCATGGAATTTAGGTGACAAAATATGATGGAGAATTTTAGAACTATGTATAATTCGTAATAAGAACACCTTAAATATATTGAAGTCCTTTCAGCACATCAATCGAAAGTTTTTCCTTCAGGTTTGGGGATGATTATAGATCTGAAAATCACTCTTGGAGGTTTTACGTTACTTTTGCATATGTATAATAACTTGAATACGCAGGTAAAAGTTTGTGTCGGTTATAAACTTTAAATATTATAGAATTTTCATCAGCTTCATTTAACACATATGTTGTACGTCAAAAAAATAAGTGCGACCTTCACTTGGCTCAGTTTTATGAATCCAGCTGTACATTTTAACAAAAATTTGCTTCGCGTCTTCCTCTGGTTTTACCGACTTTCTACTGTGTGACACAAGCCATTAGCATGCAGATTAAAAATTGCTTCCGCCCTGAGGTTACACACAGTTGGAGTTTTTATTTTTGTTTGCCCATTCTCACAAAAGTTGTGTATACATATATGTCTTTTTCCTAGTTGTATGCGGACCGCCATTTAACTTTTTCTTTTCCTCGAAATTGTAACCGCCAAGAGCGGCAGTAAAAGGAATTCATTTTTAAAATTGTTGAAAATGCAAATACGGCTTTCGCCGACTTGCTCTGTTAAATTATGAATACGCGCGCGTTCTCTCCTCATGTTAAGTAGTTACAACACCATTTCATTTAAAACTTGTATTAAATATTCAGAAAAACAAAAAAGTTTAACTGAAAAAATTTAACTGAAAATTTCCCATGACAATCATTGTCGTAATAAATATAGTTATGGCTCCTTGCGGACAAATTTTTTTCCAAATCCGCTTACGGCCCTTTACGAGCTTTCCGCACTGTAAATCATAATGTTAAGCCTTTTTCAGTTTTTCTCTATTAGAAACTCGCAGTTACCATAGTGTTTCAAATTTGTAGCCTAATTTGCATATTTAGAAAGAGAATATTAGATTAGTGTTGCCATACAAGAACGGTTGATATTGGTTTCGGAAAAATAAGTATTATTGCAATATGTAGCCCACCGAGACACATTATCGAAAAAGACTTATACACAGAACTTATTCTAAAACATCATGGAAGATTCATGATGGGTAGTGAATTTATCGCAAAATACTCGGAAGGGAAATCAAGAGTTACGACAACGAATGAGATGGAGGTCCTTTATGCAGCTATGGCCACTGAATGCGATTTCATGTCTACTGACTTTCCGACACAAGAAACTTACCCAATCTGATCGACTTTTTCATCACCCTTCATTACATGGAAAATGAATTGGCCTTAAATTCGGACAACTCACGTACATACATATATCTAATACTAAATGGCCACCTAAAAGAAACCGCCTTATCTTTCTAACAGACATATGGATTGGGAGTATTTTAAAGTTTTGCTCGACAAAAGTAAACAATTCAAGATATTTTAGAAGATGAAGTTCATACATTTACGAAAACTATTCAAAAATCGGCTTGGAAAAGTACTCCTGTTCCGAAACAAAAAAACTTGCATACAAAAAAAAAAAAGAGAAAGCGATACACGGGATTTCCTCAATATGAAACAGAACTAAACTAAGCTTCTCAACACCAAAATAAAGATATTTAAAAATAAAAACATTTCTTTTTGTACTTAGAAATTAAATATTACTACAGATTATTACCTTTTGAAAGCTGTCAAAATATAAGGAAACCAATATTGTCGAATACACTCCTCAGAAATCCAAACGGATCGTGGGCGAAGAAAAAAAACGGCAATTATTTTCGGAGAAATCAACTAAAACGTTTAATTCTTTTAGGTTCCATGGTATCTTAACGCAGCTGGAAGTATCGCAATACGTAGGTGAAATCCAAACAGCAACAAATACTTAGATAAGTGAAAAATATCATCAAAACTAGATTTAAACCGAAAAAAAATCCAGGTTTCGACTTGATGATTGCTGATGCACTAAAAAAATATCGCGAAAAGCATTAGCGAAGCTTACTTCGGTAATAAACGCTTGCTTAAATCTCAGATTCAGATACGAAGGTATCTGAAATCGTTATGGTACAAAAGCCTGGGAGAAGTGCACATGCGGCTTCGTCATTTCGTCCTATCTCAATGTTGCCTATTTCTTCCAAACTACTTAAAGCTGTAATTATAAGAAGACTTCAAAAATAATTCATAATTATACGAATTCATCAATTTGGATTTAGATCTCAATATTTCACAATCGACCAAATTAGTCGAATAACAAACATAATACAAGAAGAAGATGCGATGGAAGAAAAAACATTTGCGCAGCTGTTTTCCTTGACGTATTCCAAGATATATCTCCTAAATCACTAAAACTACGATGACCGAATTCCCCTAGCGAATATTATAAGAACTCCTATCGACAGAGTGAAAAAGAAATGAAATCGGATAACAACTCCGCTCACTCCCAATATAACATGTTAAAATCTACTAAAAGCGCGATAAATCAATAACTAGAGTGGTCAGAAACCTTAAGTTCTACACCCGAGATGGTATGGGAAAGCTTTAGTGGAGCCGGGGTCAAAATTGGACGATAAGCATGACACTGCTGTGAAAACACATATCTCTGGAGCCAACTGACCGATTTGAATCCTATTTGGTATTTAACATTTGTCTAAAATTGCGTCCATTTATGTGCTCGTTCTTTTAATTCAAAATTATCATTTTCTCTTTACATACATTCAAATAAACTCAGTTTGGTTGCGTTTTTTATATATTCATATTTATGCTTACTATATACTTGTATATGTATTTTACTTTTATATGGATAATACGGCGGCTGATCATTCTTCTTGGAAAATACCGTATACCCTGAAGGTGCATAAATATACCACAACGTAACTGAAAAGAACTGTAATGCAATTTATGCTCACATTTTTACCTACATGAGTATAAATGAATAAATGTCCCTGGTAAGGCGTTGTGTGGTCTGTCAGCCAATAAGATACAAAAGACAATCTGCTTTAGCATGACAAGTCCATGTTTTTCCTTACAATCAGAATGATCTTATCACTTGGTGTTGTTGTAATGTACTTCATTGTGGCGTACGCGTACAATTTCTGCTGCGTCAGATTTACAGTGTTAAGCTATTGAATAGCATGTGGGGAAGGTCTGCATTAACTGTGCTATTGTTAAATCTAGCATAGACATACGTATAACATATGTGCATTTCTTTCCTCCGTGTATTATTTGAAATCAGCAAATGGAAGAAGGTAGAACCGGATGAGCTAAGGCACGGAAGATACTTGAACAATGCATGTGCTTTTTGTGCGTAAGTCGGAATTCATACAGAAACATGAAGTGAACAATACGATTGCAGAAAGCAATACAAAGCTTAATAATGGACATATTGCAGATTTCAGGAAAGAAAACTGCATTATCTGCTGACAAAAAGCACTACACGATATTGAAAGGATGCTATTAAAGTGAGGTGTATGAATAGCACACTTGCGTCACTGGTGCTTTTATCAGCACCAAGCAATAATAATATACATATTTATATCGATGTTAGCATAAAAATTAGCATATACATAGGTTGGTATAATAATAATGGGTTGTCAAAAAAGTCTTGCGGTATTTTTATTGATTTTTTTTTTATTGAAATTGAAACGAATTTTCGATTATCAAAAATTTGATGATTTGATTATATGGTTAATCGTTTATATATATACCTACATAATTTGGCGACATATACAAAAATATTTGGAAGAACGTTGACTTCGGTTGCTCCGAATATAAAAGTTTTCTAAATATAACTTGATTCCGCACGTCCAGGTATGGCAGCAATATGCTGTAAGCATTCTATCTGAACAATTTGTTCGGAGATTGCATTACTACCTTAGAAAATGAGCCGTGTAAAAATTCGTGAAAAAAAAGTTATCCATACAAGCACTTTATTCCGATTGTTCAGTTTGTATGGTAGCTTTAGGCTATAGTGATCTGATATCGGCGGTTCTGACAAATGAGCATCTTCTTGATATTAGTGTGAAAAATTTCAGATCGATGTCTCTAAAACTGAGGTAGTAGTTTGCTCATACACAGGCATATGGACAAATAGACGGCAGACGGGCATGCTTGTACATACTTGTACATATATATTTATGGTGGCTAAGACGTCTCCTTCTGGGTGTTATAAACTTCGTGGAAAATTTGTTAATCGCTGTTCAGGGTAGAAAAACTGTTCGCGTTCGCAGAAATACAAAAAGATCAAAGAGGCAAAAAATGTTTTTCCCAGAATTTAACTTATAATTCAGCTGCAGTAATTGTTTCCTGGGATGTCTTTTGTAGAGGCATTGCAAGTCCTTATTTCTGTTAAAAGAGGTCAAATTAGAACAAGAGTGTACCAATTGGATTTTTATCCAGAACACATAGGACAAACCACCCAGAAGTGGCTTAAATATAATATTCCTGTTTTCATGGCTGCAGGTGATTGGATCTTTGGAAGTCCAGTTGGAGGACATCCTGTCGCAAACGCAACAGAAATTTGGAGAGTCTCAAAACCTCTTTGTTGGAACAGTGTTGTCAATTCCAAAAAAATAATTTTACTGAGGTTAAGGTGCTGTAATCCAGTCACCAATCATTCCACACAAGTGAATTTTGACACCAAGTTCAACAAAAAAAAAATATAAAATGCCCCGGCCAATGAGCCCTCTTCTCATACTCATTCTTTTATAAACAGCTAAATCGAAATAAATGAAACAAACTTGCTGAAAACATTTAGCTTCACCACTTCATACTTTGGTTCATTTCAATACTTGTTAAGATACTGTTGATTACATTTGCAATTTTCGCTTATGAGAAAATGCTTTGTCAACTACGCAATAGTCGTTTAATTAAGAAATGTGAGCTTGTGGCAATTTCCACAAAATCAATTGTGCTGCAATAGTATTCTGCATTGGCACTGTCTGCAACAGTTAAAATTGAAAGTAGTTCGTTCATTGTCATTAGAGCTCACTTTTAAACACTTAACAAGTGCATTGCCTCTGTCCCTTTTATTACTGCATATTGGTTAGGAGCGAGTAATTAGAGGATTTTTAATTAGGGAAGTACGTCATAAGCATTGAAAATGCATTGTCAACTTGAAAGAAAGCAATAGTCAACTCATAGAAATGTGCGACCCAACACATGATGATTGTTTCATTGTGCGTTTGTAAAGTGTTCCGAACTCGAAAACAACACTTACCAAAGGAATAATAAAGGGATCCATAATTGACATTATGTTTACAAACGATTTCGCTAAACAGGCACATTAAGTGGGCGATTCTCGATATATTCACAAAGCAGTGATCGCGCAGCAATTATAGCGCATAATTTCGTACTCCCGAGGATCAAAGAGCACTTTTTAGCAGAAACCCACCGCCGAAAAGGCGAAGCTGGAAACAACAGAAAATTCGACCCAGACCACAATTTGACCCAATTCTAGAGTGTATCAAAGGCATCAGGTGACGGCGCCGCTCACCTGGTATCAACCAGTTCAAAAAGAGGCTTGGTCGCAACATGCAAATACCAATAATACGTAGAAACGTCAAGCATCACAACAAAGCGGCTGACCATATATTAGTGGAACGAGGAATTTCCACGCTAAGAAAAGCTCTGTCACTCAGCTGGACGGCGTCTACAGCGTAAACGAGGATTGAAACTAACGAAAACCACTTTAGGGAAGAATTTAAAAGCCACAAAAAGCTCCTGAAGGTCGGTAATTACCCGTAGACAAAAATCATGTTTTGAGAAGCTGTGTGCAGGGAAAGCAAACATTGTACAACCGCAAATTTTACTGCTTTCAAAATATGTATGTCAAGATTTAAAACAAGCAGCAACAACTTTAAAGATACATCTTTGCGGGAAAGGTTATTCCAAAACATTATTCCCCGAAACACGACCAGTTTCATATGTCAAGCGACGAAACGAGAAGCCGCTGCGATAACAAAGGAAAATCCAAAACGCTAAAGCGCCTGGGATTTCAGATGGCAAACGCAAACAGAGCTCTGAAGGAGTTTCGCCATAAGCCTAAAACCTTGCAGTTTTCGCCTAAAATGTACTAACCAACTTGTCTTCCGCAAGAAGAGGTATTCCTGACTTCTTGAAGCAGTACAATTTCTTGGTTCTTGCTCCCAAAACTCAAAGAAACCACCAGAAACAAACCGTCCATCCTGCCGACTCACTAGTGTATGCTCGACACAATGGATAAAGTGTACCGAAATTATAATAATGAAACCGCTTTAGGTTAGCAATCCAAAAAGCCGACGGACTATCAGGAGATAATACTGACTTATACAAGAGATCCACTATTAACGCACTACGAGAAATCGTCGATACTGCGAAATGTACAGTAAGAGTAGCTAAAAGGTGGAAAGATTTGGCTAAAAGTACTCGCGCGCTGATTACCCTGAATTAATAGAATTGCGTTCAACTCGACAAAATGGGCAGATATAATAAAAGCCCCTGGATGAAATATGGGCCCCCTGAATTACCCTTCATAAACATAATAATGTAGGCTATTTTAAAAACAGGAAGGCTGATTTTTGATACGGACGAAGGCACCAGAGCTAGCTCTATCTCGATTTGGAATTACCCCAAGGGGTCCAGTGTTAAGGCCCACTATTATGGAACCTATATGTATGACGAGTTGCTAAGGAGAGACAGCAACCAGAGAGACGCGTTAAACTAGTAGCTTGTTACTGATGATCTCTATGGTCGGCATGTGGTAGTAAATAATTAGACAAACACAAGAGAAAGCAATACTGTAACTAAGTCTGCAAATAAATGGTCTACGCCAATGGACTCTCTTCTGTGAAGTCTAGCAAACTAGCCAGGAGGGGAAAAACAGAAGTTTTACCTATAAGCACTCAGGGAAGATAGGAAGAAACGAATAGAGCTCACTGTAGGGAGTGTGAGACCCACTGTAGCCCTCAACTGAAGTATCTAGGGGAGGTAACCAGCCCCAATTCATTCATTTAAAGAGCACCTGAGTATTCTTTTCTGAGACAAACAAAATTTATAATGCCCTATCGAGAATGATGACGTATGGGAATTTTGTGTGCGTTCCAAATGGCGATTCTTAATAGCGAAAGCAATCAGGTTCCGCAATACTGTACTGCAGCGGCGCCAGTATAGCATACAGACAATAGATACTAAAGCGGTATATTAAACAAACAAAGGCTACAAGTGCATAGGCTTTCCTGCAATGAGAGTAATAAGTGCTTTGGGACTATATCCAACCGACGCTGCCTGAAGGCGCTGTAACCATGCCGCCTATTGACTTATGGGGAGACAGAACTCGAAGCGCCTATATCAGCTACTCAACGCCCTAAAACAGTATCGACAAGGACAGATGAGAGAAAGCAAGAGCACTAAAAATGTGGCAGGAGCGATTGGAATTCCCTCATCCCAAAGGGCGATGGACTCGCAATTGACTTATACCAGACATCCACTCCATGGATGAGACCAGACGACGCATGGGGACCCTAGACTTTCATCCCAATCCATGCTGCATTAGTAGACATGGATACTTTAGAAGCTATGCTTTCAGATTAGTCCGAGCACTTTGTCCAGGCATTGTGCAAGAGTATATAGAAGACTCTGAACATGTATTATTTTATTGCCCCGGGATTTTCGGAATACAAGGGAAAAGCTAAAACCGCACTCGCTGATGGTGGTAGCGTTTTACAGTCGATAATTTAACGACACTCACATGTGCCAATCGACTGATAAAATGGAGAAGAGCTGTCAGCGAAGGCGTCAGCATTCATAACAAACGAACTGAGATCCCTCTCAACAGACTAGATTGTCCGTCCAGTCCACTTTTAATAGATGAGACTTAAATGTCTTGTCCCTCCCACGAAGTAATACTTCTAACCGGTGGTTCCGTGGGAGAGTCTTGAGTTGGAATGTAGTTGGAAGTTTAGTGGATTAAAGTTCCGCACTCCGGCTTTCGATACTTCCACCTACTATAAAAAACAAAAAAAAGCAAAAAAAAAAATGTGTTTGTATTCTCTACTGTGTTCGGATAAGGAATGAGACCACCTACAAGAGATCTTCGGATAACTCGTAGATTAGTATATCAAATTTTGAAACTTCATTCAGTTACCAGAGTATTGTTCTAATGTCCAGCACACAGGAATCAACACATTTATCATATTGATGCTATACATAAGCACAATATTTTGACATGTAATGTGGAAATATTTCTAAAGAGGTGGAGAATATTTGGGCCCGGGGGAACTCTGAGCCAGCGACATTTTTCCCCAGGTATAGGTTGACAGCTATAACCAACTGTCATCATCGAGCTCTCGTCTCCATACTAAGCTCAGTTTCTGCCATACCACTCGAGCTGTGAACACGTGTTATAACTTCTGGTGACAATTTAAAAGAAATATGCACGACACCTTTCAGTTTTTTTTCAACTCTGTTGTACAGTTGATTTTTTTTCTACATTTTCCAGTAAAATTCATCCAGGTAAATATGTTTTATAATGGTTAGTTGAGCCTTTTAGCCTCTTGACACACAAAAGAAATTTTGCCACGATGAATTTACATTGTGTTCATTATCCACCGCCATTTTTACCAAATATGGGCATTATGGGGAATGTCGGGCCACATAGTTTTACATTTTGACATGCTAACTTCATATATTTGACGTGTATAGAGTGATTTTTCGTGCAGAATTTCTAAATTAACACTAATAGTTTTTCAACATTTTCCCAATAGTTTCGTAGTTCCGAAAATTTTTTTTAGTCATTATGCCACGGTACTATCCCAAACAAGAGAAAATTGTTGATTTCTGACAACATTTTTGGAGGCGATCAAGTCGGTGAAAATACATCACAACAGCGTTCGACAATCTGCGACGGCACACAAAATTCCGAGGACCAACCCTGATGCGTTATATTTGCAGCATTTGATGGTTACGAAGCATCGACATTACTACTCGCCAATACCGATGTAATAAAAAGGAATTTGCTGGCTGAAAGCACGACGATGGGCACAAAAAGCAATTGAAGTTCTGCTGGTTTCTTTTCTTTACTTCATCGAATAATAAATAATTTTTTTTATTTTCAGATTTTCAACATCAAATGAAGAGAAGACGCTGATATTGGCTACATTCTCCAGCCCAGCGGTATCAACTAGGTGGAATTAGTATGATGGAGCTTCATCTTTCCCGTATGAATTTGCTCGAAAGGATTTGGCGCGTCGCCATCCGGACCCTGGAACGACAATCAACAGGCGAAGTAAGATTGGCAGTTGGCGTCATCGCGAACGCCACAAAGATTTGATCACTGCGAGGAGCACCAGAGCAGAGTGAAGCCAGAAGCCGTGCGAAGCGATTCAACAAAGAAGGAATGTCATTAACATTTCTTTGCCAACCTTTCATCAGTTCTCGGTAGAGACGCCGTTTTGAAGAGCCTCACTGAATATGGAACATGGATGAAAACCAGTGCCCGACCGTGCCAACCAGACCACAATCAAAATCATCCCGCGCAAAAGGGACAAAAGCAGATTGACTTCATCAACATCTGCCGAAAAGAGGCACCAATGTGTCTTTGGCTTTGGCCGTCAGCGCTGGTGAAAACCAGTCATATACCGTCGATTCTTCCTCTTCACCAATTCAACATGAAAGAGATTTTTACTGACTTCCATACGAAGTCTGTGGCGCTGATGGTGTTGTGAACGGTTCCTGGTTACATGAGCTCTGGAGGTATTCCCTCAATTCATGCGTCATTTCATCAAAGCGCACCGGTGCTAATGCCGATTCGCCAACCATGTTGGTGCTGGACAACCACGGTTCGCATTTTATCGATCGAGGCGATAGATTTGGCATTGGACCATGGCATCACGTTGCTGTCTTTACTTTCCGCCGAAATGCACGCACAAAAATGCAGCCGCTAAGATGTTGCGGTATTTGCCAACCATTTAAAAGGCATGATGACCGTGAAGCGATGCATGGAAAAAGTCCAACAATGGTGTCACTTTCGATCTGCATCATGTGGCGCTCCTTGTCGATCAGTGCCTCGATGTTATGTTAACGCCGAAACCATCAAATCCGGCTTCCGAACAACTGGCATCTACCCGTTCAACCCGCAAATTTTCACTGAAGTTGACTTTGTCGCTTCGGAACTGAGCGGCGAAAATTTGTTCGGTGACGAAGAGAAAGACGCCGAGAATCAACGTCGAGTTCTTGCCTCTGGTGATGCCATTGTGACTGCTGCTAATGAGGAGGTGTCAACGTCGGAGGCATCGACAAGTGCCCCAGCTTCATTGATGCATTGAAATCGGTTGGCCCGTTGAAATTGGGCACACCTGCGCCGAAATCAAAACGTGGCCGCAAGACAATGGAGTCAACGATTTTGGACATCGCCTGAGGTTGTCGCAGATCTGCGTGACAAGGCCGAAAAAAGCGGCAAAAATTGACGAAGGCAGCCCGATGAACCAGCAGCCAAAGCGCAAAAGGCCGTGGGTAAATCGAAGACGCCACGAAAGGAAGAGAAGCCCGTCTCGACCGAAACCGACATCGAAGAGGGACTTCGATTGTTGCACGATTGCAAGAAAAAGATGCCGAAGTACGAGAATCGTCAAAACCACGACCCATTGCATCGTTTGTGATCGAGGGGTTCCCGCGAAATGTGCCGGACCGAACCCGAACACCACACCTGCTTCCACTGCGAGTCGGAATAATTTTTTTCACCAATTCCTATTTTTCTTATTATTTATGAATCTCTCTTTCATTTCCATTGATAAATAAACGATTTTCATCGGTAACAATCATGTTTTAATCGACATTTCTTCACCTTTTTCAAAATCGCAAAATCTGGTTTTTGCGCCAATGGCTATAACTTTTAATTTTGTAGAATTTTATCAAACCAATGTTATCAAAGGAAGGTTACGACTCGCACTACAAATCCATGCTTTGGAATTTTCACAAAAAATAACTTTTTATGTGACTTTTTTAACAAAATCAAAACCCCCACCTTCCCCTAATGAGGAACTGTTGTATCGAATTCGACTAAATTTGAAATTTTATATTTGTGAACATTTTGTTAACGTTTTAACACAAAACTAAGCGTAGAAATCGAAGATTCTTTCTGTGCCAAGAGTGCTAATGAAAGTGTCATAAACCCAGTTTGATAAAACTTTCCTTAAAAGTAACATTTCGCTTAATTAGCATTAATCAGTCAAAAGCGTATGGTTCATAGATACACAAACGCGAATACGCGGCTGTCGTAACATACTTGCATTCATAAGCGTAGTTATCTCCCCGCGCCTGGGTTCCACGTCGTATGCGCTACACAAATTTATGCGTAATTTCATTATACCATTCTGTGCAAACTAAACCCGCTGAAATTTTAGGTTTTACTTTTTGAAATGCACGCTGGAGTAATGTTGTGAATATTTATAAAAGATGGACGATTGAGAAATGAAATTGCTTTGATTCAAAGTATAATGATACTTATATATAAAATAATAATTAATTAAAATCTTTATTTTACCTTCTTCAGACATTAAAAAAAATTGATTTCGTTACTTTGACAAGAAAAAGTTGGAGCATTTCCCTCTGCGTGTCGGTTAAATAGTCAAATAAAAGCCAAAGCTACAGATAAGGAAAGAAAACCGGATGCGATATCCTCTTAAGAATATTATTCCATTAAATATTTAGTTGAGGCTATTTGCTTTGTAACCACTACCATGTGAATCAGGGAATCTTTTGACCAGTGTTAAAAAAATGTTATCTTTGGTAGCACCGAGGAGTTAGAAACCTTCACATATATAAAAGATTCTGCAGAAAAATTTGTTTTTATACTCTCGCAACAATGTTGCTAATTGTTCACATAACGCTTGTTTGTAAGTCCCAAAACTAAAAGAGTCAGATATAGGGTTATATATATCAAAGTGATCAAGGTGACGAGTAGAGTTGAATTTCGGATGTCTGTCTGTCCGTCCGTCCGTCTGACCGTCCGTCCGTACAAGCTGTAACTTGAGTAAAAATTGAGATATCAATATGAAACTTGGTACACGTATTTCTTGGCTCCATAAGAAGGTTAAGTCCGACGATGGGCAAAATCGGCCCACTGCCACGCCCACAAAATGGCGGAAACCGAAAACCTATAAAGTGTCATAACTAAGCCATAAATAAAGATATTAAAGTGAAATTCGGCACAAAGGATCGCATTAGGGAGTGGCATATTTGGACGTAATTTTTTTGGAAAAGTGGGGGAAACACTAAATTTTACGGAAGAAATGGCAGAAGGAAGCTGCACCCAGGCTTTTTTTAAAAATTGAAAACTGAAAATTGGACCAAAAACCATATCTCAGGAACTACTAATCTAATTAATTTTACAGCAAAATAAAAAAATATGTAAATGACGGAAAATGAAATATCGAAAATCACTTTTTCGCGCGAGAGTATAAAATGTTCAGTGACACCCGAACTTAGACCTTCCTTACTTGTTGTTAGGTCAGTTTGTATGTCAGCTATATGGTATTCAAGTTCTTCTGAACAATTCGGATACTATGTCGTTGCTTGAGATAATAATCTGTAGAAAATTTTGTGGAAATAATCATGATTAGTGATATATTGTCAACTAAAATAGTTTTCCATATAAGGACCTAATTTTGATCAGTCAGTTTGTGTGGTAAGTTTATGGCATGCTATGGTAGTACGATATCGGCAGTCCCAAATGAGCACTTCTTGAAGAGGAAAAAGACAAATTGCAAATTTCAGTTCGATATATCAAAACTTGTATATCTCATGTATAGATAAACGCACATGGTTAGACCGATTCAACTTTTACATTAAAAGTTCGCTCTTAAAATTTCCTTCTTAATTTCTTCTTTAATTTCTTTAATCTTTCTTTCCACATATCCATAATAATTTTCTTGAACCAATCAAATTTAACTATGATACCAATTATCTGTAGTTCACTTTATTTGAATAATTCTTAGCAAATACAGAAGAATTACACTCACAGAATTAAATTAAATCTGACCAACCTCGAATATCACTTACTGAAATGTATGTATCGTTTAACAAAATCTTTTGCAATTATTCTCTTTAGCTAGTGGCGTATTTCATATGTAAAACCTGTCGCCAGTTAAGTTATAATTTGAGTCTACTAATGTCTGTCAAATGCATTTTATGTAAATCCTACAATATTTGATTCAGAAATAAACACCATATAAAGCAAGAATTTGGAAGTAGTCATAAAATTTTGGATGTTTGAGTAAGCGTGCAAAATTCCATGGCATTACTTCTACCTCACCTTCTGTGAATTCGCTTACTTCCGCTAACTATAATGAAACACTTTTTCAGCTTTGTTGTGTTACTTTCAAACAATTCATTCTCGATAATTTTAAAAATTATATTCTGTACAATCACCGCGCATACATACACACACATGTTTGTGATACTTTCATTGGCTTCATCTTAAAATGAAAAGCTAAATTTTATATGGTTATTAAATATTTTTAATTTGCTTTTAAATTTTCTTTTCAAACTAACTACTTCTTCTTCTTTACTGGCGTAGACACCGCTTACGCGATTACAGCCGAGTTAACAATAGCGCGCCAGTTTCTTGCTTTCGCTACATGGCTCCATTTGGATATTCCAATTGAAGTCACGTCCTTCTCCATCTGGTCCTTCAAACGGAGTGGAGGATCTTCCTCTTTCTCTGCTTCTCTCGTAGGGTACTGTTTCGGATACTTTCAGAGCTGGAGTGTTTTCGTCCATTCGGACAACAGACCTAGCCAGCGTAGCCGCTGTCTTTTAATTCGCTGACATATTTCATTTGTCGTCGTATATCTCGTTACAGCTCATCGTTCCATCGAATGCGATATTCGCCGTGCCTAACGCGCAAAAGGACCATAAATCTTTCGCAGAACTTTTCTATCGAAAACTCGCAACGTCGACTCATCCGTTGTTGNCATCGCCCACGCCTCTGCACCATATAGCAGGACGGGAATTATGAGCAACTTATAGAGTTTATGTTTTGTTCGTCGAGAGAGGACTTTACTTTTCAAATGCCTGCTCAGTCCGAAGTAGCACCTGTTGGCAAGAGCAATCCTGCGTTGGATTTCCAGGCTGACATTGTTGGTGATGTTAATATTGGTTCCTAAATAGACGAAATTATCTACAACTTCAAAGTTATGACTGTCAACAGTGACGTGAGAGCGAAGTCGCGAGTGCGACGACTGTTTGTTTGATGACAGGAGATATTTCGTCTTGCCCTCGTTCACTGCCAGATCCATTTTCTGTGCTTCCTTGTCCAGCCTGGACAAAACAGAACTAACGGCGCGGGTGTTGAGGCCGATGATATCAATATCATCGGCATACGCCAGCAGCTGAACACTCCTATAAAAGATGGTACCTGCTCGATTAAGATTTGCGGCCCGAATTATTTTCTCCAGAAGTAGATTGAAGAAGTCGCACGATAGGGAGTCACCTTGTATGAAACCTCACTCGAGCGGCTTGGCTTGGATAGGTCCTTCCCGAATCTGACGGAGCTTTTGCTATTGCTCATCGTCAGTTTACACAGCCGTATTAGTTTTTAGGGGACGCCAAATTCAGACATTGCGGCATAAAGGCAGCTCCTTTTCGTACTGTCAAAAGCGGCTTTGAAATCGACAAAGAGGCATATGGTGATCGGTTTGTTGTCATGCCTAAAGTCGATTCGTAAGATTTTTCTTGATGGTGGGCTTGAATCTTACAATAAGCTCGATAGATAAATACGCTGAGGAGGCCTTATCCCACCCTCACTCCTCCACCACTCCCTTTTATGGATTGGGCAGAGCATACTTAAAGTTCCAATCGGTGGGCATGCTTTCGTCCGACCATATTTTACAAAGAAGCTGATGAATGCTCCTTATCAGTTTGAAGCCATAGCTCAGCCGGTAATCCATCGGCCCCACTGCTACAGATCTTCAGGCGGGTAATTGCTATTCGAACTTCTTCATTGTCGGGCAATGGAACGTCTGCTCCATCGTCATCGATTGGGAAATCGGGTTCGCCTTCTCCTGTGTTGTACGTTCACTGCCATTCAGCAGGATGGAGAAGTGTTCCGTCCATAATTTAAGTATGCTCTGGGCATCGGTGACTAGATCAACTTTGGGGGTTCTACAAAAGTATGCTCCGGTCTTGAAACCTTCTGTAAGCCGCCGCATTTTTTCATAGAATTTTCGAGCATTGCCCTTGTCGGCCAGCTTATCAAGCTGTTCGTACTCACGCATTTTGGCCTCTCATCTTTTTCTGTCTACAAATACTTCTCGCTTCCCTCTTCAGCTCTCGGTACTATCCATCCCGCACGCATTGTGGTCGATCGTAACGTTGCAAGGTAGGCGTCATTTCTATCAAGGCACTCTATTTCATTACCAAACTAACTACTACAAATTTTTGCGTTTTGTTTGTCGACCGCAGATTTTTGGGTTTTGTTTGTCAACTTTTCAGTTTCTGGAAATTTTTCGTTTCACGAATGGATCGAAAATGTTCCTCAGCTTTTTGTCTTCGATTTCGGAACGTTACAAGCAGCATGCTCTATCATATTTGACGCCTTTGCTAGATCACCTGCACTTTTATTCTATAGAATTACGCTGGAGTGTAACTGAATTCAGGAGATACTTCTATATCACGTATGTAGGCAAAAATTTCAAATTCAAATATGCACAAAATTTAGCAAATTAAAATTTACACATGGCTGCGATGATTATCATTGCTTTGAGTTTGTTGATTATGTGAAAACCCGTCTTATGTGGAAACAGTAGTTTATGAACGATAATTTGACAATTTTATCGTCCTAGCAAACTTACACAAGAGTGGAAGAAACCCTTCGGTATGCACCGCAACTAAAATAGGGTAATTTAACAGTTAGTAACTATAGTAAAGGCAAACATAGGCCCTTTTATGCTCTAATTTTAAACTTGGGAGGATACGGTTTGCTGAAAATATAGGAAAATGCATAACATCAAACATATTAACAGCAAATGTGAGGACTCTTCGAACTTATTTCGATCGGTAAGTTTGAATTGCAATAGCCTTAGTAATAAAGCTATAACCTTATTAATTTATAAGTTAGCCGATCTCATCAATTTCTTCGGAGATTTCATTGCTGCCTTCGAAAATAATATATACGAAATTTCGTGAACATATCTTGTCAAATGTGAAAGTTTTCCATACAAGAACTTGATTCCGATCGTTCAGTTTTTATGGCAGCTATATGCTATAGTTGACCGATCTGATCAATTTCTTCGGAGATTACATTGTTGCCTTCGAAAATAATACATATCAAGTTTCGTGAATATTTCTTGCCAAATGTGAAAGTTTTCCACACAAGCATTTGATTCCGATCGTTCAGTTTGTATGGCAGCTATTTATATAGTTATAGTGATCCGACAATTTCTCCGGAGATTACATTTATTTCTTCGAAATAATGAGCAAATTTCGTAGATAATTTTCTTAGAAAATGAAAGTTCCATGCAAACATGATTCCGATCGTTCATTTTGGTATGGCAGCTATATGTTTAGTGGTCCGATATCAGGCCGGAACCGACAAATGAGCAGCTTCTGGATGAGAAAATGACGTTTGCAAAATTTCAGAACGATATCGTAAAAACTGAGGGACTAGTTCGTATATATACAGACAGACAGACAGACGGACAGACGGACAGACAGGCGGACATGGCTAAATCGACTCAGCTCGACATACTGATCATTTATATATATACTTTATAGAGTCTCCGACGATTCCATCTGGATTGTCGTCCTACAAACTTTGTGAAAACAAACTTAATTCAGGGTATAAAAGATTTTGATAACAGGGGTATCACGTCTGGTCTCTTTCCCTATTGAGCTGCTAATTTTCAAAATCGGTGATTTTTCGAATTCTTCATGGACCAATTGACGTGGTTTTGACCCTACTAGCATTATTCAATATGTTCAAAAATGGAGGAGAGTTTTTTATTTTGTTTCTGAAATAAAATGCCAAATTACTGGATTATATTCCTGTCGCTTTATATTTTTACGGAGTAATTAGAAGTTATTAATGCGCCATGTCCATCATTTTCTCCACTGTGAATCCGCCACTTGTTTTTAAGGGGGTAAGGGCAAGGCTCTCAACCGATTTTAATCATTTTAGCCATATATACACCATTATTAAGTAAAACTCGCTTACATTTTCTATTAGGTATCAGGTAGGGACTAAGCGAATGATTGATCCGATTCAAACCATTTTTGACGCATTTTTAAATCAGATAAATTTGAAGTTAAATCCACATATCTCGGGACCGGCACCCATTGATTTCAACCAAATTTTGGTGAATGACATGCCTCTACCACTGTGTGTAAATGGTCGAAATAGAGACTACCAACTTCTCCTACTTCCCACTTATAATACAATTTTAAATTCTTTATGATCCTTTCAAATCAAAATCAAATTAATGAAACGGGATAAAACTTTGTACGTATACTGCTTTTAAAGTTTACCATTTTCCGACCATAAATTGCCCACGTCCTACAAAATTGTTCAAGCTCCTGGGTACCAAATATTTGAAATTTTGACAGTACCCATGAGTTGACTTTTCATACAAAAGGAATCGAACAGTGTGTAGGATATATAATTAGAAATTCAGTGATATCAAAAATAGGTTGAATTGGGTCAATCTTTTCTTAGCTTCCGTATACCTAATACAACGATTTTCGAACTTTCTGGTGACTTTTATACCGCATTAGCAGAGCGTGTTTTATTGATAATAGTGCTTTTTTGAGCCTAAGGTAGCTAAAATTGAGCTAAAACTTGACATATAGCCTCCATATAACATCAGGTGACTTTTGTACATATGCTTGGTGTTGGTATGTGAGTAGTATTTAATCAGAGTTAACGGTATTTAGTATTAGCTAAAATAGATAAAATTGGGTCAAACTACACCAACTGCCATATGCTACGTAATACAGTATATAATGACCTTAGTTTTTTTGGCTACTAAAATAAGTGTTATCGGTAGTCGTAAAACTATACAAGATCATTGAAAATATGTTAGGAGGTCAGGGAACTTTTACAAATGCTCTAAATCAAAAAATGAAAAATAATCTCGTTGTCATTCAAGAAAAACTGGCCTGATTGATAATCGCCGTATATTTTTCATGGCAGAGAAGAGAAATAAAACTTTTGTGTCTTCGACAAATTGCAGCAGAGGTTGAACTAAATGTTAGCTCGAGGACAATTCGGCGTCGATTGGTAGAGCAGTTAATTAACCAGGGCGCTAAAGTCTAAGAAAAATCCTCATCTAATTAAACGTCCATATAAAAGAAGGAAAAAAGCTTTTGCCGCTGAACGCATAAAACTGGTGTAGATCCACCGGAGAAAAAAATGGCATGAAATATTTTTTCAATGATACAGTAAGATTAATAATAATGAAAGTGATTGTAGAAGAACTGCCCTCACCCTGAAGATAAAGAAATTGATTGTAGATACGCAATAAAGAATTATTAAGCATGGGGCGAAAATATAATGCTGTGGGGATGGTTTTCCTGTAGGGGCATCGGTCTTTTATTTTTGGATTAAAGTACAGTGATTGTAGAAAGAACTGCCCTCACCCTGAAGCATTTGATCAATACTTAGCCACAAACTGTGCTGCAAAATTGAAGTAAACACCAAAGACAAAATCCAGTTTTGCAATAAGATATGCAAATATCACCCGTTTTCCACGGAGCAAATATGTACATATTATTTAAAACCAGTATGACCATGCATTTTCAAAACCCACAGGCTGTGCTACAAAATAGCTGTCAGCGAAATGATAAAATTGCGATGACTATGCCTCACCATTATTTACAGTTTGAATAAACTACTGAACTTTTGTTTGAAAAAACACTTCAATTGAAAATAGAATTCAAACAAGATTTATGTATATGGCATATTTGAGGTTGTTGCTCATAGGAAATGATGTACTGTATTAGAATGAATACAGTACATGTGTTGTAATAACAAAAAAAATTTTAATGAAAAAAAAGTTATGAAGAAATTTAATTAGTAGTTGAACATTGTGTGTTCAAGATATATTATTTTTCAATGCTAAAGTTTAAAACAAAAATCAAAGGCAGAAGATCGAAAATTTTATTAGTATATATAAAAAAAATTGTTGGATAAAGAGAAAAAACCTTAAACTTAAATGAATTTGTAACTCCACAAATCAACATGAGAAATAACCGAAACAATAATTTGATCTCTTGATGTTAAATTTACTACATACCTTGCTACCCCACATAAAAAACAAAGCCTTATGTGCCTGATAAATTTTCTTGGCTTTGATTCTTTCAAATTTAGTAAATACCTTTACAGAAAAAAGTATGTATATATATTAAAGATTATGAAGGACATTTGCACCGGACCAGTCAACTGCTAAGTCTATATAGACCAAACTTGCTAGAACATTTAACTTACCGCTCTATGATATGGTTCACTTCCTTACATATTAACATAATATACCGTTACTTTGAAATTTTGAAAGCTTATGTAGAAATACTTTTCAACTATAAATAGGTCGTTTAATTCGGAAATATTTATGTGTTTCAATTTCGGCCACAATCAATTGTTCTGCAATAGGGATTTCTGTATTGGCACTGTCTGCAGCGTCAGCCTGACACTAGAAAAGCAAAATCAACAATAGAAAGCAGTAGTCAACATGATAAACAAGCATTTCCATGCTTTGTCTCATGATCGAGAGTCTGAATTTTCTATTGCGTTTGAATACCCAATGGGACCATCTGCAATTTCTGCCTAAAAGACAATCTTTGTTCTTTAAAAGCAAAATCGATATATAGGAGTTGGAAATTAGTAGGAAAATCCTGTTGAGCTGACGCAGTACTAAATATTTACTGGCAAAACTGAAAAAGTAGCGTGGAAATCATATGAACGAATTTAGAACAATTCTGAGATAAGACCATTATATTATTGAGATATTTCATCCCTTAAATAGTATGGCTGGCATAAGCCATACAATATATGTAAATAAATACACATATAAAAAGTGGAACTAAAGTCCATAACATTTGAAGGCCACTCTATATATTATATTAAGAGTGGGTAACTGAGAAATATTCAAATAAGTCTACTTACTAGGATGCCAGGTGCCAAATTCAAGCCTTATTAATTCTCGTGGAGGCTATATTTCATCCGTTTTAAAACTGTGTCAAACATGCCTAAAGGGACTTTCGTTACACATAAGTATGTATTTATTACTTTGTGTTATCTGTCTGATGGTGATTCTGATCAGCTTTAATATATATAGCCCTCTTAATATCACTTTTAGTTTTGACATGTCACATATAACCTGTGAAGCGCAAAACCATTTCGTGCAACATGGTGCAATTTTAGGATTTTATTTCTCCTCCTTTTTTCTACAGTATTTCCAGAAACCTTGGCGTCGTTTGCTTAATTTATAGGTGCTCCCCATAATCTATGCTATTTTCCTAACAAATTTACGAGTATCGAACAATTTAATTTGCACCATTATTACATATATGTCTGTATGATAAACGAAAATTAGCATTAATCAGTCGGAAACGTTCCATATAATCACACCACAAAGACAGCACCACCCACCAGTCGTCCTTGCATTAAAAGTTAAAATCATCAAGTTTGAGATCAATCATCATCATGCATATCTCTCATATCTGACCTCCATGTCGTATGCGCAACATAAATACATACATATATGCGTAATTTCATTTGTACCACTTTGTGCAAGTTAAATGCACTGCAATTTCAAAATTAACCATTTTTATGCAAAGAAGCTTAAAAGTAATATGTCTGCCTAGGACGGTTGATCACCTATATACCTGATCAGAATCAGAATTATCCATATATACCTGATCAGAATCATGAATGAAGAAATGAGTTGAATTTCTAATGCCTGCACCATCTGTAACTTGAGTAAAATTGAGATATCCGTCAAGTTGCCTATAAAACCTGCACCAGCTTGTAACTTGATGTAAAATTGAGACATCTGTTTGCATTTTGGCTGTGATTTATTCTTGTCAAGTTGCGAAAACGATATTATAAACTTTCTAATCAGTTTATCAGTTTTGATGTTGTAGTCAACCAATCGACCAGCCCAGAACGTGAAAATATCTGCTCACCGAAATGTTCTCTCAATAAATCTATTGATTGCTGCGATGTGTGAAAATGACGCTGTTTTGTTGCAACCAAATGTCGCCGAGATCCCGAGCTTCAATTTCAGGCATCAAATAGTTGGTTATCAAGGCGAAATAATGGTCGCCATTGAAGGCTACGTTTTCACCGGCATCATTTTTGAATAAATATGGACGTATTGAAGCCAAACAAACCGTTGTTTTTTCTACATGAAATTGAACTGTTTATCTCTTTAGGCTAGTCTGTGTCCCAAATGCGGAAATTTTGGTTGTTTACATACCCATTGAGCCAGAAAACGGACTTCATCGGAGAATAAAATTTGTCTTGAAAACGTCGGATCTTCTCGGAACCATAGAGCGAAATGATGCCGCGTGGGAAGGTCAAGCGGCTTCCGTTCTGTATTTTGCATGCTTTCAATCTAAGATGTTGACTTTCCTTTCATCTAACCATATTATAACATCTCCGAATAAAAATAAAAATATGTAGCTCAAAGAAATAGACATAACCTCAAATCACTCACAACTCAATTACCATCATTTACTTTTGATCGTTTCTGTTCCTTTAAAGAATGTTTCTCTTCTTAAATTAAGTTATGCCTTGGATGTACTTTTGTCTAAAAATAACATTATGTAATATGTGACGTTCCTATTGCACTGTTTTAGCTCTCATCGAGCATTGAAATAGCCATAACAAAAAAAATATAATTTTTCATACGCAAATATAGTTAGTGTCAAGAGCCTTTCCAAATATGTATTTAAAAGGAAAATAAAAAAATTATTGCATCTGTATTTGTTAAGAAGACGCGCGAAACATTGCAGTGTGGAAAAGGGAAAATTGGTTAGAAACTTTATATATGTAGATCGGCCAAACTTTCTAAAAAGTGGAAATATCAAACAACCTGAATGTACGTCATGAACTTCAAAATGTATGGGAACCTAAAAAAAAGCATTTCATTTTCTTAAGCTTAAACTGCACGGCTAAATGTTGTGAGATATTGAAGAATTTAAAAGCAATATTGTTACTAAAAATTTAAGACATTAAATTACTAAACATCAAAATATCTTATTGTATTGTAGATTTGCTTTCTGATAAATTAATTAGTATCTCTATTGCCACTTTCATTTTCTTAAGCTTAAACTGGAAGCTAAATATTTATGGTTAATAAATGTATTCAACTAAAGGTAATTACTTTTTAGGGTACCTTTAAATTTAAATTTAAATTTAGTATTAAACAATTATATTAGTTCTTTAACTAAAACTAGGTGAAGGTCAGCATTTAAAGCCTTTTAAGAATAAAATAGACACTTTAAGTTAGTTAGTTTTCGAAGCCAGTGGTACTCATGCATATTGAAACTGCAGATGTCATATGTTTAAAAAAAACTTCAGAAGGTGATGAAGGGTGCATTCGATTTGATGCATGAATAAAGAATGTTAAAAGCTCACGTAATTGAAAGCCTGACAGATTAGTCTTATCATTTGCTCGTTTGTGTACATAAACTATTTTCAATGTAACGTAACCAACGGAAATTCATTTTGAAGTAAATAAAATAAGACGATATATTATTTTATGATCCAAAAAAAGGTGTTTTTGACTTTAAGATATCTGCCTCCAGAAACAATTTTCTAACAGTTTTACTCATCAGGAGCCACATTACGGTGCTTCAGCAACACTCCAACTTCATAAATTTGTAATTAAACCTTTTTGCGTAAGGTAAATTTTATTTTTCCTCCATTTGGATGGTGTGAAATGGAATTTTTCCTATGTTCTAGCTTTCGGTAATTTTACTTAAAAAAGTATATGTCAAGAAATTAAAATGTTACCCTAACTTCATTTTATTAAATACCGGAATAAAATTTATTGCCTGTTCTGTTAAAAAAAAATATTTAAGAAAGCGGTTAAAAGCACCGTCTGAGGTCCGGAGCAAGAAACAAGTCTTCTCAAAGTTATTAACTTGGAAGAAACTATTGTACCACCGTGCGTATACGTAACCTTTTTGAAGTATTGATCTAAAATTTTGCTTTCGTCCTGCTCTATGCACATAGCTGTCATTCAAACTGACCCATCAAAATAATGATATAAATTTTCATAACCAGTCGTTTTTCCTCTATAAGAAGATTTAATTCGATTTGAAGCTTATTTACAGAGAACGTGACCAGAAAGAAAGGCTTATCGTTGAATGAAAATTTTGTGGGTAAAGTTTTTAGTTGCATTTATGGATGCTATCAGAAATACGCATGTGAGTGATGTATTTATTGGTTGAAAATTATTTTTTTTTTTACAATGGCTATATTATATGAACTAATTAATTTTAAATCTTTAACAAAAACTGTGTAATTACTATGAAGCTTAAGAGTTCATAGATTGAATTTCAATAAAAAAAAAAGACAGAAGTTTGAGAAAAACGTTTTTTATAAGTAAAATCTTACTTACGCTGTCAAGGAAAAGATCAAAAATTCGAATATCACATTGGCTGGGTTACTATTATTTATAGTTCAAATACACTACTGGTAGAATTTTGGAGAAATGCTACAGTTGAAAAATATAGTATACATTTATAGAAACAAGTCCTTTCGAAACTACACATATACAAGTTAAGGAACTTTTATTGTGTGTCTTAAAAAAATATTTTCGGGACCAATGGAATGGAATATTTTTTGAAATGTATAATAGAGTTTCAACTAATAAGTATGTGCCTGTATAAGTAATATACAAAAAAATAAATTAAACTTTTTCACAGTAGAAGATCTAAGCAAATTCATTCGCAAAAGCTTTTACTTATTCTAAAGTAATCAAAAACCAGTCCAGATACCCCATATGAATGCGTACTAAGTGCACTGCTAATATGTTCGTAAAAGTAAATAATAAATTTATGAAACTTGATGCATTTCCGCCACAACTTCATAGGAAGGTGCTAAGAATATTCAACACTATTTATATGTTCTCTTTCAGTGCGTTTAAGTGTTGCTAAAATGCATTATTTATGTGTGTTAGAAATATTGAGAAGCTAACGGAAGCTTTAAAATTCAGTTTTCCTCTACTAAGCAGCACTTAGACAGCAGTGCAAGTCATTGGGTGTTCGGTGTTAAGCAAATTCGTACTTATAAAGAGCCATAACAAAAAACATCAAATTTAGCTGAAACATGTTAAAAGAGACCTTAAAAAACTAAGTTTGAAAAGTGCTGGAATGATGCAACAGTCCACACCAGTTGTATGTACCACTGTAATCAAATTGAAAGGTGAATTTTGTTAATTTCATCTCCTTCAAAGAATTCCCCTCCCGCTGCAATACACTTATGCCAGTCATCATAGCACTCCCGTCGTGATGGTCATCAGAGCCTTCTTCGATTCAGCTGTTATATCCTCAATTGAGTCAAAATGGTATCCTCGGTGTGGTCATGTGAATTTACTGAATATCCAGAAGTAACACGAAGGTAAATCAGGCGAATGCGGTCATTGCGGCATGATATTAGTTAAAAATGTGGCGAAATGATCACGAATAACCAATACAGTATGAGATGGTGAATTCACTTTTAGAGCCTCAAAAAACGACGCGTATCTCAAATACTAATGAATATTTTGAAATGAAATTTAGCATAGATGTCACTAACAGTACTACTAACTTACAGATAAAAAATGTACCGATTTGAAAAAGACGCGAAGTATAAATTAAAAATTCACCTTTCAATTTGATCACAGTAGTATTTATTACCCAATTGTGGACCCTCCACAATCAAATAAGATATTCAGCTGAAAATGTTCATATAGCGAAAATGCGATTTTCTCTTACTCCTAAGAATTTGAACAGTTGTTTTACTTTTATTTTTGCAACTGTCATTCTGTTCTTCAACAAAAATGAACCCAGTACTCTCATGCTTGAAATATCAAAGAACCTGAATGTACGTCATAAACATCCTATTATAATAAAACAAAGTTATTAATGCTTTAAAGAAATAGTTTCTGTGAAGTTTCAAGAAATAAATATGATTGTCTCAATCTTCAATGGTAAAAAGGCCTTAGTTTGTGTTATCACAATTGATGGCTTATCTTGTGAAAATCAGAGAACGTTTCTATTAAAATATCTACAGCTGAACACTGTTTCCTAGCATCACTTCGTCGCTAAGTTGTGGCGCTCTGTTACTGTGGCAGTGATTTACAGACTGTTGATGACTATCAGTACACATTCGCGGCTTACGCTGCAATTTTCTCTTTATATTTCTCCGGGCCATGCCTTGTAACACATCAACCTACACAGCAAGAGCCTAAACAACTGCAGTCGTTGCCTTGCAAGCAAAAGCTCATAATTGGACTCAACGATGTGTTTATGTGCGTGTAAAAAGAATAATTTTTTAAAAGCCAGCGTATTTTCTCCCAAGCGCATGTTGTAAGAGGTGAGAAACAGAAAAAAAAATCACCTTGACATGCTTAAGCTGGATTTATTCCAGCCTTTGGCATAGACTTCAGGGATTGGAAATGAAAATTGTAATCAGAGAGGTCAGTTTTTGCCTACAGCAAATTGTATAATTTGCTCTTATGTTGTTTGCTCTTCACGAAAACCCGTTGTAGAAAATGATACATTTTGCTTTGCCGCTTAGTGATTCGCTTTAGTTAAGTTGAGGATCTTCGTAGACGTTTGTATGCATGCTTTTATCCTTACAACACTTTTTATTGTGAATCTATCATGTTCTTCTGTTGTTAAAATAAAAAAAAGTAAAGCTAAAAATTGTGTATCGGTGTATTGTATTATCTCCGGTACAAAGACCAAGAATTATACATAAAATTATTTTCAATGGTATAGTAAAAACTCTTATACACAAGCGCATAGTACGTATATGAATTTCAAAGTGTCTAATAACAGAGTCTAAAAGAACGAACTCTCCCTATGTCGATTAACGACCTTTGGCTACTCTTTGGCAAAATAAGATACTAAAGTAACGAAATTATTATTTCTTATCTAAATTAAGTACGTATTTCTTGCGAAGTTCAGAACATAATCCGAATTCTTATATTTTTTGATGTTGGTAGGGGTGCTTAATAGTTTTGTCCTGAGCGAGTTTGAGAAATCTCTTATAGAGCGGAGCCACGACCATTTTTTGCCCTTAAGTGCCCCCTTATAGAAATATTTGGAACAGGTTAATTCGATTGCTAGAAATATAGTAAATTCGCTCAGCCTAATTATCTTATTTTCTTTATCCACTATTATAATATTTCAACTTTTTGAATCAAGTCGATTTGTCGTTCCTTGGTTCCTGTTTTTATACTCCTTCAACATACTGCTGCAGAGGGTAATAGTTTTTTCACCTAAGGGTTATATATATCACTTAAAACTTAGCGAGATATACATATATCATATGGGGTTGCATAAAAACACCCGTTGGCCAAAAATTAAAAAAAAGTGGACACGGTCACACTCTCTAATTGGTTTAATGTACATATCTCTTAAGCTAGAATAACCAATTTAAATCGGAAGATAACCACTCCCCATAACGTTAAAAACTCTAAAAAGTGCGATAAATCAATAACTGAATGTGTCAAAGACACATATCTATAGTTAAGTTTTGACTGAAAATATTGGTCATTATATGGGACATATAATTGAAATTCAGAGAGAATCTTTTCCTGATAATAGTATCTTTGTGTGCCAAAAAAGGTTTGAATTGGGCCCTCATCCTCCACATACCAAATGTAAAGATTTTTTATTTGACTTTATACCTCATATATCCACCAATATGTGAGTTATCTGAATGAAAATAAAAGAGTGTGTGTGAGAGAGGATTTTCATATATTCGGGTGTCTGTACTCCATATTATTGGTGATGGTATGTGAGGTAACATATTTTGTAACCCAGGGAACATTAGTATGTAGTATTGTAGTAGTAACGGTAATAGGCGAAATCGGGTCGATACTAAAGTTGATATTTATTACATAGTTTTTCTAGCTATTTCAGAAAATTTCCGGAATTTGATCTTTGCAAGCTATAAGAGTATAAAATGTTCGGCTACAGCCGCGATTAGCACTTTCTGATTTGCTTGTCTTACTTTCATTATGTAGCCCTTGTTATTTGATATACTCGTACTAATCCACGGTGACACCTGTAATTCACCAATGATACATTTTTAACCATGTAAGTTAAAATATGAGAGTCCCCTTTAAAAAGTTTTCTTGAAAAAAATTTGTTTAAAAAGTTTAATATTTTTTTCACTGTTTCAAATGCAACCACAAAATGTTTGCCATTTTATCTATATTGTATGTATTTCTCAATATTATTTAAACTGAGATCTAGTTTGAGTCGCAGCAATTGTTTTATGTTCGCTTAGTTTTCATTTCCTTACTTCGCATCAGTTTGTTGAACTTACTTTATGGAAAGTTCTGCAAACATCGTTGCTTTGCTTTCAATCATTGAAACTTTAAGTTAACGTTCGCAATCACTAATTTCGAATTTCTTTGGAACGCAATGATCGAATCGAGCCAAAATAAAGTTCGATAGAGAATTTGTGCCATAGCTTTCAATACAGTTCCAAAATGAAAACAACAATAACCAAAGCAGCAATTACTACTCTTAACCTAAAACTCTGACCCAGGAGCCTGAGCGGCTAAGCAAAACTTTTTCAATTGCTATGAAGGTGGTTGGTATGGCCAGCCCTTATGGCAGTTTTGACTGCAATTCAATAAGTTCAGTATACTCGTTGAATCGAGAGTAAGGCAAAAGAAAGAAATTTAAACAACTTGCAACCATTGGAAGCTGCAAGCTTTTATATTTATTGATTAGTTTTACAAATTCCGTATATATATATTTTTCACTGTTACTTTAAGGAACACGGATTTATCATTTAATAAATATTTCAAATAAATAAAGCAATATTTCGGGGAAAAAATTCAAACGGAAATTTTAAGCAATTAATTTATAGCATAAATTCACAATTTAATTTAATTAAACGAAATTTTTAATTTGTTTTAGTGAAATTTAAGTCAAAATTTTCTAATGTGACGGGTGAAGAAAATAAATTAACAGCCTCTGGATATAAGAATGTGTGCAGCATAATAAGTAACAGACATACATATACACAGCCAGTTAAGCTACCAACCGAATGCACAATTTTGAAGCTTCTGATCGTAGGCAGCTTTTCAACTTTTCAATGAGGTCACAATGCAACATGTGACAGCTGTAATATATGGCCCCGACGGGAGTATGCGAGAGCAGACTTGTGTCTTTTCATTTGCAACGAATGTCTCCAGTCAGTGAGATAGGCTGTAAACGATGGAGCAAAAATGCCTGCAAATCACATTGTAGGAAAAACTCGGCAACATTAAACAATCTAAAAGGAATATAAGTTTAATGCAGTTCACAAATTCAACAGATATTTTAATCATATATTAAGTTCTCCGGGTAAATGAAAAAAATGTATTTTGATAAGTTGGAGAAGAATACGGTGAAAAACATCAAGCAAGTGTTACAGAAACCACAAGAGGGCTACATACCTCTCGCGAGATACTTTGGGTATGAAACACGTTCTCGATAGACTCGTCCCGCTAACGCTAAATTTTTTTTTCAAAAAGAGTAGACCCAAAAACGCCATGTTCACCATCAATTAACCACCGTATTCACCAAATTTGGCTCCGTGTGATTTTTTCTTTTTCCCCAAGCAGAAATTACCACTTCGTGGTACCAGTTTTCAGTCGATCGCAGAAGGCCATTAAAGATATTTTTATATATGGTTGAACGTGTCAGTATGCTTTATACTGTCAGCTAAATTTCTTAGGGGAAAGCACAAACCATCGTAATGAATGTTCTCACACGTAACACACATCCACATCCATGTTGTGCAACATGAATGTAACATTCTATCCATTCACTCACTACTTGTGCAAATGTAAAAATATGCGAACATAATTCAGTGCCAAAATGTCATTGTGTGATTGAAGGATAGCATAAACAACTGTGGTAAAAGTAAGACCGACGAAATCGTCAGAAACTACACAAGTAAATTCATGTAAACATACCGTAGTTCGGAATATGAGAGTTATACATACTTAAAAAAGAAGATATACTTTTACTAGACAACCCCGTCCGCGAGTTGCTGTGGCTAAGGTATACATACACTAATTATAAACTATTCAATGCAGGAAATTGAATTAAGGAAAGAAAACAATGTAAGAATACATGGAGTTAAAACTTGAACAATACTTCCAAAGTTGTTAGTTGATAACATTTGAGATAATGAAAGAGATCATTCTTAACTTTATACTCTTGCAATCTGGTGCTAAAAAGTTTCGTTCATCTAACAGTTGTAAGTATCACCTAAAACTAATCGAGATAGATATAAGGTACATGCATATATCGTCCCCTCAATATAACAATAGCGTATGTGCTCATACGCCATTATTTTTTTATTGCATATTTAGAATCTCCATCATTGATTCTATGTCTGGTCAAAATTTCGTCAAATTCTACTTCCACAAAGTGGGTCAAAATGTCATTGGAAAAAATGGTGCATAATTTCATGTTCAGAAATTTCCTTCAATAAGAAAATTACAAAAACTTTAAACTCGATTTTCTCAAAACCCAAAAAAAATTATACGCTATTGTTATATTGAGGGGACGATATATAAATGATGAGGGTGACGAGAAAAGTTGAAATTGGGTTAACTGTCTGTCCATCCATCCATCCGTGCAAGCTGTAACTTGAGTAAGAATTGAGATATCTTAATGAAACACCAGATTCCATAACTAGGCACTAAATTAAGACATAAAGATGCAATTGGTACAGAGGATCGCAGTGGCAAGGGCACGTGTGAATAAAAATTTTTAGAACAGTGGGTGCGACCACGCCCTCTTATATGTTTAAAGTACATATCTCTTAAAACACTAAAGCTACAACAACCAAATTTGCTAAAAAAAAAATATTTTAAGGACCGCTACCGACAGTGTAGATGAAATCGGAAGATAACACCGCTCACTCCCCATATAACGGTACTGTTCAAAATACTAAAAGCGCAATAAATTCATAACTTATTACGCTGGAGACATCGATTTGGTATGAGAAAGCTTAATGAGAGCTAGTGGGAAAATTGGACGATGGGCGTAGCATCGCCCACTTTTTGATGGAATACCATATCTTGATGACAATTTTATATTCCACTTGATTCGCTCAGTTTCCAATACACAAACCAAGAAGCAATTAATATAACAGGATAAAACCTTGCACGAATAATGCTTTTGGTGCGTGCCATCTTATGCCCAAAAATTGTTTAAATCCAATAAAAGCTGTTCAAGCCTCCTGGTACCGAATGTTTGGACCTCAATACCTATAGTTAACTTTTGTTCGAAAATATCAGTCAATGTTTGAGTAATATAGTTGAAATTCAGGAATAGGAATCCAATACAGTCTCAGTGTGAAATTCTCGAAAAAATCAATCTTGTTTGTTGCATTCTCGGATAATATAAACTGTAATAAATATTCTCTCAAATTTTGAAATCGAAATTCAAATTATTACGGTCGCTACAGCGTTTCTTATAGAAGGGAACAGAGTAGTAATCGCTGCAACACCAATCTTTAAAATCATTTTTCTCAGAATAGTGTTTTTCAAAACCGTTTCCTCTCTCAAAGGAGTTTAGAAAATATATAGTTCTAATTTGGAGAGAATTCGCGCTATGGAAGACTTTTTTGGAAATCTTCGTATTTTCTTCTAAAAAAAACTGTCGGAAAAAGGGCCAAATTCGATACAATATAGCTATAATGTATTGAAAACTAATATGAGCAACTGGTAATGAAACTTGCTGATTGCTTATGAGTTATCAGTTATCAAAATAGTTCTGATATTGCTTAAAAAACCTTTGAGTTCATAAGAACAAATGTCATATACGTAAAACTTTTGCTCAGGTGTTTAAAGTAATTACTGTAAAATAAAATAAGAATAATAAAATGATTTTTATTATAAGTCAAATGCTTTTCTCTCTGGTTAAACTTCTCAAAAGTTAATCAAAGTTCTAAGCTACCTTTTTCTTAACTTCTTCTTCTTTGGCGTATACAACGCTTACGCGGTTATAGCCGTGTTTACAACAGCACTGGAGTGGTTTCATCCTTTCGGAAAACATGACCTAGTCAGTGTTGCCGCTGTTTTTTTAATCGCTGAACTCTGGCCATGTCGTCGCAAATTTTCTTCTTTCATTGGCAGTGTTTTTTACATGGCCGCTCCTAAGCCCAGCGCACAACTCTGCGAAGAGAATGTTTCGGCTTCTCACTCGCCTTGAAATGGATATTTTTGGCTACCCAGAAAATACTTGGTCTAAATAGCACTCAGAGGACTTTCTTCACTTGCGTGAACTTCAAAACATGGCTTTATCCTTTTTTTTCTTAACTAGTTTGCTATTTTACTGTTGGGATACTATATGCATAGATATGTATGTAAAAAATTGCTGAAATAGCGATAAACAATGAAAATAAATTGTTTGTCATTAATAGTAAATTGGGTTGATCTTTTTTATTTATTATTCAATCAATCATTGATTGGGGACGTAGACGAAAAACATATATAAGCTATGAAAATGTAAACGTTGGACAACTCTAGCACGTACCAAACTGTGCATATGTGTCTATATTATATGTGTGCCAAAGAAATCATTTGAAGCGGTTAATTGAAGCAAACATTTAAGTTATCTAGCTGATGATAGTTACTGAAACAGTTTCGGTGGACAAAAACTAAGACAAAAACTTGGAATAATGTGACATATTTTGTGCATAGGTTTTTTAGTTATTTAAAAATATGTACATTGGTTACAATAATGTTAACATGCTATGAAGTTATTAAAGTACGTGAAAGTTAGCACTAGTGAATATGGTTTCATACGATTTTACAATCACAGCATTGAAGACATTTTCTTCGAAATTTTTTTTTCTTTATATTTTTCGCACCATTCAGTATTGTTCAATAGGTACAATTCACCCTTTAGTACTGGCGGTTTGAGAAATCTGCAATTTATTGTGTTCGCTGACTCCTTTCCCCTGAAAACGTGCATGGTGGAAAGTATAATTATATGATGTAATAAAAGTATCAGATTTTGTATGAGCAAAAGTTAGTTTTGTTCGTATTTAAAAATAAAGCAATAAGATTTTTCTATGCATTTATAGAAATAGTTACAACAAAATTGCAATCAATGTGTCAAACATTTATTTAATCGATTTGTTTTTAAATTCGCCTTATTAATATGTATGTCAAAACTACGAATATTTGTCATGTCGATTAATGCTATAGCGAAGAAAACTTTTTCAAAAGTGGACATACCAAAGTAACATAATTAATATAAAAGTTACTCATACGCCATGACTTCAAAATATAGTTACTGGAGGCCATACAACTTTTTTATAAGGATTAACAACTATTGCTTTTTGCTTTTATTTCGTACTGATTGATAGGAGAGGATTGAGAGGAAACGGATAATTGATTCATGAGCATCAGCGACATTTCTCGAATTTGATTAATTTACCAGTAACACCCTGTGCATCTGGCACAATAGTGAATACGAGTACAATTTTGAGGCAATGTAAAAAAAAAATTAAAAAAATAAATTCAGATATATAACTGCTTCATCATTCTGGCATATTGCACACGGTTCAGTGGGCTCATCCGCCTAAATGTTGTTTTTAGAATAATAATATAAATTGATACTTATACATCAAAATGATACTGATGGCGGAATGAGGCGAATTGAATTGAAAAAGTGTTTAATTAATTTATGAAGTACTGAGGACGTTAGAATACAGTATGCAGTATATATGGGGACATACTTACATCAAGCTCACTAAGTGGTGATTACGACTTTACTAACTGAATTTTATTCCCATAAGAAGTGAACGCACTCATGTACTTCTCAGTTTAATCCTCCATTTTACGCAATATTTTGCTTAATGCTGATTTAAATTGGGTTGTGTTTGTAGCTTTCCTTCTTCATGTAAATCGTGTTCACGTAAAAAAGCTGGTGTATCACTACTGTGAACTTATTATTTTCTATTTTGTTTATTGTTTCAGCGTCCCACTCAAATTTCTGACTGAGATTGTTTGTAGTAAAAATAGTCTTTGCTCACCAAGGATATAGCGATTTGCTGTCCCTGAGCTGAGGCCAACGGCCTCACAGCTACTACAATATGCATTATCAGGAAGATATTGTATCATAAGGCCGAAGTTTGGCATGATGAAATATTATTGTCTCGTGTATAGTCGCACATTTCGGTTTTTTCGGCAATCGCCGGCCTGAACTTAATGGCTTCTTGTAGGTAGCGTTAAAGATACTCGGTTTTAATGTTGGTTTAGTTAGTTGCCCAGATTCCAGGTATAACTCTTTTGCTCTTAAGGTTAGATTAATTGACCCATTTTTCATCCAATTAATCGATCATCAATCCGATGCACTTCTGTAGCGTCTTTGTTTATAGCATTCAAGTGACATTTATGACATGCCAAACTATTTTTCAACTTTTTTTGTTTCTAATTCAAATGCTAACCAAAATCCTTGCTCTTTAGTATGTCTGGCTGTTACGTTTAACGTTTTGAAATGTTTCCTCGAGTGACTCGCAAGGATTCGGAGAGTTTTTCTCGTGTTGGGTATCAAAGTAATGTTTCCATATTCTCATCTCCAAACAAGGCCGCCCAAGTCAATCTCCATCTGCCAAGCTTAAATCCCCACTCTTAAATCCTACAAAGCACTTTTGACGCCCAGTTAGATAATGTTCATCAAATACCGAAAACTTTCGACATTTGTTTTCTTCATATTAAAGTATGGAAGAGTAACTCTTCACAAAATCACGTTTTCATACACAAAGCACGACATACGAGTATTTTAGTGAAAAAACCATTGCTATTACGCTTCACACAAATGATATATGTATACTTAAAAATACGTGCAAGGAAAGTAGCTTCCCACTTATGCTAGGAAAAAAAGAATAATATTCAAGTTAAGCGTTCTCTTGACAAACCGCACATACATAATTATAGATCCAATAGAAGGCTGTTTTTTGATACGGACAAAGGTACCAAGAGCTACTCTATCTTGAGTGGAGTATCCCAAGGCTTAGTATTAAGAAATATATTATGGAACCTCGTATATGATGGGGTGCTAAGAAGACAGCACCCAAAAGTGAAATAAATCTCATGGTGGTAGCAGTGGCTAAACAATTAGTCGACCTAAGAAACAAATGCAATGAATGCTTAAATGAACTACGAGCACCAATATGGGTACAATCTCTGGATATACTTGTATGTAAAAGCGTATTCTAAACTAATAATTGTAGTTCATAGGCTTTCTGCAATTCGAGTAATAAGTGCTTTCCAGATTATATCAACCTACACTGCTGAAGTATTAGCCAGTATGGCAGCCAATGACATCCAGGGAGATGAACTTGAGCGATTATATCAGGTATGAGCAAAGACCGAGGAGAGGAACAAGAACATCAAAATGTGGCAGCGGGGGCATTCCTGATTAAAAGGGCCCTGGACCAACAGACTGATTCCGCGTGGATAGACCGACGATATGGGGACCTGGATTTCCATCTGACCCAAATACTTAGTGGTCATGGGTGCTTTAGAAGCTACTTTTACAGATTCCATAATGACATTAGTCCGAACTATCTGACGTGTACAGGGTATATATAAGACTCTAAACAATTATTATTTTATTACCAACGCTTTTCTACTGCAAGAGAAAATCAAGAACCACAATCAGTGGTAGTTTTACGTTTGATTAATTTAACGAAACTCAAGTGTCAGTCGTCTAAGAAATGGAATGCTGTTAGCGAAGCGTCTAGTTTCATAATGACAATTTTGAGACTTTTCAAAATTTTAGGCATCACTATAAAATATAACTATGCACTGATGACTTCAGATTTTTTAAACAAAAGAACAACACAAATCTGTTGGAGTTAATAGAATACTCCGAAATCTAGAAAATACTTGCCTCATGATTTATTTTCTCCAACTATTGAGTTCCTTAAACTAGATTTTATAAAACTAACTTTAATTTCAAACACTTCTTGTTACTTACTTAAGTGTATATAATACTAAACCTTAAATCACCCGCTCACACTTTTTCCTTTATGACTTACATCAAACGTCAAGACCTTTCATTAGGCACTGCTTGCTTAGTCTGGTGCTCATAGCAGCTAAAAAAGACGCGCTTAAGTGCAACGATAAGGATTAAACGCAAAACAACTGCATCAAATATTACAAGCCAAGTGAAGGAAAACAAGGTAATGGAAAAAATAATTCTGCCTGCAGAGCGAGGTTAGACATTTCCTTCAAAGGAGATTAAAATGTAAATGCGTTCGTGAGTTTTACACGCAGTTGCACTAAAAAAGATAAAATAAAATCAAGAACATCGGCCGCCGACGAAGTGGCTCTACCACTGCACTTTTATGTTGTACTTCTTGTTGTTAATTTGTCTCATTTACTACGCTTTGTGAGAAGATTTGAAATTTAGATTTTTTAGGCAGAAAGTGAGCAGTTTGGCGGAAATGCTATAAGAGCTCTTTACCCAACTGAAGTGGAGAATAATGCTAAAAAATACACTTGTTTCTTGTGGTGAAGGAAAATTAAAAGCATTTTGACATAGAAAGGTTTGTAAATGTGTAAGTAAAAGAGATGTAAAAAATTACTCAAAAAAATAAACAATGATTTAAAATAGAAACATGCCCCAATAATTTGCTACTTTAATAATATAATCATGTATTGATTTGAGCACCTGATTAAAATTGGTTCTTTACCATTTATTATTCAAATAAGAAAAAGAAGCCGAAGATACTAAGATATCTAAATTGCAAAATTACCTTCAATAAGTTTATCACTCAAATAGCAGATAAGTAAAGAACCGAGACTCAGTTTCATTTATCACTTCATTTTCATCTAATTTATGTGTTATGTATACCCGATATAAGAAAATCTGTTCTCTTTAATTTGTCCTCACAGCTGTTCTCAATGTGTTCCAAGCTTTGTAAACTTTTAATTAATATTTTTCAACTAAGCTAGTAAACAAGGAAGACAATTTAAGGTCCTCTTTCCTTTTAACGTAATGTTATTTCGAACTTTTGCTTGATGCAATTACAGCAATATTATTCAGGAAAAAAAATCAGGTATCCTAAGCATTGATCAGCTACTATATTAGTTACTGAGTTAGAGTGAACAAAAAAAAATCCAAATTAATGTGTTAGTGCTTCAGTTTCATAAGCGATAACCTTAACCGATGCATATTAACTAGGAGAATATTTCAAGCGGCTAATTAGTAAAGAAAATAGACTTTCCGTAACCGAAGACCATATGTAAAATACCAACGGCAGCAAAATTCAACAACACTTCTAATATTTACTATTTGTCCTTAAACTATGCCGGTTCGAGGGTTCCAGTTTGAATATAAAAGCTACGCTTGAAAGCGTAAGTATGTCAATTTATACGAAATTTAACCAATTTTTCTGGTATTAAGACCCCGAAATTTTACCGATAAAACAACAACAACGACAACACTATTCTCTTCAATTCGCAATCCCCTAACACAACAGGAACTACCCTTAAATTCTAGTATAAAGTATCTGAGAAATCTTGACAACAACGAAAACGCTTTCAGCAAAACACAAAAGCCAACAAAACAAAAGAGCTGCTTTTTAACCTCAGATGAAGCTAAACTATACAACAATAATAAATTTGCTCCACACTTTCTATTTTCTAGCTATTCTCACAATTACCTGGATGCCATAGAATGTGGCAAAGTAGCGGTGGCTGCAGCGATCTATTTGTTTTGCATCAATGTCGTGCCAAAGCATCGCGTCGACACAATGAGCAACTACTTTTGTGCAACTAACTGCCTTCACACCAACAAGTATAAAGAGCCACATTGTGCTCGTAGACATTGCAAATAGTGAATTTTAAATTCAAATAACAGAGTGAAGAGAAAACGTCATATACTAGCTTTCGTATGGAAGCATACATGCATGTAAAGGGTGATACATTTTGAGATTTCCTATCTTTTTAAAGAAAAAAAAAAACGAAACTTAAAATTTAAGGGGGAATGTTGTTATCATTCGAAAGAACACTCCTTGGCATTTATTTTATTTTACAAGAGTTTCAGATGGTTCGTCCGTTGAGTTCAATTTTGGATGACGTGTTCGAGCATTTCGACTGGTACTCGTGATGTTTTGCTCCAAGGTCTGAATTGAAGTGGAATTGTTCGCACAGACTTTAAACTTTACATATCCCTACAGGGAAAAGTCTAACGACGTGTTATCATATGACCTTGGTGGCCAAGCTACCGCCTCTCAATAAATCCATTGATTGGTATCTTGTTGAAAGCAAATGTTGCCGAGATCCCGAGCTTCAATTTCAGCAATCAAATAGTCGGTTTTCATGACGTGATAACGGTCGCCATTGACGGTTGCGTTTTCACCTTTTTTTGATGAAATGTCTAACAATACTGAACAAAAATAGCATCATAGCTTGACACGAATGGTCTGTCAAACCATGACAAAAAAGTACATCAATACAATTGGATCACCCGTTAAATTTAAACGTCATACTGGGACCGTAATCTACATAAACTTGTATGTGATGGCTTGTGTGTAGGTGAATTTAATATAATTAAAAGATTTAATCCAATTAGCTAAAGAGTTGCTAGCAGTTAAAGCAATGGTTGGAATTGTGTATTACCACTCAGTAGGGCAAATACGAGTATGTTCATCACATTTCGGCAAGTATCGTGCTTTTAGTAGTATTGGTTTTCATATATGTAGGTTTCCTTTTTTATTTTGGGATTTGGTAAACCTATAGTTGCAATTTGGCAACACACAACTTAATCGCAAATTTTTGTAGTTTAAAATATTCGTCTCAGCCAGAAAAAGAAATTAAATCGCGAATATTTTAGTGTGTTAACTCAACAACAGTGTCGATCAGTCGACATTCGTGTCGATCAGTCGAGAGAAATGTTAAAAAATACGATAGTGGCGTGCCGCGACACATCTATGCACCATAAGAGTCGATGAATCGTATACTTACGCATACGTATGAGCCCGAATGTAAACAGTAGTCGAACATATAAGTGTCCCAGATGGCTTCAATTATAATTATTGGTGTTTCCAGATGAGCCGAATTCAATAAAACAGTTCGCGCACGATAGTCTTCCAAGCATATGGTTGTCTGTTTTTTGGAAAACTAGACATGTCGTAGTCATACCCCTAGAAAAACGAAGAAAAGTAAATTATGTGTGGTACGCAACTAGTTAATTGCCAGTCTTCCAAGAAATCACGAAAGTCTACCACCGCAGATGGATCACTCTTCACCACTTCAATGTAAGCTCTCACACATCGACTGAAACAATTGCACTTTTGAGCACTCAAAACATTGATTTGATGAACTATCCACAGTGCACTTCCGATGGTTGATGTGTTAAGAACGTTTGTTTTGGAGTTAGATCAATCAGTTCGATATCAGCTACCAACAAAGCACATTGAACCTATCCCAAATATACTTAGATGCTTAAGTGAAACACTCAATGAGGAAGTGTTGAGGTAATTCTTTCTCATCTTCTTCCAAGCAGCTGATGCAACTGTCATCCCGTAAAATATTCAATCTTACCGCATGTATCCCGATCGAACAGTTTGGCTGGCCCGAATCCTAATGCTCGTAACTAACTCTCACTGCTTTTCTTGACTCAAATTTATATCACCATGATCAATCGGTTATCAGTAATATGTTCTCTATTTACGTAAGATATTCACTGTGGCACTGTGGTGACTGTCAATGTGTTCTTAAAAACAAGATCAAACGTTAACTTCAATCGCACGAAAACTATAATACCCTTCACAAATAAAAAAAAATCCACACAAGAGCTTGATTTCGATTGTTCAATTTGTATATGCTATACCTATCCTATCGGAACGATTTCCTCGAAGATTGTATTATTATTTTAGGCTATGACCTTTGCGAAATTTCGTGAATGTATCCCAACAACTGAGAGAGCTTTCCTTGCAAGCACTTAATTCCGATCATTCAATTTGTATGACAGCTATATTCTGTAGTGGTCCGATATCGTTTGTTCTTAGAATTAACAGCTTCGTATAGATAAAAGAATGTGTGCAATAGGGTGATTCAAAAATTTTTTTTTTTCGTTTGGTACTCGGAAATATAGGTTCCTAGACAACTCTAAGAAAGCGTCTCCAAACATGAGTTCTTCATTGTAACGGGAACGTCCTCCTACAAACAGTTTTCTATTTTTTCTTATTATCAGATAGAAAAATTTATATCTTACTTCCAACTACTTGAAAAAATATCTTGTTCCTTAGGTTTTGTAGAAAATTGAATGCTCTACAGAAAAGGTCTCCACGATTTTTTCGTAAACCCAACCGTTTGAAAGATATTAACGGTTGAAGCTTGATCATTTTTAGGAAAATTTTTTATCTCTTATGAATTTTATAACTCAATGAAAAAAATCATTATGAATGATGAAGCTCATATGTTTTTAGAGAGGCTTTCTTAGAAGTGTCTAGGAACCTATTTTTCAGAGTACCAAACGAAAAAAATTTTTTTTTTTTTATCCACCGTAATATGCATTGATGTTTGACGATGAATATGTCGTAAACGCTTAACTTAATCGAAAAATCATATGAGACCATTTTTATAGAGCAGTAAATTTCCTACAAAACTATGAGTTTCATCATTCATAATAATTTTTTCATTGAGTTATAAAATTCATAAGAAATAAAAAATTTGCACAAAAATAATCAAACTTTAACTGTTAATATCTTTTAAACGGTTCGGTTTACTAAAAATCATGGGAGACCTGTTTTGTAGAGCATTCAATTTTCTACAAAATCTAAGGAACAAGATATTTTTTCAAGTAGTTGGAAGTGAGATATAAATTTTTCTATCTGATAATAAGAAAAAATAGAAAACTTTATGTAGGAGGACCTCCCGATACAATTAAGAACTCATGCTTGGAGAGGCTTTCTTAGAGGTGTCTAGGAACCTATTTTTCCGAGTATCAAACGAAAAAAAAAAATTTTTTTTTTTGAATCACCCTAGTGTGCAAAATATCAGACCGATATTTTAAAAAGTAGAAGGACTAGTTCGCGTATATATAGACAGGCGGACAGAAAACCAGATTGACATGTCTAAATCGACTAGTTATATATTTTATAGGGTCTCTGATGTTGCCTTCTGGGTGTTAAACACTTCGTGGAAAACATAATAACCCGGTCCATGTATAATAAATAACCGTGACATAAACATTATTCTAAAGCTCTTACGACTTCACCATCCGAGACTTGGTCTACTACACCACAAACACTTGCTCAACCAATACAATATTTATGGGAAATCAGTAGCAGGAACTTAACACTTAGCATTTTATTGAGCCTGCCACCGGCAAACTACAAATATTTGCACACTTAATACAATATTATTTAATAATGAATGCTTTCAACACTCAAGTTGCATGCACACTTGCAACGAATTCAATTTCTCAACTGCCATCAACAACCTGCCACTGCATCAACTGATTTACGATTCTACATTATCATTGCAAGTGTCAACACAGCTGCCTACCACTTCTGCGGCCATATATCCTTGTGCTTTGAGAGCACTGCAAAATGATACTTGAAAATTCGCTGGAAAGTCGAGGGTATATTAAAAATTTATTGTGTTCATACAAAAACACACATACGTACAGATGGTACGTATACAAAATCGTCAAATAAGGCATTAGAGCTCCTTAAGGTAGTGAATTTTCACTATTATTTTAAAGGGGCTTAAACTCTTAAATGCCTTTGTCAGACATATTTTACAAACTCCCTTGCGACACTTTGCTCGGGGACTTATATAAATTGAATTCGATTAAATCGCGGATGGAGTTGTAAGCTTCAGGTCTTCCGAACGATTTACACGCACATTTACAGTAAATAAAATTATATTTCAGCTCTTTATCGAAGAGTTTACAGCACAACCCCTCATTCTGTGACCTTCACATTTTGGGTTTGCTTTGACTTACGCTGCTGCTGATAATTTGTAGAAATTTGTATAAACCATAATGGCATGGTTTTGCCCGACAAGTTTTTTGCCACTCAATTTTCAGAAATGTACTATTTTGTGAAGCTGTTGACATTGGTTGTGACAAAGCTCAAAAAGTTTTCTAAGCTTCCACAGGTTTTCCACCCTTTTTAAAATGGGAATATGAGGCCAGTTTGCACGGTTATTTCAATAAGTGAGTTCATATCTAAGTGATGTGTTTCTTGTGCACCAGCAAGAGAAACCTCCTGCTAAACTTGCATGCTGGAAACTTATTGACGCTTTGCGATTCAACACTAGATAACGTAGATTTTTGTCAGCACTTTTAATTTTCCCATACTATTCTCGCGTGGGAAGGGTAGTCCATAAAGTTTGAAAGAATTTAGGTCAGAAAGCACGAAACGGAATAAGTTATTCTATGCTGACAAATCAAAATTTTATTGAAGCTGAAGGTAAAGACTATAGCTTTACAGCATTAATATAATAATTTAACAAAAAAATCTGGGTGCGTTAATTTTAAATTTTTACAAGAAATTTACAATTTGCAACTCCCACTAAAGGCTTGTGATAAGTGACCATTGATATTATATCGGGCGTTTTTATAACGTGGCTGAAGTTTTAGTCTTGTGATAAGAGTAATGCAAAACCCTTTTCTATTCCTATTAGCAATTTACTGATGGTTATAAATTTTGTACACATAAAAAAATTTAATCGCTAAACAAGAACTTATGTTCGAAATATAGGTACCCTGGCAATTTGTGGTATGAAATATTCCAGATATGAAGCAAATTTAATGCCCGGAAACTGCTGAATATACCAGACGAGTCAACATAGAACAATATTTGGCACAATGTTATAAGTATACACACTACTACATATACAAGGTGCGTTCCAAAGTAAACAGAACTTAAAAAAAAAAACAAAACAAATGGTTTTTTCGGCAAATTAATTTATTTTATTCATAATAGTCCCCTTCTGCTTCAATACAGCTTTTTGCACGGTCCAAATGTAAAGCAGTATTTTAGCTCGTTGGCCGGTATGGCCGCTAGTATGCCGGTGCAAGACTTTTGAATGGCCTCTACGTCTGCCTAACGCTTTCTTTTCATGGGCAAAATGCACTTTTCCCAAAAAGAAGAAGTCGCACGGTGCCATATCAGGTGAATACGAGGAGTGGTTAAAAGTGAAAGAATCGAATGGAATTTGAATTTGGCTATATGGGAAGTAAGTGTGATTGTACTTCAATTTTCCCCATTATCTCACTACAGAATTATAACGTTAGAGGAATGATATGCACCAAATTGTGTTAAAAGCAGTAGGTCGAATCTCGTGATATGTGATTTCACCAAAGAGTGGGCGACGCCCTCATCCGATTTTTACATGACAAAGCTTTTTCATATCATCTCGGATGTTAATTTTAACGTCTCTGACATATTATTTTATTATTTATCGGGCGTTTAGTAGTTTTCAAACGTACCGTTATTTGGGGAGTGAGCGGTGTTATCATCCGGGCAACGCCTCCTTTTTGAAAAATGTTTGTCCACAGATTCACCTTGCTGTTACGAACACCTGATCGAAATTACAGTTTTATATATTAACTTAGTGCTTATTTATGACACTTTATAGGATTTCGGATTTCGGGCAGACAAACAGTCACCTGGATTTCAACTTTTCTCGTCATCCAATTGATCTGTTATGTAGAATGAAGCTTTTGAAATGTTCTCGTTTTATTAATCCTTCTGAATTCGCTTCCTTTCTCTATCATTCTTACACATGTCTTGTCCTTCCTCAGAACCTGAACTTTTCTTGCTTGTCTAATCTATTTTAAATAGATGAAATCGGATCAGTTTTACACATCATTCTTGTTCAAATACATCTTTTACAATTTCACATACTATAATGAATTATTCTCAAGTATATACTTAGTATAACCGAGTGTAAAGTTAAGTTAGGTTACTTTGGTAACCGCGTGCGTCACGCTTAGATTTTGGTCCTTATCGATGCCAAATGGTGTGCCGTTACGAAATTCATGAGAAATAGGCACCCGCAAGAATGCGCCTAATCCGAATTCCAATAAGTTCTGCGATCTCACTATCAATAACTACCTCTTCCAGTGCATCATATCGTGAAGCAAACTCAAACGACCGATTCGGGAAAACCGTTTTGAATCAATTGAAGACACTCTACGCGCTTTTGAGGCTTGAGGGTTTGATTGGAAAAAACGTTGACGAAAATTGACACAAATGTATTTGGGCCAAGGGGATTACTTCGAATTTTAAAATTATGAACAAAGTCTTACCATTTTCCGCTCATAGTAGTATAATCGTTAACATTTTTTTCAAGTCAGTATTGAAGTAAAAACTTGACAAATATTTTCGAACTTAAAGTCATTTGTAGTCATCCAAACACAGAAAGTTGATGCAGAACACTTTTAAAATTTTTAAAATGACGCTCACCCTTTGATAAACGAGTGTGTATGTATATACAAGAAGTTTCCTAGCATGGTGCGGCCGAGTCGTATGTAATTAAAAACTCATTAGTATTTAAAGCTATCACTTTGCAGTATGTTTAATGACCTTTGAGCATTTAACAAAAGTGTCAACGCCGAACAATAGCGGTCAGCAGATAAACAGAAAGAATCTATTTAGTGGACAAATTTAACAATCCGATTCAGTTTTGGAGATATCTTCAACAAATTTGACATTTTTGTTAAAGGCAAGAGAAGAAATTGTTCATAGCTGTCATAAAAACTGAAAAAATTAACTTCTTGTAATAAATCATTTGTATTTGTGTAGTCTATTAAAGCTTGGAGCTTTACTCAGAGAGAAATATTTTTGCCATAAGAAATTTTAGTTTTTGTCTTAAAAAATTATCCGACGTAATAAAAAAGGCTTATACTGTTAAAAATTTAGCTAGCTACAAAGGGTTAACTATTTATTCAAAAACATCATAGAAGGTAATCTGATTTCTTATTTGATTGAAAATTTATTCAACGTTCGGAAAATCAGCAATCGTCCATAAACATGGCATTTTTTTAATACTACCTTAAGATGTGTTTTCTAAAAGCCATAAGTCAGCAACGCAATTCGTATTACTAGATTAGTTCTTATAGGCCTTTAACTGCATAATAAAGATTATTTCACTATTTTATAGCTAATTATATAATGTTTACTAATTATTATTACAAACTGATTTCAGACCACTGCTTGAATTAGTAGACATTCTTTGAAAGTGGTTAACACTTTTCTAATAAATTATTCATAGGTAAGGACTCTCACTAAAAAGCATTTAACTTCTAGTATTTGTTTTACATATGCAAAAATTGTTTTTTGTGTATATGCCATATATGCAATCCATTAGTCTATATGAAATTTTGCTAACTGCACCAGAGGCAATTGAGAATTCGTAATAAATAAAGTAAACATATTAAAATTACAAACATTCACAGAATTTCCGAATTTGAATAAATAACAAGTGCTTTGTTGAACATAAATTTACAATACCTAGAGACTTGTAATATATCTATGATGATTTACATGCGTTAAAAATTTGTAATATCAATTTTTTTAGTAGTATGTATTTATTATTCTCACATCTCTAGAGAGCTGTCAAAATTGTTTACTAATACAATTTATAGATTATTCAAAAAGCATATTCCGGATCAAAAATAATAAACCCAAATCCTTTATCCTTGTATTGTATATTCAGGAAATATTAAATTTGAATTGAAGTGCAAGTTGACGAATACAAATGGTATATTTTTTTGTTGTGTTAATCTCTTAAGTTCGATGATATGCGTTTTGTGGAACGTCTAATTATTAAAATCTGTGTCAATCTTCCAATGTAACAGAGTTTAATCGACAATTATCGAGCTTTTTAAGGTTAACGAAAACGAAATAAAGTCGTTAGGTAGGTAGGAGAGCCGCCACCAGGGGCTCAATTAGCGTTGGTCCGCCATTTTAATGCACTGTCGTAGGCACTATAGCCTTGTTATTCCGTTTCATTGTTGTGCTCGAACCATTTGATGCTCTCAATGAAGCTACTTATGTATATCAGTTAATCTTTTTGTGGACAAACGTTCAAGATTTGGTCCCTAATTGGTTCCAAGAATTGTGTGGTGGGTTTGTGATAAAACTGGGTATTCGCATTGAAAGTGGAAAACTATTTCCTTATTATCTTTTTGCTTGCAACTGCGGCAACTACTGTTATAAGGCAAGCACATTTTTAGCGCAAGCTGTCCAAAAAGGCTAGTGCCTCGTGATTGTAGCTGTAAGTTTGTATATGCTATTTCTGGGCCTAGATGGCAGATCTTTTTAAAAAGGCTTATAAAGCTCTTTTTGACCGTTCCCTAGAAATAAAGTATTTCGAAAAAGGGGGAAAGGGATTACTGTGTTACAAGCTTTATTTGATTAAGCATGCACAAAGAATGTGTTTTTTAGACATGTGGTTTTCAAGAACAAATATAACGGCATTTATTTCAATGTTATGATCAAGAATTCAGCTTTATTATAAAGACAAGGGCTTGTCATTATTTCGGGTAAGTGATTGCGGTTGGCTCCAATAAATTCCAGCTTAGATACCAAATTTTGATTTTTTCACTAATGGGGGCATATGTCAGCAATAACGCCCCAAATATTCTCTTCGAAGGCGTTCATCGGCTTGGGTGTATCTGTGTAAAGAAGCAACTTTACATGACCCCACAATAAATAGTCCAACGGTCTAAAGTCCCATGATCTTGGACCCACTGCTCACGACCCGAGTTAAACCGCTCACCAGCCATGCGGCTTTAAGCCGAATCAACGAACCTGCGATGTGTTTGAAGGTTGCTGAGAATCAACTTATGCACTTGTTGAATTTTTAAGCCCTCTTACCAAGATCATTCCTCCAAAATCCTCCATAAAGTAAATGGGCGGAGCTCCAATTGTTAGCGCAAAAGCGGATGGACTCATTCGGGTCTTACTATTCTCAACAGCAATAGCATCTTTGGTGCTCACTGCAAGACGTCTCTAAGAATGCACATTACGTATATTCTTCAGCAAAAGCGCGGTGCGCAACCGATTCACGGTTGCTCGAACTACCAACTCTGCTGGGCGATTGTGGCGACGGCGATTTGCAGCGTTATTTCGATGTGATTCTATTAAATGTGAAACGGCAAATCAAACGAAATACAAACAGGCAACAGTTGTCAAAGAACCAACTCCTATAAAATTATTGCCTGCATTATATTTATTATCTTATTCATTTATATTATAGTTTTCATCTTAGTTTCGTTTCGACATTTTATTTCATGTTCAATAAATTATGGTAACATAATCGGCCTACTAAGTGTGCTCATGATCACACATCTTGAGACACAACATACATTATAGAACCTATTCGGCGCCCTTCGCAGCAACTCGGATTGACGTATGGAATGACTTGTCGCATTTTACGTCGAGATTTTAAATAGAAAGCGTACAAAATAGACTTGGGCAAGAAGTGTAGCCGCTCGATCTTCCCAAGCGAAATCGCTAGTTTCAAGCTCGAACGAGTCATCAAAAATTGGACTCAACAGATGACCCATCTGTGACGTAGCCGCGGTCAGCATTAGAAAAAAAATTCTTTAAAACATAAATGACAAGAAATGTTCTTTTGAATGATTGTTAGCATTTCTCATAAAATTTGAAGTTTCTGTGTTTTTTCTTGAAAAAATTATGAAACCTTGAAATAACTCGCCCTATATATAGATGTGTTATAAGTAAACTCAACGCAAGAGGGCTAAATGTATTAATATGTTGGTCAGAAAAAAAGAACTAGAGAAACCGAATTGATATTAAAGATATGATTTCACACATTTTAGGCAATAAACTGTATTTTATGCAATGTCATATATTTGCTTGATTTTGCTATGATTTCTCATATCATCCTTTCAACCACCACATGGCTATTCGGAATTCAGTTACTCTTCTCATCATCCTGATCATATTATTTACCATACTTGTATATAAGTTTTATGTGCTACAAACAACCATTTTACGCACAAATTTATTATACTCTATTGCAACATGTGGCGATAGTACACAAATATGCTGTTGTTTCATTCTGATTGATAAAAACATTAAATGCGAAAGGAGTTACTGTGATACAATCGTACACTCGTACAGCGCAACACTTGTTTTTGCTGCGCTTCTAACTAAAATTGTGAGTCTTACACAGTGTGCGACAACAAATGGCGAGTATTCTCATGTGTAGCCAAATATTGTGTGGACAGCAAATATTGTTTTTAGTTGCACAGCTTAAGTCGTCTTCGCTGATTTAAGCTCGCATTTTCTAGCATTTTCACAAGCTTTGTTTTGTTGCTTCGGCAACAGCATGTGCCAAAACCGGGGCCATTTTATTGCTGTTTCTTTGCCTTCCTATTGCATGCATTTTCTTCATTCTTAACAATTGCTGTTTTAAAGTTAAGCAGTGTAGTAGCAGATATAACGGGGTATATGCCTAAATTTGCCGATTTATATATAAGTAAGTCATTTATTTGAATTTTCATTAAATGTGTACAGTATTAGCTTTAATGCTCAACTAAGATTTTTCAAAATATAACGAAGAAACTTTTACAAGCCCTAAAAGATAAACTGCGTCTTAAGAATATACTATATAAGATATAAATTCATCTCAGCTTTTTTTAGAGACAAAAGAAAATCAAGTACCTAAATAATCGGTTGTAAGGGGGATATGTAATATAGTTGTACAATCTGACTGACTCTGACAAATGATTAATAGAATATCGAAATGCATTTATATAACAATTTCATTCAATCTGTACAATCTCTTAAAGATAAACTTTGCCTTAAAAATCTTTGACTCGAGACCGGCAAAGTTCTCAGAATTATCCTTAAAATAGTTTCCTCATGTGTGATTTTTTGTGTTGTTCTTTTGAGTCCCTGTAACTCACCCGCTCTAATTCACATGCGTATGTATGTTTGCATATTCATAAGTGATTTTAAATATGCATGTATGGAATATATAGTATATAAATGCTCTCCTTCAGAACACTGCCAATACAACTTTTACGCCTGAAAATTTTCCTAACCTCTTCTTCTGATTTTTCCCCAAGACTTTTCTGGCTGCAAAATGCAACATAAACGATGAAAAACTTTTACTAGCTTTTAAAAAGTATATAATATTCAAATATATGTATAAGTAGATGTGTGTAGTTGCACGTATATATGGTAATTCTCTTTACTATAATATCTGAAGCAGAAATCCTTTCTTGTGCTTCTCCCTCATTTTCACAGCTGATTTGTGTCAGCATACAGCTATTGGTTGTTGGGTAATGCGGTGTTCATAAGTTTCTCTTTGCAAAACTGCAAAAACTCTTCGATAACATGGCCAGGATTTACATTTTTTGCTATGGTATATAGAAGAAAGTGTTGACAACTACATATACTACATATATGACCACTTTCATATAAATAGTGTTTGTACTTTTTCTATTCACCTGCTGTTCTGCTGGGAAAGAAGCACTCAAGGAGCTGCTATTGCAGCTTTCACTGGTGACAATGATTTTAATATGCACCAACTCGCTGTCTGTGCAAGTTCTGCATCTTTTTACCTGCTGCCGGAAACAATCTTCTTACTTTTTGCACTGGTTAATATCGATCGTCTTAATAGGAAAGTCATTGTGATGTAAAAGCACTCAAAGCAAACGTAGCTGTACTATGACTGATTGAGATGCTATAAAATGTTCTGCTTGTACTTATAAATGCAATCTTTTGTTGTAAAACAGGCCTGTTATTGAAAATAATATAAAATATTTTAATAAGAATACACGCAATTGATTCATAACTTCTGCAGTTCCCATATTTCCAATAAATTTAGTTGTGCGCTTATGGTAAACTTTATCTTAGATAAGTTGGTTGTTTAATAACAAATATTTACTGATAGCACAAGCCTATCTACAATTCAAAATTAGTTAAAGCAGTTTGAATCGTTTTCACTTTACTTGAAGACGGAGATTCTTATTGGATGTAATCCATTTTCAAACCAGAGCAAATGCTCCTACCATATGGTGAAAATAGTTCGCGAGATATACACATCAAACTAACTTAGGTGCGGTACGCATGCCTCTTGTTTTTAGGGTTTTATGCTATTTCCTTTCTTACAGTGAGCTTCGAATTTTAAATTGTGTGTTTCAGCTTAGATTAAGGCTTATTTATAGAACTTTATAGTATCTCAATTTAAGACTTTTTGTAGTTGTGGCCATGATATGATTTCCTGGTCTCATCTACAATACAAACCTTCGCGGAATACTGTGAGGAACTACAAGTGTCTTACCAAGTTCGATAAAAATGTCTAAATTTTTACTGAAGTCACCGAACACCTCTCTGCAATAGTTTTAGGTGTTACCAACAACCGTTAGGTATACAAAATTACTACAGTCTAAGCAAAATATTGCGTAAATATTGTAAAGGCTGCCGCAGTAATAATACATTACCAAAATTAGAGAGCAGGTGAACGAGCACGTTATGCAAAAGGTCTGAAATACCTATAGAAATGTTTTTTTGTGACGAGTGACATCTGTATATACTATACATACATATATAAAATTGATCAGGATCACGTTTCGATTGAATGACTGCCTGTCCCTCCGTCTGCGCGTCTGTCCGTACAAAGGCACGCACTAAATTGTTCCTTATTTTCATACAAACGCCAAAATATTTATTAAATCATCAGTTCAGTACTGAAAATTATGTAGATTTTTATTTCCATATTTGTTTACTGGCTGCCAAAAAGCGTTAGCATTCAAGGGCATATGTGTCACTAATAATTTACTGTGTTTTTTCAATAGTTTATTTTTGTTGTTTTACTTTTTTCGGTACTTTTCCATCATTCACGTTCTCCAAATTTCCATTAATCAAACCCGAAAATTTAATTTTTTAGACTTTTTGTCATTTCTCCGACAATACATCTGTGAACATGCCAGGTAAAATTACAAAACTGTCAGTCAACTCCGTTGTAATAGCGCAACATGGCGTATGAGTAATCTGTGTTGTGAGCAAATACCGAGTGTTGCAAATTTTTGTACGTAAAGTATGGGAAAAAAAACTGAAAGAAAGAAAACTAATGTCTGTGATGCATTATTCCTCTCTCGGGAGACTTCATACAGGGGCTTTACACCATCTTATAGCATACCGCTACTTCTTACTTGCCGACTACTTCACCACGATACCGCAGTAACGCACAATCGGTGAATTCGAGAGTTTTCTTTTGCCATATTCGGCACTTATAAATCATTTTTCACTCCTCATCATGTTGCGTTTTTTTCATATTTGATTGTGCAACACTGGTTGATATTTACCGATGCACGCTTCGCTGTGGGAACTCCACTTGATTTGAATTTGAACTACTTCTTTTAATTCTCTTTTTCTCTCAACTTCGCTACTAACTAATAATTTCATTCCTTTTCATTTTTTCATGATTTACCGTTGCTATTCGTTATCGCTTATTTGTCGATTTCCCTAGTTTCTATCCCTATTTACATGCATATACTCGTATTATATGTAGTTTGAGAATGTTGTACACGCTGCATTGTTTGCTTCGCTTTGTTGGAAATGCAAACGAGTTTCCAATAAAGATTTATTGTGCATCATAGATGTGCTCATAAAAATGTATTTTTACTGTTTTCTTTCCGGATAGCTGTTATTGACTAACTTTCATGCAAATTGTAAACGGACTGCCAAAAATGTAGCAGTCATCGTTTCGACCAGATGCAGCCATATTTATATTAGGGTGGTGCTTATTTTTTTTAAATTATTTTTACAAATTTATTACTTTTTGCAATAGGCCTCAAAATGTCAGTTTTTCCCAAAACCAAGGAACCTTAGTAAACAAGCTCTTTATTTTCGATTTAAACTGTGCCTAAGTTACTTTTCTCTTGGCATATATTCTATATGGGATTTTTTACTTTTGCAATGAATTTGTTATTTTAACAAAAAATAAACCCACAATATTCTAATCAAAAAGATTCCGGTAAATAAAGAGAATAAAATAATTATTTAAAAGGCACAAATAGTTAAAAGTAGGCATCATATATATACATACATACAAGTATGTATACTAAAATATTACAATATTACACCATGTCGTATGAGTAACATTGAATTTATAAATCATTTATGGGGATATTCTGCGGTCTAGAAGCATGAATTTCAGGTAATTTTTAAAGTGTCGTAAAAAAGGCAATTAATATTTTTACTATCCATTTTTTATTAGTTATATGTTCATTTTAGAAAAGTACAGAAAAAAATTAATAACTAAAAAAAGTAAAAAGTTTCAAAAATTATGAGCTGACGAAGTGGGGGGTCTCTAAAAATTTCCACGTGACCATACCCATGATTTTAACTCTCCTAGTTATCTGAAACCAAAGAAAAAAAGGTTATTAATCTAGAATAATGTCGCAATGGCCGGAACTACGGAAAAGTGGGAGAAAATTTTTTTCACAAAATGGCGACTGCCTGAAAAAAAAATTTTTTTTGGATCAGTTTTCCTAACTATTTCGAATTTTTTAAAAATAATGAAAATAAAAATTTGAGGAGGGAACCAGTTCGAACCATAGACAAGCCTATAAAGAAGACTCTATAAAAATTTTAAGTAAATCGGTCCAGTAGAACCTGAGAAATCGTGAGTATCGTTCCGAAAAACTCAGTTTTGAGAAAAACGCGTTTAAAGTTTCGCGTAATGTCTTTTGTTCGATTAGTTCCGGTGGAACCAGTTTGGATGCCGTGTCAGAAAAATGGCTATATCTCCGAAAATAATTTGAATTTTGAAAAATCCTATTGTACACATATTCTTGAATAGTAAAGCTTTGAAAATATATAAAAAAAAATTCGATTTTTTTAAATTTCTAGACCAGAATACCCCCTTATATCAAATACCTGCGAGTATGATGTGTAATTTTAGCTGCGAATATATTTTAAAAGTAATGAAAATAAAAAGCTTGTTTACGATGGATCTTTGTTTTTAGTACAAAAACTAAACTCATGCACACCCTAATATACCTTTATATCCACCATATATGTATTTACGAAAAACGTGATTACCTACTATGTGATTATTTCAAACTCATAAAATTTGCTCACTTGCAAACATTTTATTTATATTTTAGCTTATTTACGTGTTAGTTTCATAAGACTACTTTGAGTATAAAGAGTTACTAATTCGGCATTTTGTGTCAGTGTAATCGATTCATAGTTACAATTGATTGTAAAGGAAGATTATAAGACAGCCATGTGTTATAGTGATCTGATCAGAACAATTTCTTTGGAGATCGCACCATTACATTTGTCATTAAACCCAAACTTCGTGGATATATTTCGTCAAATACAAAAGTTTTTGAAACAATAACTTTACTTTGCTCAAACAATATGTATGACAGCTATATGAGATAGTGGTCGTTCGTGAACACATCTTGTTAAATGAAAATATGTTCCTCATAATCATCACTCGAACGATTTCAGTTTAAGTTCCGTTCAGATATATCTTATGGTGATCACATATCGGTATTTCCGACAAAAAGAGGAAGAGGAATAGTGAGCGTTTGTACAGACAGTCGGGCCGACAGAAGGGCATAGCCAAATCAACTCAGCTCATCATGCTTCGAATTCATTATATCGCATAATACATTAAAAACACTTTTATTAGTTTTTTCTGGAAAAAAGTTAAAAGCCCTTTTATTAAGTCCAATAAATACGTTTCTCTTTATTTACTGAGCTTATAACAAAAACACATATATATGCATATATTTACATTGCAATGGGCATTAAAAAACAGTCGGTGTATTGAACTAATAATAGATATTTCGAAATTTTGAATCTTCATAGCTTTGCGGCATCACAAATGCTGCAAAGACAAATCTCTGCGTAATTTCACTCATGGAACATCTACCGCGGAATGAGTAGCAGTATCGACAGAAGCTTCTCGACAGCGAACCGGTAGCGTTTCATTTAGGTACGTCTCATACAATCACCAATCATATGGAGCAAAGTCAGCCGTATATTCGAAAATCCAGTAATACATAGTTATGTGGAGGCCAGGTCAAGTTTTAGCCAAATTGTATCTATTTTAGGCACAAAGATACACTGTTATGAGTAAACATGTTCTACAATTTTCATTGAGGTTATTCAAATATTGGCCGCTATATCCAGTACAAAGTTCGAAAATATTTGTATTAGGTATATGGGGCTCAAGAGAGTATTGACCCGATTCAACCCAGGATTGTCAGGAAAGCATTCTATCCAAATTTCAATTTCATATCTTACACATTGGCTGATATTTTCGGTCAAGAGTCAAATATAGATACTGGGGTCCATATATTCGGTACCTAGGGGCTTGAACAGTTTTAGTTGGAATACAAAATGTGGATCGAAAACATCAAGTATTTTTTTCAAGAGCCCATAGAGCGAAGCGATGCCGCTTGTGAAGGTCGAGCGGCTTCAGTTTTTGCACAAACTGTATTTTGTACGCTTTTAATTTAAGATCTCGATATAATATGCCCCAAGTCGTTCCATACGTCAGTTCGAGTTGCTGACAATGGCGCCGAATCATGTCTGCACAGTCTTCGTGGACACTCTCAATTAAGGTTGATATAGATATTCTTCACTGCATGTTGGTCGTGCTGTATTCGGTCGAAAATTATCGAATAATATTGGGTCTCAAGATGGGTGATGATATAGAAAATAGTACGCTCAGTAGGCCAATTACGTTGACCATAAATTTAGTGAAGCACGCGCAACACATTCTTTACACATGGACTTTCAAAACAAAAGTTGAACGTTTTGTAAGCGCTATTTAGGCGTAAGTTTTTTCATGATAAAATGCCAAGAATACTGGAAAATTACATCTGCTTGGATCACCCGTAGTTAGATATTCTGGTGCACCACATCTTATGTTAAATATTATTTTTATGATGCGATAACATATATATATGTTTGCGTTACACATTTTCGTTACTATTTTCTACCAAATGTACAGAGTTCCGGTTAGCTTTCATTAATGATATGTGTGTACTTGTATGGTACATTTTACGTAAAACTTCCTTAACGGTAATCCCGATGAAATTATTGTCTATTTTATGATAGCCTGATAATGGGTGAGTTCTGAACATTGTAAATATTCACAACGCTCTTTGACTATTTAACAAAGTTTATAACAGTACCTTCGCACACATACTTTTTGTTTACCTTTACAACGTACATACATTCCATTTGTTCACCACTAAAACTTTTTCTGCTAGTTGGTCTTCTTTGTTAAAAGCATCCAACGACATAATCTCAATGTCCGTTAAATTAACTACGTAAATTTCAATTTGTTTTTACCGAACTGTGGCAAGCAATTTTCCAACAATTTTTTCGTTTTTTACTTTCACTTTTAGCTTTTCTCTACGATGATTTCCTTATGAACTTCTTTTCTGCATATTCGTATTTGAAAATATATATAAACCAGCTTGAATATGTGTGGTTAGTTTGATTTCTGTCGTATTTTATAAGCCAAATTATTATTTTTCCTTGAATCATTGTTTTAAAATCAGGTTCAACTTTTTACAGCGATTATTGCGAGCATAAAGTTGAGAGTGTGAAAACAAACTGTATTTAAAATATTTGTTCACAAAATCTTGAAAATATGAATATATCTGCTTTAAGTTTGGCAATTTGTAAGAATTTGGTTTATTTATTATTAGACTGCTGAAGTAGGTGACTATGCAGTGCTACCGGAAAAAGTGAAATGCTCCCACATCTTTAGAGTCTCCGACGTTTTCTTCTAATGCACATCGTAAAAGCTCTGAATTGAACATTAGTTATATAAGTAATTTCAAACAAATCAGTTCGACACTTTGACTATTATTCCTACGACAGTAGGTTCTATGTAACCGGAACTGACCCGGGTTTTCTGTCGCATCAACCTTTTTCAATAAGAAGGCTATTTTCAATAAGAAAGCTGCAAAAGTTTTTTTTAAATACAACAAAAACGGTTTGGGGTATCAATGAAGTTCTTTATATCTGTGAAAGTAAATAAATCAACCGATACTGCTGCAATTTCACATTCGATATTCTTACGAAGTTCATAGGTCACAGATTTGACGTAGCCCCGAGGCGGCCAATTAACTGGGCCATTTCGTGAGATAACACTTTCACCAAATTTGGTTTTCAATAAATCGATTCTGACATTTGCCGTGTGGCTTATGGTGCCGTCCTGTTGTAACCACATATTGTGCAAGACCATATCATCCACAAATATTCGGTTGTAATTGAGCGGTAGCGATTCCCATTCACAGTAACGTATCGGTCTTGATCATGACGGAAGATGTACCGCCCAATAGCGCCGCCTGCCCATAAACCGCATCAAACCGTAATTTTTTGGTATACAGTGGTGTACTCATGGGGTACGTACGAATATTTTTTCATAGGAAAAAAAAATTTCATTGATATCCCAAACCGCTTTTGTTTTATTAAAAAAAAATTTGTAGCGCTTTTATTGAAAACCCTGCTCTCAAAGTTGAGGCCATTGACTCCGAAGAATTATTTTTTAAAATTCAAGTCGTTGTTGGATCGTATATCTTTCTATGATGAAATGGCAAACCTTAGTGAGGAGAAATGTGAAAAAGCGAGAAAAAATATAGCATCGTTTGCCGTCCCTATCGGTCTACCTTTGTACCGTCCCTATTGAAACCCCGTTACAAGAACAATACTTTCACTAAATAGTCTGCACCAAGTATTAACTTTGAAGATCGTTAATGTAGGATGCTAATTTTTGATATGGTTAAGGAATTCATAACAAATGCCTTAAGTAAGCGTTATAAAATTGATTATATCCTTATTACTTAAAATAATTAATTTCATTAATTTTTAAACATTTGCACTTACGTTTTAGCATTTCTGTCATAACTGTTATTTAAAATAATTATTAATTGCGAAAAAACACAAAAGGTTAAGCAAACAAATGGTTTTGTGTACAAATTTATGGAAAGGAGTAAAGATGAGACGAGTGATTGCAATCGTTTTTAATTTGTTTGTATGCATCACACAATAATATAACAACGACTCAACCATCAGCGCCAATGCAATGCCAATTAAAAACTGCATATATGTTGATTGAGCGTAAAATGATAGCGGATTCTTATTATTTTCTATTGTTTTAATATTGATGCATGCTCAACATTGAAACGAAATTGCGTGCAATCATATATACAATAATGAATATATATGTATGTGTGTGCTAACACTACATTTTGAGAAATGGTGTTCAATGAACAATGAGAGTACTACAAACCATACATAAATTTATGCGGCTTTTGGTTATGATGATTTTACTCGAATATTGATTGTGTCAAATGCAGAATTGAAATAGCACTTTAGTTCTTTATGGACTATCTTTAAATTTTAAATAGCAGATTTTAACGCACCAGTCGACATATAGATGGCGCCACCAGATTCAAAATGTCCTGTTTACTTGGGAACTCAGCTTGTAAATAAAAAGGTTACTTTTTTGTGTGCACTTGACAAGTCTTTCAAATACTTTTGAAAACAGTTTATTGTATTGAGAGCTTTAAACAACAAAATAGACCATAAGCTTCATTGGGATTGGTTCTACATTGTGACATCGTCATCAAGGACATGCTTCATTTCCCCCATTGACAAACTGCGACAAAAGTGGCGGCAAAATGCAGACATCAGGTGTCCAATGAGTGTAAGAGTATAATCGCTTCGCCGCCTAAATGAAAGACAAAACGAAGACAAATTTAGTTAAGTGTTGAATTGAAGAAGCTGACACTACGTGGAGTGGCGCTGAATAACATTAAATGGGAGTGCCTGTGAAAGTTGAAGAATGGAGCGTCGTTATACCAAGGGTTAAGTGGCGAAGTGATAAAAAATAGTTCATCGCTTTAAAAATCATGTTGATTTTGCTGCTGGTAGTTACAGAAATTCCACTATATAGTATGTCAAGTTTGCTTGCGAGTTCGCTTGCTCAATAAAGCAGAACACAGCAGTAGCATAGCCTTGGCTGGAAACCATACCTACTTTTACTGAAGTTGGTTGCAACTGAAAAAATTACGAAAAAGAAGATAACATTTTTGCTGAGATTTTCTTAAAAATGCCTATTAATTCACATTCAACTTTCCTCGCTTTGCTTGACAATTCATGCAGTAACAGTAAATTGAAGTGAGAAAAGTGAATGTTGGCATTGCATGTTTCTGCTTGATAAAAACTTTTTTACAGAATAAACATACATATGTAGTTTAAGTCCACAATTGAGTGATTTAGAAATCGAGAGTGGTGTGTAATACAGAGGAGCAGAAGTCATCATATTCGATATAATTGTTTACAGATATTCAAGGCAAGAGACAGTAACGTTAAGTAATTTTCTGTTCGACTATTCTCTTATCTGAGCAACTCGTTTGACTCTGTGGTCATTATTATGCTATAACGTTATTGTTACTTTCACTTGATACTCTTTTGCGGCACGTAGTTCTTAGCAGAGTAATAATACGATTATGAAAAATTTCGGATAAGCAAGAGAATATACTTTTGTGGAACTCAATATGCGGAAATTAATATTCAAGTGTCAGAGTATCGTGTTACTAACGATAATTTTATTTTCACACAATCACTCATATCAGGAACTCATTTATGTTAAAATAGTTTATCGACAATACTTATGTGGAACTTTGGTGATTTCGAACTCATTTGTAAATAAAATGTTCGAAAGTTCGAAATTTATATATCGTAAATGAAGAGCACGCACATGCATATTTAAATAACTTAACGAAATGTTAAATGATTTAGTACTCGTACTTAGTACGTTTTTGTGTCATCGAACACGAGTGCGTATGAGCAACATGTGTTTTTTCTTATTTACATAGCTCCTTTAAAGAGCAAGCAGCAATACAATTTGTGTGGCGTTGCCCTGGTTTAGAACTCGTTTTACATATTTTCTTTTGCAGAAATTTTGCATGTTATAAACGCGGTACTTTGGCGGTTTCCTTACTTGTATGTATTATTTTACACATTTATGTGTATTTCAAATTTCTGTACTGTTAGCGTCAATATCACGAACTAAATATAACGGATATGCAGTTCGTATCTTTATGAAAATATAAAAAAATGTTATATTTTGCATTTTTCATGGACATCTGCTTTGACTTGAAAAAAATATCCACTTTATGTTGGTTCTTCACTAACACGAAAAAAAGAAAATACCTCAATAAACTAAAAGTAATAAACTTTCTTCAAAAGTTGCAAAACATAGTAATATCTTTCTTACTTTCATTAAAAAAATTTCGCATTAAAATTTTCCATAACGCATTGCTTTTTTATTTTCATTTATTTTGAGCCTACATCTGTTACTACTAAAAGTAATGTTAAAATTCGAACAGGATTTTTTATTCAATAACATTTCTCTGTATGGGATATAACTATTAACTTAAGCGGCAGAGAACGTATATTTTCCCTGGCTGTACTAGAAAATATTGGGATATTTGGCAGAAACTCTTGTTTCTAATATTTCCCAATATAATGTTAAAAATTTAACATTCCGTCACATTTCTGAGTCCTAACTCCTTAACATTCTGTTACAGAAGTTGGATTCTATTCCACTGTATTTTGTCATTAAGCCAGAAACATTTCGAAGTAATGTTAATTTATGAAGTTGTTACTCTTTTAAGTTTAACAGTTGGAATTCCTGTTAAAAGCAAAAGAACTCAACGACAGTTGATAGATTAATTATTTATTGTTCTATTAGTCTCTTTGATATGAGTATATAGGTTTTTGTTTATAGACTTATATAAGACTTTATATACGAGGTGGACTTTTAAAAAAAAACAGAGCAAAAGGTTTTTTCGGCAAAATCAATTTATTTTATTCAAAATAGCCTCCTTCTGCTTCAATACAGCCTTTCGCACGGTCCAAAAACATGTCAAACGAGTGCCTTAGCTCGTTGGCCGGTATGGCCGCCAGTATGCCGGTACAAGCCTTTTGAATCGTCTGCATAACACTTTCTTTTCATGAGCAAATGCATTTTTCCGAAAAGGAAGAAGTCGCACGGTGCCATATCAGATGAACACGGGGAGAGGTTTATGCTTAAAATGTGATTTTTGGTCAAGTAATCGGTCACAAGCGTCGATCGATAGACGGATTCTGAGCAATTTTTGGTCGTCAGCCAATTTGTGCAGAACAAACCGTGCAAAAACCTTTCATAAGCCCAAATTCTCAGTCAAAATGCGATAAATCGATGTTTTGGAGATGTTCAATTTCATTTCCATGAATTTCAATGATGATTTCGGCTGATCACGGATTTTGATTGGCCCACATGTTGATCGTCATTTATGTACTCACGACTACTTTGAAAACGTTGAAACCACTCGTGTACTCTGCTACGGGAAGGGCAATCATCGCCATGAACTTGTTTCATCAATTGCAACGTTTCGGTAAAAGTTTGACCAATTTTAAAACAAAATTTGATGTTGGTTCTTTGTTCGAAGCTCATTTTCGCACCGATAACACAAACATACGGTGTGGTTTGTGGGCCGGTGGATAATCGGTCCATATTTCTTCAAGAATGGTGCCGGTGAGAACGTAACCGTATATTGCGATCATTATTATGTCATGATACCGAATATTTGATGCTTGAAATTGCAACTCGTAATCTCGGCGTTGTTACCGAAGCCAACATTTGAATGAGATAATCTTCAAAAAATAAATGAATGATTTTCGAATGATAAAATAATTTCTCATTAAATTCCAAGTGTCTGTGTGTTCTTTAAAAAAGTAGGCGACCTCGAAATGGATAGTATAGAAATTCTTAAAAGGTCGTTATAGTTGGTGTACATCCTGATTGTACTGATTATCTGAATTTGGGATATGTGAAAATGTCGATTTCTTTAGTTTTATTAAAATGTCTTGAATTTTTCTTTTGTCGATTCAAATATATGTATAAATTTATTTTTGTAAACCAAAAACTAGCCCACACACATATTCGCGTTCTCTTGTTTTTTTTTATTTGCCAAGTGTGAGCCAATCTTCAATTCCACCGCAATTGCAAATTGTTCTGCTGACACGTGTACTGCATGAATAAGCAGTCACGCACCAACGGCAGCTTACTTTGACAGCCGCTTTACTCCGTAGCTCAACTATTTTCGGTCTTTCTTCAAAGGAGTCACGAGTCACAGCCACCTTGGCAGACTGTTTTCTTGTTTATTCTCCGTGCTTCAAAAGTTTTTCGGAATTTTCGAATTTGCGGAGTTTTATAGTTTAACCCATGCAACGTATTGATGTAAGCACAATGAAAAAAAAGATGTGATAAATAAATACTCCAAAAAGTGTGTATTCAAAAAGAATAAAAAATTTTAAAATGCTATAACTAATGAGTAAATGAAGATATAAAGCTATAATTTGAGACAAGGGATAGCAGTAGAAGGGGAAAATGTGTTCTAAACTTCTACAGACCGTATAAAATGAAGTCAGTTGAGAACCTCATATAACGGTTAAAAATTAAAATTAAAAGCAATCAATAAATAAATACTAAACAGACAATAAATTTTACACCTAGGATTATAGATGAGGACAATGACGCGTGGTTCCGCTTACACTGTGGTGAAAAGCATACCGTCTCCAAACCTACTGGATCGACATCGACAAAATTTGGTCCATAATATTACCCTGAAATCGGACCACAACGACGTCTAATTTCCGTATAACACAATTTAAAATTTCGTCTGTTTCTCTCACTTTCTATAATGCAGATCAAACACCAATCAATGTACGGGAATAAAACTGAATGAACAAAATTTTTTCTGCAGGTTATTAAAAGTGGACCTTTACATTTTTAACATTCTCTACAATTCAACCTTCAATATCATTGCCACCAAAAAATTATTTTAACGAAATAGTTATATCTCGAGGTGAGCATCTAATCCGTCTTCTGTTGAAGTGCTTTTTTGAAAACCGTTGATTTAGCAAAATTTTAAGAGCGCGCTATACGTGGTTTGACTCATACAACAAATAAAGCTACAAAATGTTGCCCAATAACCTAATCGATGTGCAAAAAATTAAAAGTACAAATAGCGTATAAGTTTTACATTTCATTTCCATTTGGCTTCTTTGATTTAAATATAGTATACATTCGAGTACAATTATTTGCAGAAAATACTTGTTTTCCAAAGAAAAATGAAAATTAATTACAAGAGTTTAACATGTAAGATCAACTTAACAACAATACAAAATCCAACAAAATTTCCGAGTTAACCGGCCATAATATTGTATGTGTAACCAAATAGAAAAATTATCTGATGAACAAAAAAATAAACCTATGTCACGCAGATCTTCAGAAACTTTATCGATCATACTTTGCCATCGTCATCCGACGAAATTTCGATTAGAAATTTTAAAGAAAAGGAAAATTTACATTTTTAACCATAAATGAATCTGTTTATAAATTGTTTGTTTGGGTCCTACGTTCGATTTGAATTATATTATAGATTTTTAATATGTAAATGCATTGTAAAATAGGAATATTGTAAAAATGAATATAGGGATAAAAATAAGATGCTAAGTTCAAATATTTAACAACATCAAAAAGTATTAAATAAAATATTCCCTATATGCAAGGTGCTTTCCAAAGTAAACATAACTTTTTGAATCTAGCGCCCCCGGTGGCGCCATCTATATGTCGACTGTTGTGTTAGAATCTGCTATGTATATCAATTGTGAGAATTTCATGACATTTCATTAATTGGAAGTGAAATTATTGCATTTTAAGTGTCAGTATGCATGTGTTATCGGTGCGAAAATGAGCTTCGAACAAAGAGCCAACATTAAATTTTGAGTTAAAATTGATAAAAGTTTTACCGAAACGTTTCAGTTGATGAAACAAGTTTATGGCGATGATTGCCTATCCCGTAACAGAGTGCACGAGTGGTTTCAACGTTTTCAAAGTGGTCGTGAGGACATAAATGACGATCAACATGTGGGCCAATCAAAATCCGTGATCACCGGAAATTCCATCGAAACAGTGCGTGAATCTATCCAAAATCAGCCGAAATCATCATTGGAATTCATAAATGGAATTGAACATCTCCAAAACATCGATTTGTCGTATTTTGACCGAAGATTTGGGTTTACGAAAGGTGTGTGACTGACGACCACAAATTGCTCAGAATCCAACATACGAATGAAATCATTAAAGAGGTCAAAAAGGACAAAAACTTCCTTTACAATATTGTGACTGGTGACGAAACGTGGTGGTTCCAATATGATCCCGAGACGAAACGCCAGAGTGCTGAATGGAAGGCACCGGACGAGCCGAAGCCCAAAAACTCGCACATGGAGAAGTCGAAAGTGAAGACAATGCTGATTTGTTTTTATGATTCCAAGGGTATTGTTCGCAAAGAATTGGTTTCACCCGGCCAAAACGTTAATGCGCTATTCTACTTTGGAGTTTTGAAGCGTTTGGTGCGCCATATTCGACGTGTTCAACCTGAATATCACGAAGATAGAGGTTTGTGACTGATTGTTTGGCCAAATTCACATTCTAACCACCGTATTCACCTTATATGGTACCGATAATATAAATATTTCGTCAATATTCTTTTTTTTTTTTGTTATTGAAGATTGAAATCTTGAGCACCATAAAATTGTAAAATGATTTTTATTGAATTTTCTTCGTTCAACTAAAATACAAGTTATTAACAAATATGAATATCTTTGAATTTTCCTATAGAAAGTGCGACCTGCATACTGCCTTGATATTTTGAAGCGGTCTCCCCCCTTAGGTGGTAAGGCCGGGCGCATGAGTGATATTCATAAATTTTTAAGAAACGTAAGTGCATGAATATCCTAATTCAAAAGTCTACAATGAAGCGTCATTTGTATAACATATGCGTGCAAATATGGCCTGTTACCTTTCGCAAATATACCACACAAATCCTAGTTTATTTTTTATTTAAATTGATTGCTTACGGTAGATTTTCCATTAATTTTCATTGCTGAAAATGGTATTCGCTCGTTGACTTGCAACTGTGGATTCAGCGCTCCTGTACCAGCTTCTGTTGCAACCTCCATTGTCTGGTAAAAATTCTGCAATTTCATATTTTCAGTAATATTATTTTCCTTTACGGGTTGAGACATTTATTGGTATTTATGGATACCCACTTATGAAATAACGAACCTGCAGCCAATATTTGGTTAAGAGAAGAATATATTGCAGGTGCTTATCCAAATATGTTTATATACTTATAGAACTTGAAAGAGTGCACGGCCACGATTGTGAATATAGGCAGTAATAAAATTATAATAAAGTGCATGCAAAGGTATATAATGGCCTTTTGCTGTACCATGTATATTCATTCCATTTTTATTCTGGATATGGTGTAATCTAATAAGAATGAAAACAAATTATGGAGATAACTTAAAGCCCATTGTCAAGAAAGTATCCCAAATATTAAGATGTGTAAAAGAGAAAAAAAATTTAAATCTCAACAGGTGTCAAAGTAGAAGTTTCGGGAAATGGGGGGAAATAGACATTTTTGTCGAGCTAACTCGCTCTAAAACCTGTATTTAGGGAATGAAGGTATTCATAAATGTACAGGAGGCGAGGTTTCATTAGTTTTTTGCAAGAATCTGCTGAGTGTAGCAACCTCATATGCTTTATTAACTTATCTCAAATCTAAAAGCTAGGGACATGACGGAAAACTATTTATTGGTCTGAAATCTTTCACACCTCCTTTTCTTTGTAAGAAACTGCTAATTTATCGGAACCAATCATAGCGGACTACTACAGAAAATAGCTGTCATTCAAACCGAACGATAAACATTTTGTGGATTTGGTATGGACTGGTTTCAAGGACAACGCTGTGAAATTCGAAGAAATTTTCCATATCGGATCGCCATAGCATATAGCTGACATACAAACTAACCGAAATCATATTCTTGTAAAGAAAGACTAGATCTATAATAACAACATATTCTAAAATATATATATACAATACATACACGAATACATATATTGAGGTGCATTTGTGCCCTCGTACATATCTTTGCATGATTACAGTTTAAAGTACTCGAGCGCTTTTTGACGTAGCCTACATGTGATAGTTCACAATATAATAGTTAACGCTTCACAGGCTCGTTCGTTATTGGCCTCCTTTGTTTTGGTTTCTGGCGCTTGTTAACGCCATACCTTTGGTTCACCTCGCATTCATGTGTACAACTCTCGTTCTCCATATAATTTCTCAGTTATAAATACATATGTATTTGCGATATGTTTGCTTTATGTTGCTGTAGAGTGGTATCCTGTAAACAATATATTTAATATACGTATAAAATATATACATTCTGCATTTTTCTTTTTAAACATCCGCGTTACAAAAAAGCCAACAAAAGTATGCTGTTCTCCATAAATCGTTTTATGATTGTTACTTATTAACTTTCTTTCATTGTGATAATAATAGCAATCAAAGAATTAGCTCATATGTGCTGCCTACTTTGGTTACACTGCTCTTAAACAGATCTAATTATTATTTTTTATCTAAATGGTAGGTTGATTTGGTCATAGAGTTCGAATATGGAGATACATACTCCTGCTTGCCTCAGTTCCGCCAATGGCCGCACGAAACCCAGAATTGAACGGCAGCAAAGAAATTATTAACTCCAGACTTTTTCTCGGACTCTAAATCACCAGGGGCGGATGGCATCTTTTCCGCCCTTTACAACAAAGAGTGCAAGATCTCTTGTCACATCTTGTTGGGCTGATGGAGGATAGCCTTGTGATGGCGTATATCCCAGAACCATGGAGAATAGCGAAGGAAGGATTACTCGCTGGCCCATTGTTCAGGCCAATTAGATGCTAGGTGCTAAAAGTTATGGAAATGATTATAGGCTACTACATAAGATCGAACGCACTGAAAATCGCACCCCTACTCGTAATTTAGTACGCATACAGATTAGGCAAATTCACTATCACTGCTATTTACCAACTCACGGCTGAACTCCAAAATCGATGGAAAATGGCGAGGTTGCGATATGCGTCTTGCTCGACATCGAAGGTGCTTTTGATAATGCGTCACACACAAACATCAACAAGGCACTGAGGAAAAGGAAATAGAGACTGTACTAGGATTGCTGAAACCACTGTGGGTGCTGCCCACAGAGTGGAGTTCTGAACCGCCTACCAGTTAGCAACCGTGTACACCTGATCTGGCTGGCTGGGACTAAAGGAGTAGCCGGCAAGGAGCTGGCCAACGAATTAGCCCACTCTGCGGTGGCATATAGGATGATGGGGCCAGAACCATGAACTGCGGTGTGGCCTCACATCATAAAGGAGTGGATCCGCACGAAGGGAGAGAGTGGGGAGAGAACGACACTGGCAGCAGGCAACAGGAATGCCCAGTGCCAAGTCACTACTTTTAGGTTAAGATCTAGCAAGTTTTAGAGGTATGATCAACCTCCTCCGAGAAAAATTCCGTCGCGCTCTATACAAGGCAATGTAAGTTCAAGAAGCAGTTGTCCAACATGGGGATAGTCTCTTGCACAAACTGCCAGTTTGCGATATGAAGCAGGAAACTCCAGATCACCTGGTTATAGATCGTGTCAAGGCCTTAGAATCCGTTTACACGGACAGAGATCACATCATCTCAGTCGCGCCCAGCTAATTCCTGGAAATTTTCTGAATGCTTGACCTTAGTGATCATATATGATATAGAAGAGGGCATAATAAACCACAGGTGGCAGTGCAAAACCTCACGTAGCGAAAAGAAGAAACGACTGGCGCGCTGTTGTTAACTCGGCTATAATCGCGTAAGCGGTGTCTACGCCAATTAAGTGCAAAACCTCAACTATTTTCTATCTATCTTTATAATAGTGTTATTAATTAGTGTTAAGTGCGTTAATTAGTCATCTTACAGTAAAACAAAAACTACAGGTATCAATTCTTTAACGCTTAGTTCTGGAAACAATAGCCTTTAACAAATTGTATAATCATTAATTAATGCATTTTTATTTTTTGACACATTTATACATTTTCCGCAAGTATAACTTAAGACTAAATTTGAGCAGTACAGAATTTAATAACGAAGCTTAATTATTATATGTTTATATATTATTTTATAAGAAAACAAGGAAAAACGATAACTTCGGTTCCTTACGTGACTGTTGACATTACCTATAAATCAGTCTGTGTGGTAGCTGTATGCTATAGTGACCAGATCGGAACAATTTCTTTAGAGATTGCTTAACTGCCTTAGATAATTATTCATCTCACATTTCGTGCAGATATCTCGTCAAATGTAATGTTCCCATGTAATTACTTCACTTCGATCGTTCACTTTGTATGGCAGCTATAGTATTCTATAGTGAACCGACAAAAGAGCAGCTGCTTGTTGATAACAGGACAGATGCGAAATTTCAGATCGATATCGCAAAAACGGAGGAACTAGTTCGCATATATACAGACAGACAGAAATGGCTAAAACGACTAATGTCGTCATGCTGATCATTTATATACAAGTATGTACTTATAGTGTATCTGCCGTTTCCGTTTGTGTGTTACAAACATCGTGGCAAACTATAGGCTGTTCAGGCTGTTTCACGCTATGTATAAGTTAGTCTGCGGTTAGTTGAATTGACTACAGAGAAAGGTTTGGAAGCATGATGGTGATAATGTTTTTCCTGACTAAGTATTGTATGGAATACTTCAAGCCTTTCTCAAGCATTTTTATTTAGTTCATTCTACCTTACTTAGAATTATGCTGAATATCGAGTTTTCAGAAAAAAAATTATTTTCTATGGCATAATATCAAACACCTGTCGTTGACGAAGTAGAATTATTTGAAATAAGACCTGCCATAAATTAGCGGTTCATTCTACTAATAGCTACGACAGTTTTTTGGATATCATAAACGATTCAATCGATCTACTTTAAACTGATTTCAATTTAAGCTAATACCTCATTTAAATTTCTCATATATTAGAAAAATGATTGATAAATTGCTTGATGAAATTTTTCGAGATATAAAAAAAATTTTTATATAAAATGTTTAAACTTTGATATTTGCGATCTAACTGGTCACTTCAATTGTAATTTGTTAGTGCCTACTTATATGTCTTTCTAGCAAACATATTTTTAAAGGCAAACGGAACAACACAACTTTCTATCATATTCACTAAATGGGAGCTAAAGTAGATTTTTGGTACATTGAAGTTTACTCTGGCGGGCTTCATAATGATTTTTATTTAATGGCTGATGCATAGACATCTTTTAAAGAAAATATTAGTAACAAAGCAAGAAATGCCAAATAAGTGTACTATGTAATTGAGGCTAACTTTTACAGTAGATTTACTGGCATTAGGGTGCTTCAAAAAAAATTTTTTAATTTCATATTTCTATCATTATTTTTGAGAAACGAAAATTAGTAGGTAAAATTTTAGTTTGAATGAAAAAACTAAAATTCCTTTGTTAAATGTATGGGAACCTAAAAAAAAAAATAGCGACCCCTTAGAATTAAGTTGCAGCGCCTGGCTTGAGGGAGGATTTTTTGTTTATCAATCACTAATATTTGAGGGGGTAAGAGTTGAAAAAAGAACTCAAAATTTTTTTTTGAAGCACCCTAACTGGCATACATTCATTCAATTTATTCCATCATAAGTCGTATATATATATGTATATTATACATTATATTTGTTAGGGATGGATTTCCCACAAAGCCCTGGCGGTGTTTTGAAATAAAAGACAACTCATAAACAAAGGAAGTAAGTCAAGGTGAAAAATTGTTGTAAATAAAAAGTTGTGGACAGACCGCAAGCAAAAATGAACGCATAAAAATGTCAACTGTTTCCAATGTTATGTATGATTGGAATTCTTGGTTAAGTTTTTAATTAATTTCTCCGCGCATATAGAGTAAATACAAATGCATATGTTCATATACGCCTATACATAAAAAGCGGGCAATGCCATTCACGCCCACAAACAAAAGGCGTATAAGTGTGTCAATGGAATGCATCAGTTTCACTGCTGAAGGAAAAAAGGGCGTGAATGCGAAAAATCCGATGATAATTGTAGGATAAAAATATTTCATTAAAGCGCTGAAGCTAGCTTTTGTAGCAGAATCGCAGATATGTACATACAATTGTAATTGGAATTTCGCAAAAGCTTAGCATAAAAAAGTAAGCTAGGAAGCGCAAAGTATGAATTAAAATAAAATAACTTGATGATATTTTTTCTATTTTTGGTTAAATTTTTTTGCAGCTGTAGATTTGGAGTACATGAGTACTGTTTTTGTAAGCACGCTTATGTAATTTTAATTGGAAAAATTTATAAATTGATTTGAGAACAACGGATGTATATTTCCTCCGATATTAGTTTAAGGGTTAATAGAATAAAACCCAATGCAAGTAACGAAGAGCTTGGTTAGGTGGTAACCGATCATCTCATACTTTTGCAACTTGTCAGGATCATAGCCGGAGAAATACCTCCAGGCGCTAAAGTTTTGCTTAAATGAAAGAAAAACGGTTTGGAATATCAATACAATTTTTTATTCCTGCGAAAGTACATTGGATACCATAATAAATGGAAATCGATTTTTTTTGCATGGCCACCATGGGCGCGCTTGCAGAAGTCCAGACGCTGAAGCCAATTTTCGACGGTTTTCAAATATAAATCGGCCGATTCTGCTACAATTTCACGTTCGATATTCGTGCGAATTTCATCAATCGTCGCTGGTTTATTGGCATAGAGCATAAATTTGACGTAGCCCCACAGGAAATAGAAAATAGTCTAAGGGCGTCAAATCGCGAGACCGAGGCGGCCAATTGGCTAGGCATTTCGTGAGATAACACGTTCACCAAACTTGGTTTTCAATAAATTGATTGTAACATTCATTGTGTGGCTTGCGGCGCCGTCCTCTTGAAATCATATATTGTCCAATTCCATTTCATCTAATTCGGGCCAAAAATATTTGGTTATCATTGAGCCGGTATTGATCATCACGGAAGAAGTACGACCCAATGACGCCGCCGTCTCATAAAACGCACTGAATCGTAATTTTCTCGGGATGCAATGGTGACTTAGGGAGTGCGTGTTGCTGTTGCTACCTGACCAATAACGCATATTTTGCTTATTGAGGAAGCCATTCAGCTAGAAATGAATCTCATCGCTGGTGATGATTTTTCGATGAAGATTTCAACTGTTGATTTGACAGCACGATTATGACGACCATAAATTGGACGTATCGCTTTTACAGTTGAAGCCACTGACTATGAATTTCCATAGTAAATAAAATTAATAATTTTGACTCGTTATTGGATCGTATATATTTCGATTATGAGAAACTACACAGAAGAGAAGTGACAAAAGAGCGGGAAAATATAGCGCCGTGTGCTGTCCCAATCGGTATACTTTTGTAGCGTCTTTATTGAAAAACTCATTATATACACAACCCCAAATCTAAATCGATTATTTCGGTATCGATTCGGGGATACAAACAACTGTTAGGTGAACAAAACTATTGTACTCTATAGCAACATGTTGCAAGAGTATAAAAATATCATTACTGAATTTTTTGTAAGGCTAAAAAATTTCCTAGAGAAATAGTTGTCGCGTATACACTTGAAAATTATTCGAAGTGTATTTTGGAAAATTACTACTCAAATGAACCAATCGTTCTAAAGAATTCCGGCAGGACTTAGTAAAAACATACATGAAACTTACAACCATTATTGCATTCGAATGCAATTTTTCCGACTGTATCATTTTAAGAAAAGCTTTTATAAATTTACAACCCAAGTCAAAATATTGACAACTTAAATAGGCTTCCTGTTACATATCCTTATTTATATCCACGTTGTATTTCATGAACACTTATATAAGTGAGAATAAAATAAAAAACCCATATCAATTTTGATTTTCTCTCATATTCGCCAAATATGAAGGTTTGCAAAATTTTGTTTTAGAATGATTGATTTAGTTTATTCCGCTTGTAGCAACACACTCTACAAATTTTGATCAACTAATAAAACAGTAAGACACAGCACTCTTATTTAGTAATAAGAATTGAATTAGGGAAGACATCTAGGGTTGAAAAGTTTTTATAGAAGTCGATGTCAAATTGGAACGATGAACGTGACACTGACCATATTTAGGTGAAAACCCATATCTGGTACATACTTGACCGATTTCAACATAAGGGGGTATTCTCATGTAATCACTTCGAAAAATCGATCTTTTTTTTATATTTTGACAGTAAAAAATATTGAGAACATGCTGTGAAAAATTCAGACCGAAATTCATAGTATTTGATAAGTTACAGCTCATAGTTGCCGACGTGTCGTAAGCGACTGTCTACCAGGCGCCATGACAAGTCTGGAGCTGCTACGTTTCTAAACGCATTTTTCTCGAATCATCATTTTCTGAAACTGTCATGGTCCTAACAAAAAAGTATTAAACCGATTGCTTTAAAATTTACATATGTTCTTCTACTATTTATAGTTATCGTCCCTACCAGAATTGTTTATTTTCGAAAATATTTTCAAATTTTTTTAAACGATTTTTAACGAAAAAAAGCAAGATTTTCCTGACTTTTTTTGAAGTTCGATATTTTTTTTTAATGGAATTGACTATATTTGGTAAGGACGATAGCCGCAGAACTACTGAATACTAATCTATTCGATTTTTTATTTCAGACAACATGAACAGCCGCTATCACCATGACCAGTGAACTACTTTTTTTGTTGGGGACTACTTTGTTTAAAAAAAAAATATATATGTATATATTAAAAATATAAAAAACGATTTTTTTACATTTAAAAATACAAATAAAAATATATTAAAAAATTAAAATGATTGAATTTAGTTGTCGCATAAAAAAAAAATTCTTAAAAAGTGGTAAAATGTGTGCGTTCACATGAGAGTACCCCCATAAATGGGTAGGTAATATTATAATGATTTTCCTACATTACAGTGCGGAAATGGACGAAATCAGACAAAAACTACGTCTATTTCCTATACTATATATATAATACAAATTTAGATTCAATTATTTTCCAGTATACGAACCAAAAACCAATCAATGTATCTGGATAATACCTTGCACAAATAGTGCCTTTGAGGTGTGCCACCTTATGACAAAAATTGTCAAAATCAAAAGTATCGGCCATCCTTTCGGCTGTATTATTGAAATCCGAAAAGAAATTTCCACACCTTTGAGAAGTTGCTAGAATATAACATTTTTAAATTTGCTGGTATATTTTTCGAGAGAATAATTGGGCTAATCTCAAAAATGCATCCACTTTCAGTTTACATGCTTTTGTACTTATATTTGTTAGTGAATATTATGCGCATTACAATTTCCACAGACCTTCTTGCTATCATATTCCGTTTATTCTTCTATTATCTTCTGAATGAAGATTAAAGAGTACCTTATGCTTTGTGGGAAAATTAGAAAACATGTAAAGAAAGCTCATTGTGCTTCAATGTACAAAGGTTTGATGCTCCACTTTTGTTGTTAGCTTTATTGTTTTGTAGTTGGGAATTGGGTCACTGCAGGAATGCTAAGTGCAACGCAGTTTAAAGTGAAAGGTTAAAAGCTTATGCTTATGCGCATACTGATATCCACACAATAGTTAGTAAATCTGACCAAGGCCTAAAATATAAAAGCTTTAAAATGCAAATAACGTCAGCATATTTTAAGCCTACAAAAAGTAAGGTAAACTTTAACACACACATGCCAATTATACGAATATTATAGGTGAATGATAACTAAGGAAATATACAATACATAGCTAAAGAAAGCATGATTTCGGTCATAAATTAATCTATCTGTGACCTCAGTCTATATTAATCTCTATAATATATAGTGAATTTAGCAAAGTATTTAGAATTAACTTGTGTTCCGCCAGCCCGTGTGCCGCCCAAGCATATCCGGTATTACATTCTTATTTCTATTCCATTGACTTAAGATAAGAAGATTATAGAAGATTAAAAAAAATGGTGAGAATGAAGATAAACACACAAACATGAGAATTTAAGTATTACGCAATTCTCGTCTACTAAAACATACATAAACACGTATATATTTCCCTTGGGTTTCAGTAACACCTGGTGCAGTAATACCTGATGTAGTAATACATTCATACGACACAGAAATTATGCCATAGAATATAAAATTATACGTAATAGATACCCGCAACCAGTAAAGCAGCATGTCAAGGTCGTGACTTAGGGACTTTGAAAGAAGTTAGTATGTACATATAATATCACACGTATACGTATAATTTGTTAGGGTCGGGCAACACATCTGCATGCAATCTCTCTAACTTTACTGCCAGATACTAACACACTTATATATGTATATAAATACGTAAAAATATGACTCTGCCTTTGCTGCACTCGAGTGCTATCGTTGTGGCTTGGGTGTCAACGAAAGTGGCACAAGTGCATTTATGACTGCATTGCGTTACATTCATATTTATGGAAATGGATGGCATGCACACACAATCATATATGTACCATATATACATACGTATGTGCGAAAGTATTCCCAAGCAGCACATCCTCGTACTGAGTTGTCACATTATTCACAGTGTAAGCAGATGAGCGGCGAAGTATCCACTTCAAGCCATTGTTGGTCACATTTGCCTTAACGTAAACATCTAAATATATGTAAATATGAATGAATCATGCAGTCTTTTGGTTATTTGTCTGGCTGCTCGGTTTCACGCTTCTATCCACAACACGCTGCTTGCTTGTTATGCTAACGAGCCTGCTTAACTGACAGTTGGCTGGCTGACACTGCTGCATCGCCTGCACAAAGGCGAAATGTTTTGCCGGCAAGTAATGCCCGTGGAGAGCCAAGCATGAATTAACAAGCACACTTAGCTGGCTGGTGAATGAACGTGCATAAAATGTTTTCGCTTTTGATCTTTCAAGTAAAAAATTATAAAATGAGATTTTATCCAAGAACATAAAAAATGCACTGATTTCATGGTCGATATGCGGTTGAGCAAGAAAGGAAGAGCTAAGTTCAGTCGCTGCAAAACATTTCATGTAAAGTTCGGTCGGAGAAATGTTAAAGATAAATACATAAGACTTTATTATAACGTTTGTCTGTTGGAAATCGATAGGTAAACTTATTTATTAAGTTACTTTATTCAGTAATGTTTATTAGTTTCTAAAATAAATGGAAAGTCGGCTGATCGAAATTGTTATGAGCTAAAGTAAATTTACGTCCAATTTGATTGATGATAAATTAATTGCCGGATGTGCATCAGTCCCTTAGATAACTTCAGTAAATAACGAGATATCTTGATAAATCGCGCGGTACGTGTTTAATGTTTTTCGAAAAACATAAATTGCTATAGATTGGTCAAAAATCGTCAAAGTAGAAGAGATCTACCTAAAATTGTATTTTAAAAACTGAGTTGATCAAATTTAAGGCATGATATGTATTTGCATTAATAAGCTAGTTTTTTTTTTTCATTTCACAAATGATGACACAAATATTAAGAAATGTAAAAATTTCAGAATTTAGAGATTTATAAGGGTTAGGTTGATTATTTATGTTTACTTTGAACCTTCATTCCAACTGAACGTCGGTGTTTGCCCAACCGCCTTTACCCACCAAGCAATGCCCGAAGGTTTTATATGTAAATCTTCCTGCAGCTAGTAATTTTCCATCTCCTACTTCCCTCGCCTACTCCCCATGAACCACATTTTTAATACCTTTTGAAAATTTCACTAGTATACAAACCAAGGATCAATTAATACTACTATCAGCAAAAAATAGTAAGACTTTGTTCATAATTTTAAAATTTTTAATTTATTCTTCAATTCATCAAAGTGATCCCCTTTGGCCCTAATACACTAATGCTAACGTTTTTTTCCAATTCTCGAAACAGTTTTTAAAGCCAATTTCAGGAATAGCCGGAAGATTTAATATTGTTTGGTGACAATAGTATTTACATATATCAGGATAAAGCTTTGCACACCTCAAAGCCAACGTTATGACTAAAAATAATAACCAAAACTGTTCGAGCCCTCTGGTACTCAATATGTGATAAATGTTAATAAAGAAGGAAGCAAATGGGTCTTATGGTGAAGGAGGGCAAGACGAAATATCTCCTGTTATCAAACAAAGAGCCGTTGCATCCAACTCTTGTTGCTTATTCGGACTGAGTAGATAACTGAGAAGTAAAGTCTCTCGATGAAAGTATTGGACGAAGTACCCACCGGGACAAGCAGAGTAAGAGGAAAACCTCCACTCCATTGGAAAGACCAGGTGGAGAAGGACCTGGCTCGCTTGGAAAGTATAAAAATTATTTTATTATATAGTTTGTCAAAAATATTATTACACATAATTATATTTTATCTGTTTTGTAATTTAATTTTTCATTCCATAGATAACATTACAAATAAAAAGTGTCTGGTCTGGCAAAATTCAGACTATTCAACCATAAGATTGATTAATTTTAACACCAAAATTATGTAAAATTTGGTTACATATCGTTTTATATCGAAGTTACATGAATTGAGTATCTTTTAAAGAAGTATTTTAAATCGTATAGACTGCATATCAAATTGAATTGCTTTGTTTTTCGTATGTTTTTACTATTTAGAATATCTAGTGTTTTAGAAGATCAACATTATAAGTACTAAACTTAGGCAATCACATGGTTTTATTAAAATTAACCAAGACAAGTAGTTGTAGGGCGTTATTGTCAATTTTTAACTAGGAAGTCCATTAAATTACATTAAACATTTAAAGCTGTCACTCTGTATGCAACATATTCCTCTTTTCAATTGAGACAGAAGGTATGACTAATATGTCAAGTGTTTTGTATCTTAAATATTTTCTTTGATCCTTGACATCAGAGAATCGTTGCTCTGAAAATAGCTGGGGTTCTTTTTCGAAGCAATGTTCTGTAACATGCTTCTTATATTACTGAAGTCTTCCTATACATTTAACTATATTTCAACAATTAACGTATTTAATTACACTCAAGTTTTAGGTCATAAGTCCTGCTCTACTTCTTGGACGAATGTATCTTTAATTTTTTAGGCACTTGTGTTTCTGCGGTTCGGTAACACCAGTGTATATGGCACCGTTGTTTTCATACTTTGACTTCAAAATTCACAGAAAGTGTTATTGCAAATACATATGAACGACATTTCCTCGTCGGTTTCAATATTTTTTAGTAAATATTCTATAGAGAGTTTCACAAAGTTCAATTTCATATAGAAAATTCCCAGCAGACTAGCTCCCATGAATATAAAAAAAGTAAACTTCTTTCATTTGGAGATCTATAATAAATCAGTGCCTTACTGCTTTTTAACGATAGTAAAAAACTGACGTAGAAATTTGAATTCAGGCGTAAATGCCAACAATTTTCCATATCGAGTTTACAGATTTTTGTTAATACTTTTTAATGCCATTTTATGTCTTTATTTGGTGTTACGGTGAATATGAAAAACAGAATGCAAATCAAATATGTAAGCGGAGTAAACCATAAATGTAAACAGTACTTGGTCACGCATAAAAACTGGTTTATTGCCAAGATAACCGCAAAACAAACATAAGTCGACAACAAGGCAATGACTTACAACCGGCAATAAGTGTCTACCATCGAGAGAATCAGGATAAAGGAAAAAGAAAACAAAACTAATAATAACAACATACAACTACAGGGAACCTAAGTCAGTCCAAAGAGATAAGACAAATATACATTTTCCTGTTGCCAATAAAATATCTGAGTTGCTGTCGATACGCAAAATAACAGTCTTAAGGCAGACAACTTAGGAATTATTGGGAAAAGTAAAATACACTTTACAACAACGGTATAACATTCATGAAAGACATGAAAACTTTAAGAAGAATGCAGAGGTGTTTTTTAGCAAAAACGTTGGAAAATATTCGAATTTAAGCAGATTAGTAATATTTTAATTTCTATCTCAGGTTCTGAAAAATGTGTTATATAAATAAAGACTTGCTTTATTTAGTTTATCTGTCAATTATTGGTATGCATATACGTAAAGTCAACCGACACGCAGTCTAAAGGCAAAGAGAGAATGTGTGTCAGCTGAATTACACAATGCCTAAGAGGGTATGCAAACCCAATATTTTCCTTTTAATTTATGTGCAGCGAATATGTCCAGGCAGCTTGACAGGCCGTAAATAACAAGGAGTAAAAGTACATGAAAAATGTATTTATGCACTTGACTATCGCATAAACGTATACTACCTCAACCACATATGTATATGTGTCATGGACACTAGTGTTCGTAATTTTGTGTTCCGTTGCTTTCGAAGCAAGTAGCAATGCTTTGGGATAAAAGTAACGCACCTAACCAATATGATAACGACAGTTCGTGATAGCTTAACAGTCAGAAACATATAGAAAGTCAATAACAACAAGACAATAACCTACAAGTAAAAATTTACGTTGGTAGGTCGATATTTTTTATCTACTCAGAAAAGCTTATAAGGGTTTTAAATATGGTATGCAATGTTCAAGTATAGGTGTTCTTTGTTTTTTAAATTAAGGACATTCATAGAGTAAAGTAGGCAAATATGGACCACCAATCCTTTTTTGTCACCAAATACATGCAATAATACAATCAATTTTATTTGATTAACTTAAAAAAAACAATTCATTTTTATTTTTTTTGTGAAACAATAACTCTAAACGCAAAATATATTATAAACTAAAAAAACGTAAAAATACCCAGAAACGCGAAAAAAAATATTGGGGGGTATTATGGACCAGGTAGTCCATATTAGCCGAAGTGATTATTGTGCACACATGTCGCATATAAAGAGATCTTGTTCACAACCAGCACATTCCTCATGGCTCCAATTTTTGCAAGAGACACATTGAACCCATACTTCACCAGACCGATCTTCCGAATAAAACGTAGAGCAATATAGGCATTTCGCATCCTCTTTCTCACCGGCGTTTACAAATTCTAAAATTTCACCGTCAGATTCGTCCCGGACACTGTAATTGTCATCCAAGTCCGAAGAGGATGAGGAATTCGTTTTCTTCTTTTTTCCTGATATGAAAATAAAGAATAAAATGTTATCTACAAATGTCAAATCAAAACCTTGAGTTACCTGAACATTTTTCTCTTGTTGAATTTATTGATTTCATAAGTGCTTTGGAAGTGCTGGGTTGTCTAGAATTATCTTGGTGTTTTTTGGGTTCTTGAATAAAAATAGGGAACGAAAGTTCTAAAAATTTAATCAAAATCTTTATTTAAGCAGTCTTACCTGTACACTTTTCTTTTGCAAAATTTAGTTTTTTGATAATTCCCTTGGAAGCGCTGGGTTCATTCGAATCAATATCCTGTCGTCTGTTGGTTTTTCTCAGAGTTTCTTTTTCCGATGCTTTCTCCAACGAAATTTGTAAAGATTTTTTATAAGGCGAAGATGTTATTAACGTGGACTTTCCTGCTGGCCTGCCACGATTGGAAGGCTTCGTTTTTTTTATAGGAACCGGAGATATTTCCATCGGTGTTATGACCCTAGAATTGGTTTCTAATTCACTTAGAACTGAACGATTTACATTTTCATTACAAATATCGCTTATTGGATGCGGACTCTCTACAATGGTTTCGTTATTTAGTATTTCATCTGGTACTTCATAAGCGCTTTCAAACTCTCGAGGAGGAGAATGCGATGCTACATCATCCGCAGCTAAAAACTCATGGTCGCGAAATATATACCGGTTCAAAGGAAATATACCGGTTGTGCGAAATCCATTAATTGCGATTTCCCCACTCTGAACTCGCAAATAGGCCTTTCCATATAGCTCTGCCATATCGAAGTGTGTCAAAGCTATGCCGTTCGAACGCATCCAAATACGTATTTCTTCCGAAAGATAACTCTTAAGAGGTCCCATGAAAGTTTTATCTAGCGGCTGTATTTTTGTGACTTGAGTGTGGAGGGATGGATACGATAGATACGTGATTTTCTCTAGCCAAATCAAGAAGCTCAATATTTCGTGTATGACTCGAATGACCATCCAAGACGAGCAATACTGGTGAATCTGCTGATGGTTTGACGTGTTTTATGAAGTGTCGAAACCATGTTGTAAAAATGTATGTTTGAACCCAACCGGATTGATGACATTCGTATATTGATCCAGGCGGCGCTCCTCTTAGCAACAAATCTGAGCGTTTCTTTCGTGGAAATATAAATAGTGGTGGAACAGATATTCTACCTGCACTCATACAAACAATAGTTGTTATCGTAGATCCTCTCTCTGCAGAAGTAAGGCTACCAATCTGCCTTTTACCCTTCCTTGACAATACTTGGGGTAATTTTGATGGAACGACACTAATGCCTGTTTCATCAACGTTAAAAACATTGTTGGCTGAATAATTAAAATTGTCCATTTCCTTTTCAAGGATATCAAAAAAGGTATTCACATTATCTTTTGTGAAACCTCGTGCTCTTGCCAACGCTAAATTTGGGTTCCTTTTTAAAAACAAGCGCAGCCAATCCTTACCCGCGAACTGATTTTCTTTTGAAAATGTTTGCATAATATTATTTTTTTCAGCCGGTTGATAGGCTAAGTACTTAACATCCATTCTGCTTAGACCAAATAGTTTCGATTCCATTGTCAAAACGTACTCCACCAACATTTTTCAAAATTTTCAGGAAAAACTGGCTTGCGCCCTAATTTAGTGCTTACGACCTTTTCGATTTCGGTGTCTTTCTTGTACATCTTAGCTGCTTTCAATAACCGCAGGTATTAGATCGCACCGCTGTGATCGCCTTTTTCATGTCCTCGGGATTCCAATTTTTACGCTTACCAGGAGCCATATCCTACATTAATAAGATCTTAATGAACTTAAAGATAATCGGGCTAAAAGAGTAAGAATTGTTCTGCGGGTAATATGGACCATTAGTCCATATTAGCCTCTACTGTGGTAGTCCATATTACACTCAACATGTGGTGGTGATATAACTGAGTTTAATTCCAATCTGAACTATATTTATTAAACTAGATATAACCATGCAAAATTAGCAAAAAGTATTTATTTTACACACATTATTTGTCAATTTATTCGTTCCACAATAAATTTTAAGTAAACAAGTAAAATTCACTTACGCACATATAATTATCAGCAACCACTATTTTACAAAAATCACCACTGCTCGAATATCCGCACTTGCTGAACGGTAAATTGAAACTGAGGAAACTTGCGCGAATAGACGAAGAAATCAAACGACAATAACGGAGGATTTAACAACTGAAATTCAAGATAACTAGGTGGTCCATATTACCCACCTTTGCCCTACTTATACTTGTAGTAATTAATAATAATATAATATAATAATGATGATAGTAATAATATTAATGTCATAATAACAAGTAAAGAAAGGCTAAGCTGAGGTGCACCCCAACATTTTATACCTTCACAATTTGCAAGAATACAAGCCATGGAAATACCGCATGGTGCAAAATGTCAACCAAAGGATCGAAATCATTATACATATGTATGTAATATAGGGGAGTTGGGGATAGTATTGACCCGATTTTATCTATTTTGCCAAACCACATACTATTACATAAAAAGATTCTCTTTGATTTTCATTTATATACACATTGGCCGATATTTTCGGTCAGACGGAAAGCAATAATTTCGGTGTAGACCCTAAGAACGTATACAAAAAGACCACGTAAAGCAAACTGTTAATCATGGCGGAGAAAATTTAATGGTTTGGAGATCCTTTACATGGTGGCATTTTGGCAAAATCAACAACCGACCAGATATTCACCATGCGCCAAATCTTGGAAAAGTCCCGTGAAAGGAGAATCGACACACACCACCTCTAAGTCGGCAGCTTTTTCGCGATTGGGAAGGACCTTTTCGAGCCGTTCGATACCAAACGATCTTTCAGACAAGGCGTCGTGCGACTTCTTCAACCTGCTCTTGGAAAAATAATTCGAGCTGCTGAACTTAATCGAGCAGGTACAATCTTTTATAAGAGTGTACAGCTGCTGGCGTATGCCGATGATAGTGCTGCTTTCTCCAGACTGATAAGGAAGCAAAACAAATGGGTCTGGCAGTGAACGAGGGCAAAACAAGATATCTCCTGTCATCAAACAAACAGTCGTCGCACTCGCGACTTGGAACTCACGTCACTCGTCTATCTTGGAACCAGCGTAAACACCACCAACAATGTCAGCCTGGAAATCCAACGCAGGATTGCTCTTGCCAACAGGTGCTACTTTTGACTGAGTAGGCAATTGAGAAGTAAAGTCCTCTCTTCACGAACAAAAACTAAACTATATAAGTCACTCATTATTCCCGTCCTGGTATATGGTGCAGAGGCTTGGACGATAACAACATCTGATGATTCGACGTTACGAGTTTTCGAGAGTAATTTTCTGCAAAAGATTTATAGTTTATATGGCATTCGATGATAAGCTGTATGAGATATACGACGACATTGACATAGTTCAGCGAATTAAAAGACAGCGGCTACGCTGGCTAGGTCACGTTGTCCGGATGGTTGAAAACACTTCAGCTCTGTAGTGTATTGTGTATTCGACTCAGTAACCGTAAGCGCTTGCGCCTAAACTTAGCTCTTCCTTATAATTTATAAAAATTTCAATAAGTAAATTAATCCAATATCTTGCCCCTGGAACCTTGTTATAAATGGCTCATGTTTCTTGATTTGGCAGGCTCTCGTAAGAATTTTTCAATAATCCCTTTCGAAAAAGAGAGAGGTTTAAGAGTATACACATATACATATGTATATGCAGGTGCATTGCTGTGTCCACATTTTAAAAATATTTAAACCACAGATGCTCCTCCTTAAATTATCACATATGTATAGTATTTACAGCTCTTTTTCAGTTTTCGGTTAATATGTTGGCTCATTGGTGCTCCGATTGCACTCATCTGCAATAAGAAACCTCTTCACAGGGAATAGGAATATGTTTTAATTTTTACTTAAGTTATTGCTTGCACACACAAACTGAAGGACGGATAGACAGTCAAATAAATTTTCAACTTGTCTTGTTATATCTATCTCGATTAATTTTATATTTCAAACTTATGTATATATCATATGAATTTACATCTTAAGGTTCACCTCGGGGCAGAAGGATCGCTAAGTCGCACAAGCTCTGGTAGTTGATCAGCGCTTGCTGATATGGGAAGTCCAGAGGTTCAACGCCAGAACACAAGGAGGGATCGGAAAACTGCCTCTCTTCCAATCGGAAGAAATTGCTGACATTGTGCCCTCCTTAACAAGCTCATCGGCTTTGCAGTTTCCGGCAATTCCGTCCTAACCGTGCACCCCTACTAGTCTAATTAATTGAAGTTGTTGCTAATGAAGTCGGGTACTCCTAGAAATAATTTATTTATACAAGGTACGTTCCAAAGTAAACAGGACTTAAAAAAAACAACAGATCAAAAGGTTTTTTCGGCAAAATCAATTTATTTTATTCAAAATAGTCTCCTTCTGCTTCAATACAGCTTTTTGGACGGACCAAAAGCATGTCGAACGAGTGTTTTAGCTCGTTGGCCGGTATGGCCGCCAGTATGCCGGTACAAGCCTTTTGAATAATCGTCCTTCGAATGTTGATTTTCTGAGCAATTTTTGGTCGTCAGTCAATTTGAGCGGAACAAACCGTGAGCATACCTTTCGTAAACCCAAATGTTCGGTCAAAATGCGATAAATCGTTGTTTTGGAGATGTTCAATTCCCTTTCCATGAATTTCAACGATGATTCACGCACAGTTTCGATAGAATTTCCGGTGATCACGAATTTTGATTGGCCCACATGTTGATCGTCATTTATGTCCTCACGACCGCTTTGAAAACGTTGAAACCACTCGTGCACTCTGCTACGGAATAGACAATCATCCACTTAAACTTTTTTCATCAATTGAACCTATCGGTAAAAGATTTACCAATTTTAAAACAAATTTTAATGTTGGCTCTTTGTTCGAAGCTCATTTTCGCACCGATAGCGCAAACATACTGACACTTCAAATGCAATAACTTCAGTTCCAATTAATGAAATATCATGAAGTTGTCACTGGAAAATCGATAAAGATAGCAGATTCTTACGCACTAGTCGACATATAGATGGTGCCACCAGACGGCGCTCGATTCAAAAAGTTTTCTATGGAACGCACCTTGTATTTTGCAGCGCCCTTTCAACGAGTGTTTTTTTTTTTAGACATAAATATTTCCGGAGTTAGTCCTTTTTACTGCTGTTATTTGGATTAATTTGCCATTTGAATCAGTTTTGCAACACGTTTACTCAGAGACGTCGAACAGTGCGCAACGTAGATGCTATTGCTGCTGAAGAGCAGAGTATCGCAGATGACCTGAATGAGTCCATCCGCCGTCACGCGCAACAATTTGATCCTTGCCCATCCACTTTATGTAAGGCTTTGCTGAAGTATCTTGGTTTTCAGGTTTACAAAATCCAACTCTTGCAACAATTGATGCCGAATGGGTATCAAGCGTCTCACACGTTCGTAATTAAATTTTCAGATGCAAATTTTATTCAGCGATGAAACTCGTGTTTTTTTGAAAGGGTACGTAAACCAAATTTTCGCATTTCAAAAGTCATCATTTGTCAATATTTCATCAAAAATGCAGCCATCTATTAGGTTACAGTCAAGGGAAACGCTATAGAGAGCCATGGCTAATGACATTTCGATACCTGAATTTGAGTATATTTATGTAAACGACCTTTGGTTTCAACGAGACGAGAATCAATTAACTGAAAGAAACTTTTAGTTGAGCTCATTACATTGCGTCGCGAGCTTGTTATGTGGTCTTCAACAGTGAACGATTTAACAACGCTGGATTATTTTTTATAGAGTTACGTGAAGTCGCTTATATGAGCAGATAATCCCAAGCCAATTGACGCCTTGAGGGAGTAAATCAGCGCTTTATTGATGATATACGACTTGAAGACATAAGACTTAATTGCTGGAAACGTTATTGGGAATAGAGCATAGTGGCTGGAATTTATTCGAACCAACCGAAATAATTTTTAAAAAATAATGACTAAGCCTTATCTTTCAAATGGAGCTAAATTTTTGGCTATTAAATAACATACAATATAGGGTTTTCACAAGTCTCATAAAGTTATAAGTTATAACGATTCGAAAACATAGCATTGAGAATTGTAAATTTGTAAACTTATTTTTGTATGAAATCCAACAACAATTTTTTTAAACAAGTGTAAAAATTTATAATTTTCCTATTTTATGATGCTTTCCGACGGATTGTGAGTACCCCAATAGTTTGTTTCTTTTTGAAGACCAAATTTTTCAAAAATAAAATAACAACTTATATATAGAAGAGATCATTTTTAATAAACTGTCACAATAATGCCCTCTATTTCAAACATTTCGATTTATTAGTTGACCCTAACGTAGAAACTACGTTATTATAGGTTACGTATATGTAACGGATATTCCACAGAACCCAGCATCGATAACACGTAATGCTAAGCGTTCATCCCAAACCAAATCATTAAATATTTTGCATATTTAATAATTGGAAACCAAATGCGAAACTTAATTATAGTCTGTCTGTCCGTTCGTCGGTTTGTTCGTCTGTGCAAGGTGTAATTTGAATAAAAATTTAGATATTTTAATTAAAATTTGCACACAAAGAAAAAAAGTGAGGACGAGTTCGTAGATGAACATAGGCGGACCACTTCCCAGCCTACATAAGTCTTATTTTTTCTTGCCCACAGTATATCATGTATAATACGATCGCTATATATTTTCATATCTCATCTTGCTTATTGACTAAATAAAGGTAACCAGTAATTTAAATTCTTTATGTTGGACATTTGGAGGATATAGAAAGTATTCACCTGATATTATGCCAGGAGTGGACATTATTACCTGAAAATCCTCCCTCCGAAATTCTATATTACTGTATTTAGTATTTAATTATCGTATTTAGTATTATTCGAGAACTTATAAAATACCATAACTGAGCACTAAACTAAGATATAAAACTATGTTTCGGTACAGGCGTTTAGAGTAGCAAGGGGAACTTGGTGATAAATTTTAAAAAAATTGGCCCGGACTCCACCTTTAACAGGTTTAATGTACGAGTACATATCCCCTAAACCACTACAGCTACAATAATGAAATTCGTTAAGTAAATTTAAGGGAAATAAAATTTATCCGTAACTAATCGACCAATTTAAATCAAATGCGTCACATAACATTATCCTGACGATCATGACGAAATTGGTGCTTTCGGACTAAAACCATGCCTACATCCCATATAGCACAGTTTTAAATTCCATAAGATATTTTCATATTCCAGTATACAAGTCAAGAAGCAATTAATACGTATTACTTTGCACAAATATTGCCTTTGAGCTATGCTATCTCAAGTCAAAATTTTTTTTTATATATAATTTTGCAAAAACCAGATATTTCCATGGTCTTTGCAAGTCTCAAGAGTATAAAGTGATAGGTTACGCCCGAACTTAGCCCTCCCTTTCTCACCTGTTTTCGATAACTCATATATCGACGATATAGAAAAAACGAAAAGGTATTATTTCACACAATAAAAAAATCATTAAAAGGTCGGTGGTCAAGTCTTAAATTGGTTTGAGTAAACAATACTTTTCACAGAACAAAAACAATTATGTTATGGAAAGAATTCAATGGAAATTAATATAAAAAAGTAGAAAAAAAACATATGTACAAAACTGCATATATTCGCATGTAACACTCTAAAGCCGGATTGAAATCAGCTCAAAAATATGAGCCTCTTGTTACGCATACTTTTGTTTGTTTATCACACATACTTACAATCATACGCGGAAAGTGGTTATAAAGGAAAATATGCATATAAAACATTCACACTTGATGGTTGACATATACAGCAAGCCAATATGTCAGCCAACCATCTAGCGAGCTGTGAAAGTGGGAAAACTGAAAATAAATGAGGTTGGTATTTCCGCTTGCGTTCACTCAAAGAAAGAATGATGGAGCGTTGCAAGCACTGCGAATGCAGGTTGCTTCTGCGTATATATTACTGACATATACATACATGCACATATACACACCTAGACGCAGAGAACACATGGCATAAACTACTGCATCAGCGTCCAAATAATAGGCATTACATGCAGCTACGGCGGAAAGCGTAATCTGAAGGAATGTGAAGGAATTGTCGCGCGCGTACAGCTGCAATAGTTGGCATGAAAAGCCCGCATGACTACTGCAGAAATTCTCTTCGTTCAATGTATTCGTTTTTGCAGCATATGAATGCGGCCAATATGAACAAATGCTACTGTGTTTGTTTCTATATGTACATGTACTGCAACGAAATTGAATGCAGGTGTTCTAATATTCTTTAATATTTGCCATTGACCGTAGCGAATAAAGGAATAAAGTAACGGCGATTTACTGAAAGGATATAAGGAAATAAAAGGTTCATATAGGAAGATATATCATTGTTGTATTTTCCTGAGTTTTCGTATGTTTTCATGTGTTATAAGTGCGTACAGCTGGAGGTCGGCTCAAAACGAGCAAAAGAACAAACCGAACATAGCAGCAAATAGGAAAGATATGTACAAGTTCGCTCAAAACCCTCGAATATTAGATGCTCTGCTAGTTTTTAAGAATAAAAGATCTAAGGATAGCCTTGATGTGTCTGCAAAACTTCAATGCAGAAAATACATGTATGAATTCAAAATTTGTTATTGGTAAATATTGTGAACCCTTTACTTCTCTTAATAATATACGTACGTCACGTATGCGCTTGGTCACGCTACATTTAGCTAAGTAAGCGATATATCTATGTACTTTCAAGTGACTAAAATTAGTGGTATGTAAATAAGTAAATATATCCATAGTCATGGGCGTGTTCATATTCGATAACTACTTACTACCTACTTCAATAACTTTTGGATGAAAGAGGACACTCCTGAGGTATTCTTTTTGAAACCTCTACATTTTTACAATCATGCAACATGTTGCTACAGAGTACTATAATAGTTTTGTTCACCGAACGGCTGTATGTATTACCTACGACTAAGCGAGATAGATCAAGGGTTACATATATATACATAAGTGATCAGGGTGATTGTCGATCTCTCCGTCCGTCCGTCCGCGCAAGGTGTAACTTGAGTACAAATTGAGATACCTTAATGACAATTGGTATGCGCATTCCTTTTGAACTCCAATATAAGGTTAAACGTACATACCGCCGAAGCCATTAAAGCTATAAAAACTAAATTCGCATAGCGCAAATATTATACGAGCTCCTACGGACAGTGTGAAAATGTATGAAATCCTACCGTAATCTCGCTCACTTTTCAAATAACGGTACTGTTAAAAACTACTTAAAGTGCGATAAATCAATAACTAAATACACCAAAGACACAAAATTTTACCCCCGATTTCATATGGCAGGGCTTTATTGGAGACGGGTCAAAATTGGACGATGCGCGTGGCACCGCTTACTTTTAAGTGAAAACACTTATTTCGAGACCTACCCGACCGATTTACACCAAATTTTTACTTAGTACGCTCCTACAAGTATGTTAAAGTGTGAAAATGTGAATGAATCGGACTACAGTCACGTCTACGTCTCATATAGCGAGAGTTTTAAATTCCATTTGACTCTTTGCTTTTCAGTGTAGAAATAAAGAAGCAGTTAGCAGAACGTGATAAAATTTTGCACGAATAATGCCTTTCACTTTTGGCATCTTATGGCCAAAAATTTGTATAAATCCAACCAAAACTTGTCAATCCCCAAAGTATCGAATATGTGAACCCCAGTATCCGTAGTTAACTCTTTACCGAAAATATTGGTCAATGTGTCAGATTTATAATTGAAATTCATAGGCAATCCTTTATTAATAGTAGTATGTCTGCGTGCTTCAAATAGGTTAAATCGGGTCAATACTTTCTTTAACCATCATGTACTTAATATAAAGATTTCCGAACTTCCTGGTGACTTAATACTACACATATGTGAGTTATCGTATTAAAATTGAGAGATCGTGTTTTTCTTATAACGGCGCATATTTGTGCTTATTTGTATCTTGAGCAAAAATTTGGATATCTTTATAGCTTTTAACACCTGTTTCTTAGCATCATAAGAAAATGCTTACGGGCAGAATTGCTACGCCCAAAAAACGTATATAAGTTACTATAACTTAGCTCCACAAAAAGATAGAAGACTGGTTGATACAACAATTTGCATCTGGTATGAAAAATTTCCAAAAAATGAGCACGGCGGGGCTCTAATAAGTTAAAATTACATATCTACTAAACCATTAACCAAACAAGTCAACCAAATAAGCTCAGAGCAAGAGCTTTTGGATGATATTGGATTGTATACCTACCCGCTTCCCATATAACGATTGTGCTGAAAATTACTAACTGGCAACAAACTTAAAAATAAATACAATAGAGATATTAGATATTACACCTGAGATGGTACGAAAGAACTTTGCAGAAACCAATATCAAAATTTAGCAGACAAGGCAACGCTCACCTCTATGTGAAATCACCTATCTCAAGACCTACTCGACCAATTCAGACCAAATTCGGTACGTAACATAAACCTAAAAATCCTATACCTCACAAATGGGCAAAATCTGGTCAGAACTACGTAATTTTATATTACGTCTGACTCTTTCATTTTTCAAGATACAAATCGAGCACCAATGTATATCATAATACTTTGCAAAAATAGTGATTCATTTGTCAAAATCAGACTGAATTGATATCGGTATACCGAAAATATCGGTTAATCTGTGAGAAATACTATTAAAAATCGAGGAAATCAAAAATGTTTTGAATCGGATCAATATTTCATGAGACCCCATATATCTATTATTATAACTTTACACCTTCCGGTTGAAATTATACCGCACAAATCGGGCAATGTGTGAGCTATCTTAATAAAACTGAGACATGTTCCTAACAAGAGTCATGTTTGTGCTAAAAAGGATGAGAGTCAGATGGAAATTTACCCTGTGCACTGATATCAGGATTTTCTGACACCCGATTGATTTTATTCCTTAGATATTGTTTGTGGTATGTGAGCAACTTTAATGAAACTGAGAGAGCATATGCTACAGATAATTTTTAACGGTGCGAAAAATAAAGAAATCCGTGTAAGGAGTTATCTAATATAAGGATTTAAAACTTCCGGTTGGCTTTATACCGTTGCTCAATATATACGGTTTCTTAGCAAAATTAACATAACGTAAAATGTTGGATAGTTTAATGCCAAAAATTTGTGAATTGTACCTTCGAATTACACAAACTCACATATAATACATACTATATAGTGATTTTCGTTAATCTAACAAACCTGACCTGACCAAACCAAACATCTCGTTCAGAGAAAGAGTTTAAGAAATTGCTTGAAAATATATTTTCGGATATTCCTGATCAATGGTAAAAGTGAATGCAATCCCTATAACCTATGATTTCCACCTTACTTTAAACCGTATAGGTTAGTTAAAATGTGTGAAATTTTAATGAAAGTAAGTGGCTTACCACTTAATATGAATGGAATTGGCCAGACCTTGGTCCAAGTCTCATATCCCTAATATTATAAATTCCGTACAGGTTGACCTTTTCCACATCAACTCCATATATGTATGTATATGTACTACTGTGATCAAATTGATAGGTGAATTTTGTGCATTTCATTTCCTTTAAAGTAATCCACTCCCGCTGCAATTCACTTATGCCAATGAATTTTCCAGTCATCATAGCACTTGGAAAAAACCTCCGTCGTGATGGCCATCAGAGCCTTCTTCGATTCAGCTTTCATATCCTCAATTCCATACTTACTTACTTACGAATCAGGTGAAAATCGAAGAATCCACTTTCACAGCCTCACAATACGACGCGTATCTAAAATACTAATGAATATTTTTACGTTAAATTTACCATACTAGATGTCACTTATAGTACTATCAACTGACAGAAAAGACAAATTTACCGAGTCGAAAAACACGCGAAATATAAATTAATACTTCAATTTGATCACAGTAGTATGCGTTATATTAAGCCTCTCCGGTTGAGTACATATTACAAATGTATATCTCGTTTGAGCATGATTTTATTATTTTCTTCGCTGACGGGAAGTAAAATAGACTAATAAAACTAAGTGAATCTATGACCTATAATATAATTTTTATTTTATTTCAATTTTACGATTTGGGTGAATGAATATTGAATTCTTTCGTAATTATGGTATAATAAGTTTGCCACATCGATCAAACTCAGGATAAAGAACTTTTATGTTAAAATAAAATACACCTGTGAAGTTTCTTTTTGTGTAGTATAAGGTTTTGCCAACGGCTGAGAGTAATTCTCTAGATTACTTCGAGATTACTTATTCTCAATTATATTTTAACTATTTAAAAATGTTTAAAGTAACGATTAGATTCAAGAGAAGAAAAGTTACCAACTTCTATTAGTGGCTGAGATTGTAACTTGTACTATTTAGAAGAGAGCCAATTAATTTTCTTCATGACTGTTCACGCTGCAAATGCGACAGCTTTGAGTAAAATATACAAACTTTTCATTAACAGCTACTCATATAGAGAATCATATATCTGTAAGAAGTTAAATAAAATACAAATACTAAAACACAAATTAAAAACCATAAATGTGATTCAATAATGCAGAACCGACAAACTTGAATGATTGTAAATTCCGAAACCTAAAATTTAATTTGGTTTGTCAGACAGTTGTGCGCGATGAACCGAGATGAAGTCACGTGCTTAATGTGATTATAATTGACCAACGGCGATTACAATATGAAATATTAGTGGGCCAGAGGATTGATTAGTTGGACATTTCGTGTGTAGCCTGCGGGAATTACCTACAACTTAGTTAGCAGATGTCATTTCAATTGACATGCAATGTGCAATAAAACGTTAATTATAAAAGTGGGCAACATTTGCATACTTAACTAATTGTGTAAAGCATTTTACTGAATCATGCTTAGGCATACATGTTTCTGACCGTTTCGTATTGATATATGTATGTATTTATGGAAGAGTAAGTAAGAAGAAACAAATATTTCTGAGAAGGTTTCAACGACATCTATGAACACTAATGTTAACACTTTAACGTACTTAAAAATAATATCTTACTGTCGTACTTTTATAGTCTCGAAAGATGCTTCTACTTTGCTCCACCTAACGGTTTTCTAATATCTGAAACTAATTTGAATTTATACAGAATTGATTTCTGGAAGTCTGCCTGTCTTGCCGTCTAAAGCAATTACCTGGGTAAAATTTTCGAAATGTTGATTTCTTGGCCCTCAGAGGAGGTTGGTATTGCAGATATTTGAAATCGCACCAATGCCTATACCACAAAAATTCTCAATTATAATATAATATTGGCTTAGTAATAGTTTAACAATTGTTCTAAATTACTCAAGTTTGGTATAGAGGATAGTAGGGAGTAGCAGTTGCCATTCAAAAATAATTTAAAGAAGACGCAACACCTCCCTGGATAAAACTCACAAAACACTCCACTGTTGTTTTCATTGAAAAATGTTATATGTACATAAATATTTCCTACACGAAATAAGTTTGGAACTAAACTAAACACCCAAATTACTTAGATTTTACATATTTTGAAAGCATTTATACCAAGCGGAAGGGACAAAATGCTGACTCATTAATTTCAATCATAAAATTAAACTTTGCGAAAGTTTTTAGGTAAGCAGGCGTCACGTACAGAAAATGAAGTCATAAAATCAGAAAAGGGTTTCAGGCAATTTAGTATGTGTGAATTTTATGTTGCCAGTTGATATTAAATATGTCTGTATAAGGATGAACCTTAGTGAGACCAAAATAAAATAGGATTGCCCAAGTAAATTCAAAACTGCTGAAAACCAATTATAATGCGCCGCACGTGTCTTTGAATGATCTTCCTATCCTAAACACATCATTAAAAGATGGTGTGTAAGGAAAATTGAAATTTTTATAGGAAAAATGTATACGATATTATGTTAGATTACCAGCAGATACGGCTAGGGTTGTTGTCGCTATGGTATATATTAAATGCTTGTACTATTCAACAGTGAAAATATTATTTACAAACAAAGGTGTAAACGTTATTGTCGATTTAAGAATCCTAGTGATTGTACTTGTGGTTTAAATTTGAAAACCATTAATACAAATATTTGTCAACGGAAGACATAATGAATTTTTCATTTACCAAATTTTATAATAATATTTATTACCGCCATTAAGCGAAAATCTATAAAGTGACATAACTAAGTACCAAATTAAGATAAATAACTGTAATTTGGGACAGGGAATTGCAAAATCAATTAAGAAGCTTTTGAAAAACAGAAAAGGCCTAGTCTCTATTTGGTTTAATGTAAATATCTCCTAAACCACTTAAACTGCAAAAAACCAAACTCGATTAGGGCAAATCACTACGGTGTGATAAATCAATAACTAAATACGAAAAAACTTTACACCCGATATGGTATGACAAGGCTTAATAGGAGTCGTGGTATCAAGGGCGGGTCGGACGAAACTGCTTTGCACGAAGTAGTGGCATGGCTGGAGGGAGCCCTTCCGCACAAGGAACTTGGAGTAGACAACTTTATGGAAAACTTTGTGGTGGAATCGAACCTCATTCACCTCATTTGTAGTATTCTTTGCGATAGAATTGCCATAGCAGAGTGGGTAGCACATAGACCACCCGAAAGGTTAATAAAAGCTACCCGCAGGGTTGGCTAGTTTCCCCTCAGATGAGATGTTGATGTTTAAAGACCCACCTAAAGAACTAAAGGAACTAGGTTGTGGGGATATGGGCTACGCTGGCGACGTCATTTTTATGGTTAAAAGAAAATTTTATAACTCCGTCTACGAGCTAAATGAATGGTACCTTAACGTGATATCTAGCTGGGCGCAAAGAGGCCGTTAACCCAGGTAAAACTGAAGTGATTTCATTTTCAAGGAAGTATAAAATGCCTTTCTTCGGTGATTCACATCTTCAACCCATCGATAAAGTGAAATACCTAAGGCTTACCATTGATAGAAGACTTTCATGCTACAAAGTATAATAGTTTTGTTCACCTAAGGTTGTACGTATCACGTAAAACTAATCGAGATAGATATAGGTTATATGTATAGAAATGATGAGAACGAAAAGTTGAAATCCGGATGACTGTCTGTCTGTCCGTCCGTACAAGCTGTAACTTGAGATATTTTCATGAAACTTGGTATTCGGGCGTGGGAAGTTCTTGTTGAAACCAAATGTTGCTGAGATGACAAGCTCTAATTTCAGGCTGGAAATAGTCGTTTATCATGACGCGATAATGGTCTCCATTGTCGATTAGGTTCTCACTGTCATAATTTAAAAAAAAAATATGAATCAATGATTCACCTGCCCACAAATCATACTAAACCATAGATGAAATGGCAGCTCTTTAATCTCTTCGAGTTTCTTTTCGACCCAAATACGGCAATTGTGCTTATTTATATATCCAATGAACAAGAAATGGGTCTCATCATTGAACAAAATTTGGTTCGAAAACATCGGATCTTTTTGAAACTCTTCAAAAGCTCATATAGCGAAGCGATGTCGCTTAGGAAGATCGACGGATTCAGTGTAATGCGAAGGACGAATATCTATCCAAGTGATATTCTTCGATTTTGGATGAACCCTACGACCTAAACAAACCATAGGACACCTCTTTCCTAGTGACATGCCACATGAGTAGGTAATGTACATTATGCATTTAGTGTCGTAAATGCAACTCTGAACTAACAATTTAAAACATAAACTTATAGTTGCACATTAGAACTGTACGTAATTTTAACTAGATAATACACGCTCACAACCAAGTGCATATAAATAGAGTTAGTGAATGTCCTGAGGCGAATACGTGTAACTATGTATAAGTGCTTGCAACTATTTTTTCAAAATGTGAAATTAGCAGTAAGGAATTCTTCTGTGTAATGTTATTGCGGTCGAATATGTGGTTTTATGAAGCATATATGTAAATAATGGTTGTATGTACGAATCATACGCTAGCTCACGTTTTGGCTTACCTCACTTACAAATGATACAAATTACAAAAGAAAGACGTGACTTTGACAGCTAGGAATACGAGAGTACATTAAGTTGTCCAGTCAGCAATCTGAGTAGTTTCATATTAGCGACATATAGGATAGTACAAAAGGCTGACCGCTTTCTAAGAAATAAGTTTAAATAGATCCCTGTATAAAATTTACAGTTATATTTTCTAAGGGTGGTGAAAGCTATCCATGCAATGTAAAACGATGACTTAACTTTGTATCATAAGTTATTTTTTAAGCCAGGTTGTCATTCAGGGTTTTGGCAATATCTTCATTGAGGGGAATGAATATTTATTAATAAAAAGCTCATAAACATTCTCATTCATATATGGTGAATTTCTTAAATAAAATAAATTGAAAAAGTAGATACAATGGCTCACAGCTTATTTGACCGACCTTATATTTTCAAAAATAAATGGGTATAACTTTTTAAATAAAAAAGATAGCAAAAAAATAAAAACGCAGTTTTTTAGTGGATATTAAAGGAATAATAAAGCGCTTAAGATTTATTAAATTAACAAAAGGTTTTATAATTATTCAACTTAAAAGAAAAATACTGATTTTTTCAATGTCACAGCTTATTTGACCCATTTCTTAAATTAAATAAAAACAAGAAAAAACGTTAACTTAGGTTGCACCGAAGCTAACATACCCTTCACAGGTGCATTTCTTTTACATATAGTAACTATGTGTTCAGTTTGTATGGAATCTATATGCTATAGTAATCCGATCTGAACAATTTTTTCGGAGATTACATTATCTTTCCCATTGTCAAATGTGAAAGTTTTCCATACAAGAACTTGATTCCGATCGTTCTGTTTGTATGATAGCTATATGCTATAGTTAATCGATCTGACCAATTTCTTCGGAGATTACATTGTTGCCTTAGAAAATAATCTTTACCAAATTTGGTGAAGATACATTGTCAAATGTGAAAGTTTTTCATACAAGAACTTGATTCCGATCGTTCAGTTTATATGGCAGCTATATGTTATAGTGGGCCGATATCGGCCGTTCCGACAAATGAGCAGCTTCTTGAAAAGAAAATGACGTATGCAAAATTCAAAAAAAAATATCTTAAAAACTTTCGTATATATACAGACGGACGGACGAACGGACGGACAGACAGACAGACGGACGTGGTTAAATCGACTCAGCTCAACATACTGATCATTTATATATATACTTATAGGGTCTCCGACGCTTCTTTCTGGGTGTTACAAACATGGTGACAAACTTAATATACCCTGTTCAGGGTATAATTAACAAAATAACAAAAGATTAACAAAATTTTAATATTTTGTATGGCCTCCCTTCTGGTCTATGACCAATTTTAGGCGCTGTGGCATAGACTTCACCAACTTTTTTATTATTTCTGAAGGTATTTTAGCCCACTCCTCCATTAACACAACTTTTAGATCGTTTTTATATATACGAACTAGTCCCTCAGTTTTTATGATATCGTTTTGAAATTTTGCAAACGCCATTTTCTCTTCAAGAAGCTGCTTGTTTGTCGGAACTGCCGATATCGGACCACTATATCATATAGCTGCTATACAAACTGAACGATCGGATTCAAGTTCGTGTATGGAAAACTTTCACAGTTTACGTGGTATCTTCACGAAATTTGACATGGATTGTTACAGCATAAAGCTTCCATATAAACTGAACACATAGTTACTAAAAGATATACACCTGTGAAGGGTGCAGCCGAAGTTAACGTTTTTTCTTGTTTTCTTTTTTTTTTTCTTCACCAGTCTTCTCGTCCGCTCCACACCGAGTCGAATATTCTCTCGCAAGATAAGCTCAGTGGCATATTTTTGTGGCGTGACACGATTATGGAATCGGGAGTAGCCCTACTCCTAACCCATATAATGGTTATATTTAAAATCAGTAGGTCAACCGAAAAGTCGTCCGAGTTACTAGAATAACATCCATATAATTTTTATTTATGTAGCTCTAACATTCCCAAAGCGTGGAAAAACGCACCAGATGAATTATCAACGGCGAATATTACACACCACTATTGGATCGTTTGAAGGACGAAATTGCCGAAAAACGGCTTTTATTGAAGAAAAAGAAAGGGCGTGCCAGATGTCCATGAATAGGGCTTCGAATTGCTTCCACATTCACCGTAATCTCCAAGCACTATTACCTGTCCCCAGATCTCAAAATAATGCTCGCTGGAAAAAAGTTTTTTGTCGAATGAAGAAGTGATCGCCGAAACTGTGACATATTTTAAACAAAAAAACAACCATACTACAAAAATGGTATCGAAAAGTTGGATGGTCACTTTAGTCACCTTCAAAGGTGGAAGGGAACTATATTGAACAAAAAACAAAAAAAAATGTTTGCCATATAAATTGGTTGACTATGGTTGACAGGGGAATTTCCAATTAACAGGTCATTCAAAGTGTACTTAACAAATGCGTAACTCCAATATTTAAGCAATTCAATGACCGTTTCTTAGGTTCGCTTAACTCATGGATATATGGAAAGATACATAGGCAGTCACTACGAATAGAAAAAGAGCATTCTCCATTTCAAATGGGTGATTTACCAAGCAACACACAAATTGTCTTTATTAAATGTAGCAAACTTTAGTATGTGCATAGTTTATAGTACATAATTTAAATTGTGTATCGCGAATTGCGGTTAACGCTTTGCGATGCTATTCAACATTAAAATTGGGAATACCACAATTTCCGATGCAGCATCCACCCCTACAACCACCTTTAGTTGGTGCTGCTGTTTCATATTTCATTTATGGTATTATTTATGTGTATACTCTTATTTGGATAGGTTCCACACCCCATTTGAAATGTAAAACAGTTCAGTTTTATAAAATATAGTATGTAAAAAATAAAACTATTAAAATTCGAAATTTCAATAATATTACTACTGTATCGAACTGAAGACTATTTACTGCATTTGGATTTTGTTCGTTGTGCCTTGAGTT